>NC_090404.1:42614793-42936043 GCF_036365525.1 Heterodontus francisci | reverse complement strand
CGCACCCGGGACTTAACCTCTGACCTCACAATGTCTGGGTGATTAACGGCAGCTTCGGACCAATAGGAAGAGGGGGCGGGGCAGGAGGACAGATTCTGCGCAGTTCCTCCCTCATTTGCTTCTCTTTGAAAGCCCGAGGATGAATCCATCAGCATCCGGGACCTGTCAGCCCGCAGCTCCATTAGTTCCTTTTCATAAAACTGTCTCATTCCCTTTGAAATGTTTCAATTAAACCTGCCTCCACCACACTCTCAGACAGTGCATTCCACACATTAACCACTCGCTGGCTGGAAAAGTTTTTCCTCATGTTATTTTTGTTTCTTTTCCCAATTACTTTCAATCTGTTCCCTCTCGTCCTCCATCCTTTCACCAGTGGGAACAGTTTCTCTCCATCTACTCTGTTTGACCTGATGCCATGAGACATCATGGGGTCCGGAGCCCATGTTGAGGACGTCTCGGGCAACTCCCTCCTGACTGTATAACACTGTGCCGTCACCTCTGCTGAGTCTGTCCTGCTGGTGGGACACCTAGGGATGGTGATGGCAGTGTCTGGGACATTGTCTGTAAGGTATGATTCTCTGTCCAGACCTCTCATGATTTTGAATACCTCGACCAAATCACCTCTCAGCCTTCTCTTCAAGGAAAACAGCACACTTTTTCTTTATCATAATCTCTACCTCTTTTATAATCCAGGGAGCTCTGGATTTATTTGCTCAACCTTTCCACTTCGAGGGAACATATGTTGACTGTGCCCGAACTCTCTCTTTTTTGAAGGTTACCCATTGTTCAGCTATCAGGTTTCCTGGCAACTTTTGAATCTCATTTATTCAGCCAGCTCCATTCTTACCCCATTGAAGTTGTCTTTCCCCAGTTAATTATTCTTACTCTAGATTGTTCTTGGTCCTTTTCTATGGTCAGCCTAAATCTTATGATACAATGATCAATCTCCCCGACATGCTCCCCAACTGATACTTGATCCACTTGGCCCACCTCATTCTCAAGAACCAGGTCCAGGAATGCCTCCTTTCTCATTGGACTAGCAACAATCTGTTGTGGAAAACTTTCCTGAACAACTCTAAGAACACTTGCCCCTCACTGCCCTTTACACTACTACTATCCCAAGTCGCCCATTAGAACTACCCTATATTTTTTGCACCTCTCTGTAATGTCCTTGCATTTTTTCTCCTCCAAGTTCTTCCCACTAGCTGGTGGCCTCTTGATAAGGTAAATGCACCTTTTTTGTTCCTTCGTTCGAGCCAAATTGATTCTGTCTTGACCCCGTTGGGACATCCTTTTTCTCCAACACTGCAATGTTCTCATTTATCAATACTCCACCGCCCCTTTCCCTTTCCTTTCTTTGCTGAACACCTTGTATCCAGGAATATTTAACACCCAGTCCTGCCCTTCTTTGAGCCAGGTCTCTGTTCTCGCCACAAGATCATATTTCCACATGGCAATCTGCACGTGTACCTCACCAATCTTTTGAACCACACTCTGTGCATTCACATCCATGCACATTAACCCTGATTTAGACTTTATTACTTTCTCCCTGACTCTGACCCCACCTTGTAACTTGCTATTCCCTACTCTAGTGTCATCGATCTCTCCCAGTATTCTGTGCACCTTGGTGTTCCGGTCTGATATTTTCCCCTGGTTCCCATACCCCTGACAAGTTACCAGTTTTGCTTCCCTCCAATCTGAGCTCCCTCTCAGGTTTCCATCCCCTTACCAATCTAGTTTAAACCCTCCCCAACAGCACTAGTAATCTCCCTGTGAGGATATTAGTCCCAATCCTGCTTCGATGCAATCCGTCCATCTTGTACAGGTCCCACCTGTCCCAGTGCCTCAGAAATCTGATGACCTCCCTCCCACACCAGTTCTCCAATCACCTGTTCAATCAGTCAATTCTCCTATTACTTTGCTCACTTGCACATGGGAGTGGGAGTAATCCTCAGATAACTGCTTTTTGAGGTCCTGCTTTTTTAATCTCCTTCCTAGTTCCCTAAAATTTGTTGTCAGGACCTCATTTACCCTTTCCATCTTTGTTAATGGTGCCAACGTGGACCACGACCTCTGGCTGTTCACCTTCCCCCAGATCAATGTCCTGTAGCCGTACCGTGACATCCTTGATCCTGGCACCAGGGAGGCAACACACCATCCTGGAGTCCGATCTTTGGCTGCAGAAAGACTTCTGTGTTCCCCTGACTAATGAAAGCCCCATCACTACTGTTCTTCCACTCTTCCTCCTCCCCTCCTGTGCAGCTGAGCCACCTGTGGTGCCACAAACTTGGCTCTGTCTGCACTCCTCTGAGGAACCATCACCCACACCAGTATCCAAAATGGAAAACCGATTAGCAAGTGAGATCATATCAGGGGACTCCTGCATTACCTGCCTGGTTCTCTTAGACTGTCTGTCGGTTACCCATTCCTTATCCTCCTGCATGCTTCTAACCTGTGGTGTGATCACCTCCCTAAACCTGCTATCCATGTAGTTCTCTGCATTGTGGATGCACCACAGTGACTCCAGCCACTGCTCGAGCTCCAAACCCTAGAGCTCAAGCTTGTGCAGCCGGTGACACTTCCTGCAGATATGTTTGTCTGGGACACATGGTGCGTCCATGACATCCCACATGTCACAAGCTGTGCATTGCACTCGGCCAAGCTGCACTGCCGTACCTTAACTTACCAGACTACTTAGAAGTAGAATATGTGACCAGTTACTCAACCAACCAGCACCTTTCACTGCACAGAAACAAGAACCAAATACTGGAAGACAAAAAAGTAGAAAAAAGGAGCACCTCCTCTCCCCTTCACTGAACTCACCACTCAGCAAACACATACCTCCAGACTCTGTTTACAATCTGCACTCCTTATCAATCTTTTAGTCATTCTTTACTGTTTTTCTATATTCTGTCCAACATTCTGATCTGCCACCCATCTTTGTGCAATTATATGCTTTTCCTTCAATTTTGATATGACCTTGAACATTTCCAGTAAACCATCGATAGTGAGTCCTCCCCACTCCGAATCCTGTTCATACTGAGAATCCCAGGGTGGAGAGCTGGGATATCCTGTCTCAAAACACAGTCACAGAGACACAGCATCATTTACTGCACAGAACAAGGCCATTTGGCCCATCAATTCCATGTCAGCTCTCCAGGGAGCAATCCACTCAGTCCCACTGCCCCACATCAGCCCATAGCCCTGCAAGTTTACTTCTTTCAAGTGACCATCCAGTTTCCTTTGAAAATCATTGATTATTTCCATTTCCACTACACACATTGGCAGCGAGTTCCAGGTCAGAACCACTTGCTGCAGAAGAAGTTCTTCCTCACATTCCTGCTTCAACTCTTCCTCAAAACCTTCAATCTGTGTTCCCTAGTTCTTGTATCATTAGTTCATGGGAACAGTTTTTCTTTGTCTAATTTATCAAAGTCTCTCAGAATCTTGTGCATTTCTATGAAATTTTCCCTCAATCTCCTTTGCTCCAAGGAGAATAACCCCAACTTCTCCAACCTACCCTTGTGAACTCTCTGCTGTGTCAGCAGGTGGGATAACTGAGTGAATCCCTTCCCACGCACGGAGCCGGTGAACGGCCTCTCCCCAGTGTGACTGAGTTAATGAATATCCAGCTTTGATGGGGACCGAATCCCTTCCCACAGTCCCCACATTTCCATGGTTTCTCCATGGCGAGGGTGTCCTTGTGTCTCTCCAGGTTGGATGATCAGTTGAAGCCTCATCCACACACAGAACACGTGTACGGATTCTCCCCGTTGTGAATGGTGTGATGTTTTTTCAGGCTGTGTAACTGGTTAAAGCTCTTTCCACAGTCAGTCACTGGAACACTCTCACTCGCGTGTGTGCGCGTCTCGGTGCTTTTCCAGTCACACTGATGTTTGAAATCTTTTCCCACAGGCAGAACAGACAAACATTTCTCCTTCCACATTCAAAGGCCGATGATATTCAGGTCCTGATGAATCGAGTGTTTCCGTCAGATCTTGATGTGATGTTTGGTTTGAATTTCCCGTCAGTAAATCCTCCCCTTCTAATACCCTGTAAAAGGAGTTTACAAAAGTCAGCACTGTCAATCCAGGATAGAAATTCAGAACAGACAGTTCTAGTTTCTATGGAACATTCTTTCCTCTCTTGTTTCCCCAAACATGTGATCCATTCAAACTAAAAGAAGCCAAAATAAGCAACAAATTGTAACAGAAGCAAAGGTAACCTTCCCAACTGAACCAGAACATTGCTCCCAATGTCCATGAGACACTCTGTATCCTGAGGTGTCCACCAGTTGCAGAAGGCCACCCCGGCATGGACAAGACCAAGGAAGACAGGGCAGCAGCCAGAGTGACACCCCCACTCCCAACATGGTCCCTGTACATCCTGGACCTACACATTGCTTCTCAGCCTGAGCGAGAGGGAGAGAGAGAGATGGAGGAGGTGAGAACTGAATGTTTAAATATACAAGACAGATACAAACCTGGGTGGGTTTGGGGTGGATGAGGTGATGGTGAGGAGGGCATTGGGGGGACTGGGGGGTTTTGGAAGGGCATGTCATCGAAAGGGCTGTGGGTGTGGGTGGTGTTTTAGCCAGGCCCAAGAGCAGGTCCAGGAAAAGATCCTCCAACCTTCCCACCCAACCTCCACACCGAGTGGCCAGAGATTAGGAGAATGGGGTTAAACTGTAACCAAGGCCATTGATAAGGTCCCACAAGGCAGACTGGTCATGAATGACAAGCCCATGGGATCCAACACAAAACAGCAAGTTGGAGCCAAAATTGACTCAGAGGCAGGAAGCAAAGAGTAATGGTTGATGAGTGTTTGTGTGACTGGAAGGCTGTTTTCAGTGAGGTTCTGCAGGGATCAGTACTGGCTTTTTGTTCTATAGATCAATGGTTTGGACTTGAATGTAGGGGATTTGATTAAAAAGTTTGCAGATGAAACAAAAATTGACCATGTGGTTGATAATGAAGAAGAAAGCTGTAAACTGCAGGAAGATATCAATGGACTGGTCAGGTGGGCAGAATAGTGACAAATGGAATTCAATCCGGAGACGTGTGAGGTAATGCATTTGGAGACAGCTAACAAGGCAAGGGAATACACAATAAATGGTAGGATATTGAGAAGTATAAAGGAACAGAGGGGCCTTGGAGTGCATGTTCATAGATCCCTGAACATGGCTGGGCAGTTAGATAAGGCGTAAGAGATACTTGCCTTTATTAACCAAGGCAGAGAATACAAGAGCATGGAGGTTATGTTGGAAATGTATAAAACACTGGTTTGGACACAGCTGGAGGACTGTGTACAGTTCTGGTCACTGCACTGTAGGAAAGATGTGGCTATATTAGAGAAAATACAGAGGAGATTTACAAGGATGTTGGCTGGATTGGAGAATTTTCATTCTGAGGGAATATTGGATCGGTGAGGGTTGTTTTCTTTGGAATAGAGGAGGCTGAGGGGAGACCGAATTGAAGTGTAGAAAATGATGATGGGTCTAAATAGAGTGGATAGGAAGGACCTATTCCCCTTGGCTGAGGGGTCCATAACCAGGGGCATAGATTTAGAGAAAGAGGTAGGAAATTTAAAAGGGATTTGAGGGGAAATGTTTTCAGACAGAGGGTGGTGGGGATCTGCAACTCACTGCCTGGGAGGGTGGTAGAGGCAGAAACCCTCACAACAATTAAAAAGTACTTGGATATGCACGTGAAGTGCCCTAAACTACAAGGGTATTATTACGACCGACCGCTCAAGTCAAAGCCCCCCAGTCAAAATATCCAATTTTGATAGTGGTGGGAGAAACGCACTGTTGATTCAGTCCCGTCCCTCACAGATCGCCTGACATTTTAAACATTCCAAATTAAAGATCCAGCCAAATTGTACCATCTATTAACCCCCGAATAAGGCTAACCAAACCAGGTGTCTTTAGATCAACAAATTAACTGTTTAATTAGAAAAACTAAATTCTTAAATAATAACATATAAATAGTTAAAACAGAAAAAATAGTGACTTTGCATATTTATGCTCCTGCCGAAGTGAAATCTTCCTATATGGAATAGTCCAATGTTGCTTGAAGTCCTCACAGCCGTGTGATGGGGGGATAAAATAAAAGTTTCTTCAACTGTAGAACAGTCCACAGTCCAGTTCAGCAGTTGAATTGATGCTGTTCTTCTCCAGCGATAAATTTCAACAATTACAGTTCAGTAGTTAAAGGAATTGGATATTTTTTTTTAGAAATTAATCTGGCTTGACATCAGAATTCTGAGAGTATAATAAATAGGGTTTAAATAAACCAAGAGAGAGCTCTCTTTTCCTTCAGTATATGCTGGATGATAATCTGTGTCTGTCTCTGTTAACGGTGTCTCAAATGCTACTTTTTCAACTAGTTTCAAATGTCAATTGGAAACAATGCATCTCTCGATCTTCAGTCTCCGAGTGGCTGCATCCCGGGGCAACGAGAATACATTCTTTGACTCAGTCTCTGGAGCTTGTTGCCTTAAAGCAGTACTGTTCCTTTTCCAGCCTTAAAGGCACACTGCATTCTTCCTAGAAAAAAAAATACAGGATCATCACACTATGGACCAAGAGCTGGAAAGCGGGATTCGGCTGGATGGCTCCTTGTCAGCCAACGAGGACACGATGGGCCGAATGGCCTCCTTCCGTACTGTAAATTTCCAGGATTCTAAGTTGACAAGCAGCCCCTTCGGGTAACGATACAGGGGCTGTAACCTCTCACAGTGAATATATACATGGCCCATGGACTCTTCAAGGCTGCAAACATCACATGCAGCCCGAGAGTGGGTGAAAACCCTATTGTCCAGGATGCTCCATCTCCTGGGCACTCGGACCCAGTTGGAAACAGTTTGTCAGGTCCTGTTTGCTCTCCGTGCCTTCACCAAGATGGCTGTGCTTGCACCCTGACACCGCCCTGTCCAAGATGGCGGCCAGTGACCCCTCTCCCCCGGGCCTGTCACCATGAGGTAAACACAAGGCCTCTTGGCCTACCCCAGGTGTATATGAAGCCTCCCAGCCCACACACGGCTCCAATTCCTCCCCTGTACCCACAATCTCCTCTCGCCTCCCAATCCACCTGGTCCATCTCAGTCCATCTCCATTACCTACGCTGGACATGCTCAGTGCACTGTTCGATCCCACGCCAATACACCGGGCCCCTGTGGTCATTGAAAAGGGACTGACCCTTATCACGGGAGTCCTGGGTAATGAATCCTCCACTGAAAGCTCCAAATATTGAATGGATGATTTTGTGTCATCCCATTGAGATCAGGGCCAGAGAGACAATGGAGAAAATTATTAAATAAATTATACAGAAACCCGAGTGCCCAGGACATCAACTATAGTGTGAAGTACACTGGGAATTCTGTTCTTCACCCACATTTGGACTCAGGAATTAGAGGGATGTTTTCATAACTTGTAGTTGACACCAAACTGGATGATAGAACTAATAATGTGGAGGAGTGCATTGAAATCCAGGAAGACAGAAACAGGCTGGCAGACTGGACAGATAAATGGGAAATGAAATTCAACATCGTGAAATGTGAGCTGGTTCATTGTGGGAGGAGGAATAAGGAGGCCAGTTATTGGTTAGAATGTAAGAACTTAAATGGAGCAGAGCAGCAAAGAGATCTGGGAACAGAGTCACATAAATCACTAAAAGGAGCAACACAACTGGATAAGAGAGCAAAGAAAGAGCTGATGTTCTTTTCTCGAGGAATACAATGTAACAGCAGGGAGGGAATGTTACATTTATAGAGAACCTCACTTAGAAGGACTGTGAGCAGTTCTGGTCTCCAGATTAAAAAAGGATATTGAAGACTGAAGAAAGTGCAGAATAGATTTACAAAGATGTCACCAGAGAGGATGTTACTATCCAGCAAGATTGAGCAGGCTGGGGATCCTTTCTCCGGAAAAGAGAAGATGAGGAGGAGATCTGATAGAGGTCTTTAAAATTATCAGTCAGTCAGAACAAGGGGGCGGCAATATAATACAGACATTAACAGGTCAAATCGAGAACTTAGGAGGAATTTCTCTACTCAGAGAGTGGTGAGAATGTGGAACTCACTGCCATGTGGAGTGGTTGAAGGTGATAACAATGATGTGTTTAAGGGGAGGCTCAATACATTTATGAGGGAGAAGGGAATAGAGGGATGTGGGGGCAGGGTGGGATGATGTAATTAGATTGGGAGGAGGCTCATGTGGATTATAAACAGCAGCACAGACTAGTGGGGCTGAACGGCCTGTTTCTGGGCTGTAATTCTGTGTACATTCAGCCTGGGTGGATTAATGCTCAGGTTCACTGGGCCCAGGGGTGGATTAATGAAAGTTCTGGCTCTATGTTTTAGACGATGCTGCCGAGTACTGCAGGTGATGGAGAAGAGTTTCTCTCTCTCTACCCTATCAGTTTCAATTAATATCTTGAAAACTTTGATCAAATCACCCCTTAATCTTCTGAATTCCAGGGACTACAACCCTCACAGTGAGGTGATTCATTCTGGCAGAAGGAATAGGGAGAGGCAACATACACTTAATGGTACAGTTCTAAAGAGTTTGCAGGGATAGAGGGACCTGAGGGTTCATGTGCAGAGATCACTGAAAGTGGAAGGATGTATTGAGGGAACAGTTGGCAAAGCAAATGGGATCTTGGGCCTCATAAATAGAGGTATTGAACACAAAAGGAAGGAAGTTATGCTGAACATTTATAAAGCTCTGGTTAGGCCACAACTAGAGTATTGCATCCAGTTCTGGTCACCACACTTTAGGAAGGATGTGAAGGTCCTTGAGAGGGTGCAGAGATTTATCAGAATGGTTTCTGAGATGAGAGAATTTAACCACAAGGTTAAGTTGGAGGAGCTGGTGTTGTTCTCCTTGGAACAAAGGAGATTGAGGGAAGATCTGATAGAGGTGTTGAAAATGATGACAGGTTTAGATAAGGCAGACCAAGAAAAGCTGTTCCCATTAGCTGATGATACAAGGATTAGTGGACACAGATTCAGGTTTTGAGATACAGGAGGGATGTGAGGAAGCAGTTTTTTTACACAGTGAGTGGTAATGACCTGGAACTCACTGCCTACGAGGGTGGTGGAAGTGGAGACGATCAATGATTACAAAAGGAAATTAGATGGGCACTTGAGGGAAATAAACCTGCAGGACTACGGGGATAGAGTGGGTGAATGGAACTGACTGGATTGTTCGACAAAGAGCTGGGATGGAATCAAAAAGATCAATGTCCTCCCTTCTGTGCTGTAATGACTATGATTCATTTGTGTAATCTCTCCTCATAATTTAACCCTTGGAGTCCAAGTGTCATTCAGGTAAATCTACACTGCACTCCCTCCAAGGCCATTATATCCTTCCGAAGGTGTGGTGCCCAGAACTGAACGCAATACTCCAGGTGTGGTCTAACCAGGGCTTTGTGTATCTCAGTGCTTTTCCACTCTCACTGATACCTGAAATCTTTTCCCACAGACAGAACAGACAAACCTTTCTCCTTCCACATTCAAAGGCCGATGATATTCAGGTCCTGATGTATCGAGTGACTCTGTCAGATCTTGATCTGATGTTTGGCTCGAGATTCCCCATCTGCATATCCCCTGCTTCTAAGCCCCTGTAAAAGGAGTTTACAAAAACCATCACTGTCAGTCCAGGATAGAAATTCACAACATTCTCTCCTCCTGCTTCCTGGCCCAGGATGACTGTACATGCACCCTGCTGTACATTGTCCTGAGGGAGGCCACACACCAGCCTGGATTCACGTCTGCGGCTGCAGAAACGCCTGTGTATTCCCCTATCAAATCTCCTATCACTATTGCTCAGTCAGTCAGCTTTGTGACCCTCTGTGAAGCTGATCCAACTGTGCTGCCATGGCCTTGACTCTGGCTGCACTCCTTAGATGAACCATCACTTTCATCAGTATTCAGAACTGAATACTGGTTGGAGAGTGAGATGCACTCAGGGGTCTCCTGCATTCCCTGCCTGTTTCTTCTTGACTGTCAGTTGGCCACCCATTGCCTCTCTCCCTGCATACTCTTAAGCTGCAGGGTGACCATATCTATAAACGTGCTGTCCACAAATCTCTCACCTCATGGTTGCACCGCAGTGACACCAGCTGCAGTTCATGCTCCGAAAACCGGAGCTCGAGCTGCTGCAACTTGTTTTATCTTCATCCATGTGATGTGGGTGTTGCTGGCTCGGCCAGTATTTATTGTCCATCCCAAACTGCCCTTGACAACTGAGAGGCTCGCTCGGCCATTTCAGAGGGCATTTCAGAGTCAGCCACATTGCTGTGGATCTGCAGTCACATGTAGGCCAGATCAGGTTAGGACAGCAGATTTCCCATCTCATGAACCAGATGGCTTTTTAATTGCAGATTTATTAATTGAATTTAAATGTCACCATCTGCCGTGGTGGGATTCGAACCCATGTTCCAGTGACATTACCCCGATGTCACCACCTCCCGCAATGATACTTCCTACACAAAAGGTTATCTGGAGTTGACACATTACACAGGATGTGCACTCCAGAGGTCGGAGCAGCCCCACCATTGGCAGGAATTTGGGACTTGTAACTGCAAAGGCTTTTGTCATCAAAAAGGACTGTGTAATGTATCAGTGTGGTGTGAGATAGTCAAGTGTTGTATAAGTAAAGAAAATATCTTTGTAAATAGCTGACACCACAATTTACAATCAAAGTGCTATTTAGATAATTGTGGATTTCTTTTAGTTTAGTTATTAGAACAAAAGACTGAAAATGTGAAATCTTGTGTAATTTATTAGTGTGGTCTGGGGATTCATATCTCATATTTTTCATATTGACAATCTGTGAGGTCGGAACAACTGGAAAGTGGGATGAACAGATACAATGGGCGGAATGGCCTCCTCCTGTGCTGTAAATAGAGTCAGAGAGTTATAGAGCACAGAAACAGGCCCTTCGGCCCATCGTGTCCGTGCCGGTCATCAAGCACCTAACTATTCTAATCCCATTTTCCAGCACTTGGCCCATAGTCTTGTCTGCTCTGGCGTTTCAAGTGCTCATCTAAATACTTGTTAAATGTTGTGAGGGTTCCTGCCTCGACCACCTCTTCAGGCAGTGCTTTTCAGATTCCAACCACCCTCTGAGTGAAACTTTTTTTTTCCCCACAAATCCTCTCTAAACCTCCTGCCCCTTACCTTAAAATCAATGTCTCCTGGTTATTGACACCTCCACGAAGGGAAAAAGTTTCTTCCTATCTAACCTATCAATGCCCCTCATAAATTTGAATACCTCAATCATGTCCCCCTTCAGCCTTCTCTGCTCTAATGAAAACAACCCCAGCCTTTTCAGTCTCTCTTCATACCTGAAATGCTCCAGACCAGGCAACATCCTTGTGATACTTCTCTGCACCCTCTCCAGTGCAATCACATCCTTCCTATAGTGTGGTGCCTAGAACTGTACACAGTACTCCAGCTGTGGCCTAACTAGCGTTTTATACAGTTCCACCATAACCTCCCTGCTCTTATACTCTATGCCTCAGCTGACAAAGGCAAGTATCCCATATGCCTTCCTAACCACCTTATCTACCTGTGCTGCTGCCTTCAGTGATCTATGGACAAGTACACCAAGGTCCCTCTGACCCTCTGTACTTCCTCGGGTCCTACCATCCATTGTATATTCCCTTGCCTTGTTAGCCCTCCCAAAATGCATCACCTCACACTTCTCAGGATTAAATTCCATTTGCCACTGCTCTGCCCATCTTACCAGCCCATCTATATCATCCTGTAATCCAAGGCTTTCCTCCTCACTATTTACGACACCACCAATTTTCATGTCAACTGCGAATTTACTTATCATGCCTCCGATATTCACATCTCAATCATTAATGGACACTACAAACAGTAAGGGTCCCAGTACCGATCCCTGCGGTACACCACTAGTTACAGGTTTCCACTCGCAAAAACAACCCTCGACCATCACCCTCTGCCTCCTGCCACTAAGCCAATTTTGGATCCAATTTGCCAAATTGCCCTGGATCCCATGGGCTCTGACCTTCTTCACCACTCTCCCATGTGGGACCTTATCAAAAGCTTACTGAAATCCATGCAGACTACATCAACTGCTTTCCCCTCATCTACACACCTAGTCACTGCCTTGAAAAATTGAATCAAGTTAGTTAGACACGATCTCCCCCTAACAAAGCCATGCTGACTATCCCTGATTAATCCCTGCCTCTCCAAGTGGAGATTAATCCTGTCCCTCAGAATTTTTTCCAATGTTTTCCCAACCACTGATGTTAGACTCACTGGCCTGCAAGTACCTGGTTTATCCCTGCTACCCTTCTTGATAATGGCACCACATTCGTAGTCCTCCAGTCCTCTGGTACCTCTCCTGTGACCAGAGAGGATCTGAAAATTTATGTCAGAGCCCTTGCTCTCTCCTCCCTTGCCACACATAACAGCCTGGGATTCATCTCATCTGGGAGTGGGGATTTATCCACTTTTAAGCCCGCTAAAACAGCTAATACTTCCTCACTTTCAATGCTAATATGTTCAAGTGTATCACAATCCCCCTCCCTGATCTCTACACCTACATCATCCTTCTCCATAGTGAACACAGATGCAAAGTAATCATTTAAAACCTCACCTATGTCCTCCGGCTCCACACACAGATTGGCACTTTGGTCCCTAATGGGCCCCACTCTTTCACTGCTTATCCTCTTGCCCTTAATATACTTAGAAAATGCCTTAGCGTTTTCCTTGATCTTGCCCGCCAGTGTTTTTTCATGCCCCCTCTTTGCTCTCCTAATTACTTTTTTTTGTACCCCACCCCCCAAACTACACTTTCTATACTCCTCCAGGTCCTCTGCTGTTTTCAGCACTTTGAATCTGGCATAAGCCTCCTTTTTTTTTTCTGATCCAATCCTCTAGATCCCTTGACATCCAGGTTTCCCTGGACTTGTTGGTCCTACCCTTCACCTTTACGGGTACATGTTGCCTCTGAACCCTCACTATTTCCTCTTTGAATGACTCGCACTGGTCTGATGCAGACTTTCCTACAAGTAGCTGCTCCCAGTCCACTTTGGCCAGATCCTGTTTTATCATATTGAACTCGGCCTTCCCCCAATTCAGTACTTTTATTTCCAGCCCGCCTTTGTCTTTTTCTTACAGAATTATGGTCACTATCCCCGAAATGCTCCCCCACTGACACTTCTACCACTTGTCCAGCATCATTCCCTAGGATTAGGTCCAGTACTGCGCCTTTTCTTGTTGCACTTTCTCGGTACTGGCTCAAAAAAGTCTCCTGTATATATTTTAAGAACTCTGCCCCCTTTAAGTCTTTTACACTCAGACCATCCCAGTTGATATCAGGTAAGTTGAAATCCCCTATTATTACTCCATTATTTTTACACCTCTCTGAGATTTGCCTCCATATCTGCTCCTCTATCTCTCCCTGACTGTTTGGAGGCCTGCAGTACACTCCCAGCCAAGTGATTGCCCCCTTTTTGTTTTCAAGTTCTACTCATCTGGCCTCATTTGAAGAACCTTCTCAGATATCATCCCTCCTTCGACAGGTTTGCGTCTTCCTGCAATGAATTTGACCTAACCATCAGCCTCAAGAAAACGAACATCATGGGGCAGGACATCAGAAATGCTCCATCCATCAATATTGGCGACCACGCTCTGGAAGTGGTTCAAGAGTTCACCTACCCAGGCTCAACTATCACCAGTAACCTGTCTCTAGATGCAGAAATCAACAAGCGCATGGGTAAGGCTTCCACTGCTATGTCCAGACTGGCCAAGAGAGTGCGGGAAAATGGCGCACTGACACGGAACACAAAAGTCCGAGTGTATCAGGCCTGTGTCCTCAGTACCTTGCTCTTCGGCAGCGAGGCCTGGACAACGTATGCCAGCCAAGAGCGACGTCTCAATTCATTCCATCTTCGCTGCCTTCGGAGAATACTTGGCATCAGGTGGCAGGACTATATCTCCAACACAGAAGTCCTTGAAGCGGCCAACACCCCCAGCTTATACACACTACTGAGTCAGCGGCGCTTGAGATGGCTTGGCCATGTGAGCCGCATGGAAGATGGCAGGATCCCCAAAGACACATTGTACAGCGAGCTCGCCACTGATATCAGACCCACCGGCCGTCCATGTCTCCGCTATAAAGACGTCTGCAAACTCGACATGAAATCGTGTGACATTGATCACAAGTCGTGGGAGTCAGTTGCCAGCATTCGCCAGAGCTGGCGGGCAGCCATAAAGACAGGGCTAAATTGTGGCGAGTCGAAGAGACTTAGTAGTTGGCAGGAAAAAAGACAGAGGCGCAAGGGGAGAGCCAACTGTGCAACAGCCCCGACAAACAAATTTCTCTGCAGCACCTGTGGAAGAGCCTGTCACTCCAGAATTGGCCTTTATAGCCACTCCAGGCGCTGCTTCACAAACCACTGACCACCTCCAGGCGCGTATCCATTGTCTCTCGAGATAAGGAGGCCCAAAAGAAGAAAGAAAAGAAAGAAACTGCAGTAATTGACTCCTTGATCAACAGTGCAATGCGACCGCCTCTTTTATCCCTTCTCCTGTCACACCTGAAGATTCTATAGCCTGGAATATTGAGCTGCCAGTCCTGCCCTTCCCTCAACCATCTCTGTGATAGCAACTATATCATAATCCCATGTGCTAATCAACGCCCTCAATTCATCTGTCTTGCATTAAAATAAATGCAATCCAGCCTTGCATTTGTCACTTGTGCCTTAACAGGTCTATATTTGCTCTGCCTAACAGACTGACTCAGTTTCTCTTCGAGATTTGACTGAGCATCACCCACTCCTATACCTCCACTCTGTATCCCATTCCTCTGCCAAATGTGTTGAAACTGCCCCCAACAGCACTCGTAAACCTTCCAGCAAGGATGTTCGTCCAACTTGTACAAGTCCCACCTTTGCCAGAAACAAACCCAGTGATCCAGGAAGCTAAAGCCCTCCCTCCTGCACCATCTCTTCAGCCACGCATTCATCTGCTCTATCCTCCTATTCCTATACTCACTGGCATGTGGCACTGGAGTAATCCAGAGATTACAACCTTTGAGGTCCTGCTTTTTAATCTGCTACCTAGCTCCCTAAATTCTTGTTTCAGGTCTTCATCCGCTTTTTACCTCCGTCGTTGGGACCAATGTGTTCCACGACCTCTGACTATTCGCCCCCCCCCCCTTTCAGAATGTCTTGCAGCCATTCCGTGACGATCTTGACCCTCGCACCAGGGAGGCAACATACCATCCTGAAGTCACGTTTGTGGCCACAGAAATGCCTATCTGTATCCCTTACGATAGAATCCATTATCAGTATAGTTCTTCCAGTCCTTTTCCTCCCCTGCTGTGCAGCAGAGCCATGCGTGGTAACACAAACTTGGCTGTTGCTGCTTTCCCCTGGGAGGTCATTCCCCCCAACAGTATCCAAAGTGGTCTATCTGTTTGAGAGGGGGATGGCCACAGGGGACTCCTGCACTAACTGCCTGCGCCTACTACTCCATCTGGTGGTCACCCATCTCATTTCTGCCTGTGCAGCCATTACCTGCAGTGTGACCACCTCTCTAAAGGTGCTATCCATGACGTCCTCAGCATCGCGGATGCTCCACAGTGAATCCACCTGCAGCTCCAGCTCCATAATGCGGGTAGTCAGTAGCTGCAGCTGGATCCACTTCCTGCACACATGGTCATCAGGGACACTGGAAGCATCTCTGATTTCCCACATAGCGCAAGAGGAGCATATCACGGGGTTGAGCTTTCCTGCCATGACTTACCTTTAGATTAATTAGTTACTCCCTTTAAAAAATATTAATTACACTAGAGGATTGTTCTACTCCAAACACTACCCACGACAATCTAAATTACTCTAATTGAAGAAAAACACACTCTGAGAACTCACTTTATCACTCGAGGTCTTTTTTTAAACAAAAAACAACTTTCCCCTTATTTTTTAAAGCTAATTAAATTGACTAACAGTTGTTAATTACCCAACCAATCACAAACAAAGAACAAAGAACAGTTCAGCACAGGAACAGGCCATTCGGCCCTCCAAGCCTGCGTCAATCTTGATGCCTGCCGAAACTAACATCTTCTGCACTTCCGGGGCCCATATCGCTCTATTCCCTTCCTATTCATATATTTGTCAAGATGTCTCTTAGACGTCGCTATCGTATCTGCTTCCACCACCTCCCCTGGCAGCAAGTTCCAGGCACTCACCACCCTCTGTGTAAAGAACCTGCCTCGCACATCCCCTCTCAACTTTGCCCCTTGCACCTTCAACCTATGTTCCCTAGTAACTGACTCTTCCACCCTGAGAAAAAGCTTCTGACTATCCAATCTGTCCATGTCGTTCATAACTTTGTAAACCTCGATCATGTCGCCCCTCCACCTCCATCGTTCCAGTGAAAACAATCCGAGTTTTTCCAACCTCTCCTCATAGCTAATGCCCTCCAGACCAGGCAACATCCTGGTAAACCTCCTCTGTACCCTCTCCAAAGCCTCCACGTCCTTCTGGTAGTGTGGTGACCAGAATTGCACACAATATTCTAAGTGTGACCAAACTAAAGTTCTGTACAGCTGCAGCATGACTTGCCAATTTTTATACTCGATGCCCCGACCGATGAAGACATGCATGCCGTATGCCTACTTGACTACCTTATCCACCTGCGTTGCCACTTTGTGACCTGTGGACCTGTAAGCCCAGATCTCTCTGCCTGTCAATACTCCTAAGGGTTCTGCCATTTACAGTATACCTCCCACCTGCATTAGACCTTCCAAAATGTATTACCTCACATTTGTCCTGATTAAACACCATCTGCCATTTCTCCGCCCAAGTCTCCAACTGATCTATATCCTGCTGTTTCCTCTGATAATCCTCATCATTATCCGCAACTCCACCAACCTTTGTGTCGTCCGCAAACTTACTAATCAGACCAGCTACATTTTCCTCCAAATCATTTATATATACTACAAACAGCAAAGGTCCCAGCACTGATCCCTGCGGAACACCACTAGTCACATCCCTCCATTCAGAAAAACACCCATCCACTGTTCCCCTCTGTCTTCTGTGACTGAGCCAGTTCTGTATCCATCTTGCCAGTTCACCTCTGATCCAGTGTAACTTCACCTTTTGCACCAGTCTGCCATGCGGGACCTTGTCAAAGGCTTTACTAAAGTCCATATAGACAACATCCACTGCCCTTCCTTCATCAATCATCTTCGTCACTTCCTCAAAAAACTCAATCAAATTAGTAAGACACGATCTCCCCTTCACAAAACCATGCTGCCTCTCGCTAATAAATTCATTTGTTTCCAATGGGAGCAAATCCTGTCCCGAAGAATCCTCTCTAATAGCTTCCCTTCCACTGACGTAAGGCTCACCGGCCTATAATTTCCTGGATTATCCTTGCCACCCTTCTCAAACAAAGCAACAACATTGGCTATTCTCCAGTCCTCTGGGACCTCACCTTTAGCCAATGAGGATGCAAAGAGTTCTGTCAAGGTCCCAGCAATTTCTTCCCTTGCCTCCCTCAGTATTCTAGGGTAGATCCCATCAGGCCCTGGGGACTTATCCACCTTAATGCTTTGCAAGACACCCAACACCTCCTCCTTTTTAATAATGAGATGACTGAGACTATCTGCACTCCCTTCCCTGTGCTCATCATCCACCAATTCCTTCTCCTTGGTGAATACTGATGCAAAGTACTCATTTAGCACCTCGCCCATTTCCTCTGGCTCCACGCATAGATTCCCATCTCTGTCCTTGAGTGGGCCAACCCTTTGCCTGGTTACCCTCTTGCTCTTTATATATGCATAAAAAGCCTTGGGATTTTCCTTAATCCTGTTTGCCAATGACTTTTCATGACCCATTTTCGCCCTCCTAACTCCTTGCTTAAGTTCCTTTCTACTATCTTTATATTCCTCAAGTGCTTCGTCTGTTCCTAGCCTTCCAGCCCTTACAAATGCTTCCTTGTTCTTTTTGACTGGGCTCACAATTTCCCGTGTTATCCAAGCTTCCCGAAACTTGCCAAACTTGTCTTTCTTCCTCACAGGAACATGCTGGTCCTGGATTCTAATCAGCTGACGTTTGAAAGACTCCCACATGTCAGATGTTGATTTACCCTCAAACAGCCGCCCCCAAACTAAATTCGTCAGTTCCTGCCTAACATTGTTATAATTAGCCTTCCCCCAATTTAACACCTTCACCCGAGGACTACTCTTATCTTTATCCACAAGTACCTTAAAACTTATGGAATTATGGTCACTGCTCCCGAAATGCTCCCCCACTGAAACTTCAACCACCTGGCCGGGCTCATTCCCCAATGCCAGATCCAGAATGGCCCCATTCCTAGTTGGACTATCTACATACTGTTTCAAGAAGCCCTCCTGGATGCTCCTCACAAATTCGGCCCCATCCAAGCCCCTAGCACTAAGTGAGTCCCAGTCAATATTGGGGAAGTTAAAATCACCCACCCCTACAACCCTGTTACCTTTACATCTTTCCAAAATCTGTCTACATATCTGCTCCTCTACCTCCCCTGGCTGTTGGGAGGCCTGCAGTAAACCCCCAACATTGTGACTGCACCCTTCCTGTTCCTGAGCTCCACCCATATTGCCTCACTGTCTGATCCCTCTGAGGTGTCCTCCCGCAGTACAGCTGTGATATTCTCCTTGACCAGTAATGCAACTCCCCCACCCCTTTTACATCCCCCTCTATCCCACCTGAAGCTTCTAAAGCCTGGAACATTTAGCTGCCAATCCTACCCTTCCCTCAACCAAGTCTCTGTAATAGCAACAACATCATCTTTCCAAGTACTAATCCAAGCTCTAAGTTCATCTGCCTTACCTGTTATACTTCTCGCATTGAAACAAATGCACTTCAGACCACCAGTCCCGCTGTGCTCAGCAACATCTCCCTGCCTGCTCTTCCTCTTCGTCCCACTGGCCTTATTTACTATGTCTTCCTCATTTACTTCACTAGCTGTCCGACTGCTCTGGTTCCCACCTCCCTGCCACACTAGTTTAAACCCTCCCGAATGACACTAGCAAACCTTGCAGCCAGGATATTAGTGCCCTTCCAGTTTAGATGCAACCCGTCCTTCTTGTACAGGTCCCATCTTTCCCTGAAGAGAGCCCAATGGTCCAGATATCTGAAACCCTCCCTTCTACACCAGCTGCTCAGCCACGTGTTTAGCTGCACTATCTTCCAATTTCTAGCCTCACTGGCACGTGGCACAGGGAGTAATCCAGAGATTACAACCCTAGAGGTCCTGTTTTTTAACTTAATATTTAACTCCCTAAACTCCCCCTGCAGGACCTCATCACTCTTCCTGCCTATGTCATTGGTACCGATGTGTAACACAACCTCTGGCTGTTCACCCTCCCCCTTCAGAATGCCCTCTGTCCGTTCAGAGACATCCTTGACCCTGGCACCAGGGAGGCAACATACCTTCCTGGAGTCTCTTTCACGTCCACAGAAGCGCCTATCTGTGCCCCTGACTTTAGAGTCCCCTATAACTATTACTCTTCTGCACTTTGTCCCTCCTTGCTGAACAACAGTGCCAACCGTGGTGCCACTGCTCTGGCTGCTGCTGTTTTCCCCTGATAGGTCACCCCCCCCCCCCCCCAACAGTATCCAAAACGGTATACTTGTTCGAGAGGGGGATAGCCACAGGGGATTCCTGCACTGACTGCCTGCCCCTTCTCGCGGTCACCCATCTATCTGCCTGCACTTTGGGTGTAACCACTTCTCTCAAACTCCCGTCTGTGACGCTTTCCGTCACCTTGAAAATTTCCCGTGATATCACTAAGTCCTTTTTTTCCCTCTTTCGAGTCTCAGCGCACGCCGAGAGAGACAGGGAGCCTGTCGCCGCTCTGGATCAGCTTCCTCACAGGTCCACCAGTCGTCGCTCCGCTACCAGATAAGTAAGGGCGTTGAGCCCCGCTCTTTATTTATAGCCTGCCATGTTTTATGTTTTCTATTTTCTATTGCACAGGATGTTCACTGCAGAGGCTGCAGCAGCCCTGCAATTGCTCCAGCTATTAGGTAATAAACTTGCTACTACTAGCGGCACAGTGGTTAGCACCACAGCCTCACAGCTCCAGCGATTCTGGGTTCTCCCTGTGACCGCGTGGGTTTCTGCTGGGTGCTCCGGTTTCCTCCCAAAGCCAAAGATTTGCAGGTTGATAGGTAAATTGGCGATTGTCAATTGCCCCGAGTGTAGGTAGGTGGTGGGGGAATTGAGGGGATGTGGTAGGAATATGGGATTAATGTAGGATTAATATAAATGGCTGGTTGATGGTCGGCACAGACTCGGTGGGCCGAAGGGCCTGTTTCAGTGCTGTATCTCTAAATAAATAAATAATAAACCTCAATACTTAAAAATAAAAGACGGCTCACTGGCTCCTCACTTCCCTTCTATTGGTGTCAGTTAAATCTCAGGAAGCTGCCCCTTATTCTGATGAAAACTGGAATGTTTAATTTCCAGCTCCTTGGACAAACTTCCTAATTTTGGAGAAAGGGAAACAAAGTTACAAAACTTACCAGCCAATCAACTCACAGGCTTCCTGACTCGGTGGAAACGGGAGAAGAAACTGGGAAATGGCGGCTCGGAGACTGAAGTCGCTGCACCATCACTTTAATGCGGCCCCTCCCTTCCCCCGGGGTTCTCGCCGCACGTCCGCCGAACCCGGCGGCTCTGATTCAGGGCCTGAGAGCCGTTGAAACTCGGTGTGACCGAGGCTGCGCTCAGCTTCCGGGAGAGGCACCGCGCATGCTCCGCGGAGACAGGCGGACTCCGTGGGGCGGAGCCTTCTGACGCCTGCGTGTTGCTGTTCTTGGGGTGGAGATAGGCCGATTTTCTGCGCGCGGTGCATTCTGGGCAGTATAGGCTGCCATTTACCAGTCGGAGAATGGACGTGTAGTTCATGGTTCATACTCAGAAAAATAAAATGGTATAAAGCAGCAAACATATATTAATGGCGCGTTTGCTGGCAACGTAACCAAATAGGTGCTGCATCACTGGTACATGCGCAAATGCAACCTCATCGACTGAAACGCAACTGTGCCTCAAGCAGCTGCCAGGAGTAAAGATGGCGCTGCTGAAATTGACACAAAACACGACTTAAATCCAAACCGCCTCAATGGTCGCATCCAGGTCCCTGCTCCCTCCCGTGATCGCCGCTTCAATCACCGCATTCAGTTTCATGTTCAATCACAGCTTATCTTCCCCGCTCCCTCCGATGCCCTTTGATTCGTCATTTTCAATGACAATGCGCAGTGCCGAACTGCTTTTCGCGGAAGCGCAATGCCAAGCAGTGTGAGTGATGGCGGCGGACAAGGTCCTTGTGAGTTGAATCACACACTGTACCCCCTTTTCCTCCGAGGATGTTTCACTGGAGTTGTGTTGCTGAGTGTTTCGAAACTCTGTCTGCTAGAGCTGGAGGAGATTATAGAGATAGTGAGGCGTGAGGGTATGGAGAGATTTGAAAGCAAGGATGAGGATTTTAAAATTGAGGTGCTATTTAACTGGGAGCCTGTGTCGGCCAGTGAGCACAGTGGTGATGGGTGAACAGGACTTGGTTCGAGTAAGGACACAGGCAGCAGAGTTTTGGATGATCTAAAGTTTATGGAGGGTAGAATGTGTGATGCTGACCAGGAATGTGTTAGAATAGTCAATTTGAGAGGTAACAAATACATGAATGTAAGTTTCAGTGGCAGATGAGCTGAGACAGTGGCGAAGTCTGGCGATGTTACTGAGGTGGAACTAGGCAGTCTGAGTGATGGTGCTGATATGCAGTTGGAAGCGCCTCTTGGGATCAGATATGATACTAAGGTTATGAATGGTCTGGTTTAGCCTGAGACAGTTGCCAGGGAGAAGGATAAAGTTGGTGCCGAGGGAGTGAAGTTCGTGGCAGGAAGTGAAGACTTCCCAATCTTTAATTGGAAGAAATTTCTGTTCATCCAATACTGGATGTCAGACAGTCAGGATGGTGTGTGACTTGGAGGGGAACTTTGAGGTGATGGTGTTCACATACACCTGCTACCCTGGTCCTTCTAGATGATGGAAGTTGAGGGTTTGGGAGGTTATGGTCAAAGTTCTGGTCCAATTGTACATACATAAAATCACCCTCTTCTCCTCCCTCCCTCCCTTTTCTCTCCTCTCCCTCCTTCCTCCTATAGAGGGCAGAGTCTTGTGTAGGACCAGACTAGTTGGCAGGTCCCCTTCCCTGAAGGACATTATTGAACCAAATGGGGTTGTCCATCAATCCAGCAGCTTTCATGGTCACTTTTTCCTATTGCCAGTCCCATGAATTACCAGATTCATTCAGCTCCATTTCACAACCTGTCTTTGTGTTTTTGTGGCTTCTCTCACAGACATTTTTTCCATTTTCAAGCAATTTCACAGGGTTTTAGAAGAGGAGGATTTGCAGTTGTGAAATGCAAAGCAAACATTTTATCGGGTTCTGAAGGAGTTGCCCAATTTATTGTAACCCAAATATCACTGGATTTTGAACATGGAAGGAAAAAGCACTGATCACAGTGGGGAGAAACTGTGCACGTGTTCTGTGTGAGGAAGAGGTTTCAGCCGATCATCGGGCCTGTTGAAACACAAGTGCAGTCACACTGGGAAGAAACCATGTAAATATGGGAACTGTGGAAAGGATTGAATCATCCATTTGAGCTGGAAACCCATCCATGCAGTCACACTCTGGAGAGGCTGTTCACCTGCTCTGAGTGTGGGAAGGGATTCACTCAGTCATCCTACCTGCTGAAACACCAGCGAGTTCATACTGGGGAGAGACCTTTGAAATGTCCAGATTGTGGGAATTGCTACAAATGTTCTACTGAACTGATGTCCCATCAACGTGTTCACATTGAGGAGAGACCGTTTAGGTGTTCTTATTAAAGGGCTGGGTTCAAGCAATCATCTGAACTCACTGTACACCAGCGCAGTCACACTGCAGAGAGACCGTTCATCTGCTCTGTGTGTGGGAAAGGATTCATTCCTTCATCCCACCTGCTCAGACACCAGCGAGTTCACAATGGGGAGAGGCCATTCACCTGTTCAGAACACAGTAGGGGATTCACTACTTCATCCCATCTTCTGACACACCAACGAGCTCTCACTCGAGAGAGGGCATTCTCCTGCTCTGAGTGTGGGAAGGGTTTCACAACTTCATCCAACCGGCTGACACACCAGCGAGTTCACACTGGGGAGAGGCCATTCACCTGCTCAGAGTGTAGGAAGGGATTCACTACTCCATCCCATCTTGTGACAACACCAACGAGTTCACACTGGTGAGAGGCCAGAGTGTGAGAAGAGATTCACTGTTTCATCCAACCTGCTGACACACCAGCGAGTTCACAAGTAACTCAGGGCTGAGAAATGTCCATGAAACAGCAGATTTCCAACATTGGGATTTTGGAAATCCAACAATAGGTTCTCCCTTTCCGACCGTGACCGGCTTTGACAAAAATTAAAGCAATCAGTTCTGATGTTCTTTTTTAAAAGTTGACCAAATACAAAACTGCTCGGTGGTCTTTTTACCTGTTTTTAAGTTGTGTTTATTGTTTAGACTCGGTGGAAAGGAACTTGAAGCAGGATAGTAAGTGGGTGGATGTGCATACTCCTCCACAACTTCTGTGTGTTAGTGTTCTGTAAATTTCCAAAAAGGACACAGACCAATTCCCAATGTTTGTTTTTGCCTTCATGGGATATCTTAGCAGAGACCACCGGAGAACTGACACAGCTCATTTGACATGGCTTAAAATTAATGGTGCAGGATCAGTAGCTGGCAAGTCGCTGGTCTGCAGCAAAAACATTGGTCTGTCAATAGGCATTTGAAACTTGGTTCCATTTACATTTGAACATTTTGAAGACAGAGGTAGATAGATTCTTGATAAGCAAGGAGGTGGAAGGTTATCGGGGGTAGGTGGAAATGTGGAGTAATCAGTTCAGACATGAACTTATTGAATGACAGAGCAGGCTTGAAGGGCTGAGTGGCCGACTCCTGCTCCTAATTTGTATGTTTAGACACACACTGCTGTGCACATACAAAGTAATTTCTGAAAACACTGTACAAACTGGTTACTGAATGTGAATATCCTGCAGTGAGCATGAGTTGTCTAAACTTCATATGTCCTGTGCATTGCAGCAACTGAAGTGATCTGGAATTTCCACTTATCGGTTTGCTCAGGTGTGTGGCTGAATTCCATTCATTGTTCATCTCCATTTTCACTGTCTACTGCCCCAGTCACACTGTAAACCTGGAGTCTGTGTGAAGCTGTCTTTTACACCATAGTGCTGGAAGATAAGGAGTATAAATCTGGCCATCTTTTTTTAACGTGTGGTTTGACATTGCTTAAGATTATCTGGAAAAGCTGTCGTGCACCTGGTTTTGCTATCTGCTTCGTTCAGGTGATTATCTCAGCACAAAGTAAGAAAAAGGACCCCACTTATCGTCAAGTTTTGGATTGTCAACATTTGTTAAATGTTTAGTTTTTATTAATTTATATACCTACTGATTTTTGCACATCACTTGCCAAGGTGCAGAATGTGCAGTCTAGTATGCTTCTAAATGTTGCTTTCCAGTGAATTTGACACATCTTCACAGAACACCTTTTACATGAAAAATCTATAAATAGGCAGAAGCAGGACATTGAGAACATGAAGCTCTGTAAAACCCAATTATCAGCTGTCAGGTAAGTCTCATGAAATTGTATTCTGAGTACAGTGTAATTTTATTCATTACATATGCAAAATTGTACAAAATTACCATGACACAACTAGTTTGCTTCATTAAAAGTGCTAAAATTACATAATTCCTTGTCAGAAAAAAATTCTGACTTTTTGTCTTCAGCCACTAATTTTCAGACTTTTTGATCTTTGGCCACTCACCCTTGCATTTGTTTCTTGTTTTTGTGAAATACTCTCCTTATTATTGCTCAACTGCTGGATAACTCTGATTACATTTATATGCGCTTTTTAAAATTCATGCATGGAGTGTGGGCGTCGCTGGCTCGGCCAGCATTTATTGCCCATCCCTAATTGCCTTTGAGAAGGTGGTGGTGAGCTGCCTTCTTGAACCGCTGCAGTCTATGTGAGGTAGGTACACCCACAGTGCTGTTAGGAAGGAAGTTTCAGGATTTTGACCCAGCGACAGTGAAGGAATGGCGATATAGTTCCAAGTCAGGATGGTGTGTGACTTGGAGGGGAACTTGCAGGTAGTGGTGTTCCCATGCATTTGCTGCCTTTGTCCTTCTAGATGGTAGGGGTTGTGGGTTTGGAAGGTGCTGTCTAAGGAGCCTTGGTGTGTTGCTGCAGTGCATCTTGTAGATGGTACGCTTTATGCATGTCCATGATGTGTCTCCTCAGATTTAACTCAAATGCGATTTGTAACCAATAAATGATGTTTCGGGCATGAATTGTAGTCTGGTTTCTTGGTGATTTGTCAAGAAAGATTTAATTCATTCACTCAGCAGCTCGAGAGGAACCAGACTGAGGTTTAATGAACATAAGAAATAGGAGCTGGAGGAGGCCATTTGGCCCTTCGTGCTGCTGTGCCACTCACCCAGATCAAACACTGGAATAAAAATCCTCCTCCTGGGGCAATTGGATGAGTCCAGGTCTGATAACAGTGTCTGATTCCTGGTCTGATGCTACTGTAGGTAATGCACAAGTGGTGAACCTATTAGTTCCTGTTAGTATCATGTTGCGTGCCCCTGTCTACCATGTGAGAAACTGGGGTTATATTCTGTGATGGGGTGATTGTATATTTTTAAGACATCAAAATGTTATATGGTATAGTTTCATCTTAAAATACCACACAAAAAATTAGAAGAGGGCATGTTCTCTTTGAGAACTTTCTTGAGTGGAGACAGTTTTATCACCAGGTGCCCTCACACGACACAGTGGTAGATAATTGTGGTCTCCTCTAGACTGAGGAGGCTAAATACAGACTGTGTGACCGCTTTGTGGAACACCTCCCTTCAGTCCGCAAGCATGGCCCTGTGCTTCCTGTTTCTTCTCATTTTAATTCTCTACCTTGCTCTCAGTCTGACCTATGTACGAACATATGAACACATGATCTAAGAGCAGGAGTTGGCAATTCAGACCTTCAAGCCTGCTCCACCATTCTACAAGATCATGACTGATCTGTTTGTGGATTCAGCTCCGCTTTCCTGCCGACCCCCGATATCCTTTGACTCCCTTGTTTGTCAAGACTCTGTCTACCTCTGCCTTAAAAACATTCAATGACCCTACCTCCACCGAGTTCGGGGAAGAGAGTTCCACAGACGCACGACTCTCTGAGAGAAATAAATTTCTCACGTCACTCTGTCTTAAATGGGAGAGCCTTTAATTTTAAACTGTTCCCCAGTTTTCGCCTTCCCCAGAAGGGGAAACGTCCTTTCACCATCCACCCTGTCAAGTCCCCTCAGGATCTTATATATTTCAATGAGATCAACTCTCATCCTTCGAAACTCCAATGAATACAGAACCAAACTGTTCACCTTTTCCTCAAAAGATAACCCTTTCTCCCAGGAATCAGTCGAATGAACCTTCTCTGAACTGCTTCCAATGCAACTATATCCTTTCAGTAAGAAGACCAACACTGTACAGAATATTCCAGATTTGGTCTCACCAATGCCCTGTACAACTGTAGCAAAACATTTTTTATATTCCATTCCCCTTGTAATAAATTACAGCATTGCATAATGGCTGTATCTGGGGGAAACAAGATGCACTTTCCTTGGTAACGTCTGAGGCTGGCTTGTTCTCCCTCTCTGTATGGCTGTATCCAACAGCAACCAGAATGCACCTTCTCGAACTCCTGAGGCTTGCTTGTTCTCAAAGCAGTACTGATCATTTGCTGCCTTAAGGAGAGACATGTTCCTGTGAAAATGAGGGATAGAAATGGCAAGATTAGGGAACCATGGATGACAGGTGAAATTGTGAGACTAGCTAAGAGGAAAAAGGAAGCACACATAAGGTCTAGACGGCTGAAGAAAGACGAAGCTTTGAAAGAATATCGGGAATGTAGGACCAATCTGAAATGAGGAATTAAGAGGGCTAAAAGGGGTCATGAAATATCTTTAGCAAACAGGGTTAAGGAAAATCCCAAAGCCTTCTATTCATATATAAGGAGCAAGAGGGTAACTCGAGAAAGGATTGTCCCACTCAAGGACAAAGGAGGAAAGTTATGCGTGGACTCAGAGAAAATGGGTGAGATTCTAAACGAGTACTTTGCATCGGTATTCACCGAGGAGAGGGACATGACGGATGTTGAGGTTAGGAACAGATGTTTGATTACTCTAGGTCAAGTCGGCAGAAGGAGGGAGGAAGTGTTGGGTATTCTAAAAGGCATTAAGGTGGACAAGTCCCTAGGTCCGGATGGGATCTATCCCAGGTTACTGAGGGAAGTGAGAGAGGAAATAGCTGGGGCCTTAACAGATATCTTTGCAGCATCCTTAAACACGGGTGAGATCCCGGAGGACTGAAGAATTGCTAATGTTTCCCCTTGTTTAGGAAGGGTAGCAGGGATAATCCAGGTAATTAGAGACCGTTCAGCCTGACGTCAGTGGTAGGGAAGCTGCTGGAGAAGATACTGAGGGATAGGATCTATTCCCATTTGGAAGAAAATGGGCTTATCAGTGATAGGCAACATGGTTTTGTGCAGGGAAGGTCATGTCTTACCAACTTAATAGAATTCTTTGAGGAAGTGACAAAGTTGATTGATGAGGGAAGGGCTGTAGATGTCATATACATGGACTTCAGTAAGGCGTTTGATAAGGTTCCCCATGGTAGCCTGATGGAGAAAGTGAAGGCGCATGGGGTCCAAGGTGTACTGGCTAGATGGATAAAGAACTGGCTGGGCAACAGGAGACAGAGAGTAGCAGTGGAAGGGAGTTTCTCAAAATGGAGACGTGTGACCAGTATTGTTCCACAGGGATCTGTGCTGGGACCACTGTTGTTTGTGATATACATAAATGATTTGGAGGAAAGTATAGGTGGTCTGATTAGCAAGTTTGCAGACGACACTAAGATTGTTGGAGTAGCAGATAGTGAAGGGGACTGTCAGAGAATACAGCAGAATATAGATAGATTGGAGAGTTGGGCAGAGAAATGGCAGATGGAGTTCAATCAGGGCAAATGCGAGGTGATGCATTTTGGAAGATCCAAATCAAGAGTGAACTATACAGTAAATGGAAAAGTCCTGGGGAAAATTGATATACAGAGAGATTTGGGTGTTCAGGTCCATTGTTCCCTGAAGGTGGCAACGCAGGTCAATAGAGTGGTCAAGAAGCCATACGGCATGCTTTCCTTCATCGGACGGGGTATTGGGTACAAGAGTTGGCAGGTCATGTTACAGTTGTATAGGACTTTGGTTCGGCCACATTTGGAATACTGCGTGCAGTTCTGGTCGCCACATTACCAAAAGGATGTGGATGCTTTGGAGAGGGTGCAGAGGAGGTTCACCAGGATATTGCCTGGTATGGAGGGCGCTAGCTATGAAGAGAGGTTGAGTAGATTAGGATTATTTTCATTAGAAAGACGGAGGTTGAGGGGGGATCTGATTGAGGTGTACAAAATCATGAGAGGTATAGACAGGGTGAATAGCAAGAAGCTTTTTCCCAGAGTGGGGGATTCAATTACTCGGGGACACGAGTTCAAAGTGAAAAGGGAAACGTTTAGGGGGGATATGCGTGGAAAGTTCTTTATGCAGAGGGTGGTGGGTGCCTGGAACGCGTTGCCAGCGGAGGTGGTAGATGCGGGCACGATAGCGTCTTTTAAGATGTATCTAGACAGATACATGAACGGGCAGGAAGTACAGAGATACAGACCCTTAGAAAATAGGTGACATGTTTAGATAGAGGATCTGGATCGGCGCAGGCTTGGAGGGCTGAAGGGCCTGTTCCTGTGCTGTAATTTTCTTTGTTCTTTGTTCTTAAAGACACACTGCACACATCCACCCCCCGCGACCCAAAAAAAAATAAGTAGGATCATAACATCTCCACCCCTGGTGGAATGAAATACCATTCCGATAATGCGTTTCATTACAATGTAAAAAATGAAATTGCAAAAACAAATGATAACACATTTTCGTCCACATTTACAGATATACACTTCTCAAGAATATTGGAACGACAGCAATAAGTTCCACCAGAACATTTTCAGTTTCAATTTTTCAAAGATTGTCCCAATTAACCCATTTCAAATTTCCAAGCATAGTCTTCCAGCTGTTTCGTGCTTTCCTTCCAAGTGTCCTATTGTCCATCACTTCAGCCAGGTGCACTGCAGAGCTCGGAGCACTGACCACTACTGGGTTCACTATTCTCTGAGAAGTTTCTCGAGTACCCCTTAACCTATGTGGCATCACGTGACACTGGAAAAACCCAGTCCTGGGTAACAGAAGCTGATCTTGTCTTACCCTGGGGTGTCAAAGGAATTTGACAGTATCCCTCCAACACATCTGTCTCTTTACGACATATGGTGTTGCCCACTCTGTCCATGCAGTCCTTTAAATGAGAATTTGGGTAGGAGTCTGCCTTCTTTACACCGTATAATAAAAGCAAAATACTGCGGATGCTGGAAATCTGAAATAAAAACAAGAAATGCTGGAAGCACTCAGCAGGTCTGGCAGCATCTGTGAAAAAAGAAACAGACGTTTTGGGTCAGTGACCCTTCTTCAGAACTCGGATGAGACGAAAGATGAAATGAAACTGCGCAGTAGAACAGCTTTGAGATAAGGTGAGGCGGTGCTGCTGGAGAGAGAGGTCCAGTGTGTGCATGTGGCGGCGCATAGCACTGAGTGTGGATCTCAGGATGTGGCGAGAGTAGCAGTGCGAGGAACGTTGTATTTCTCGGAGATACCTGTGATTCTGGGTGGATTCAAAGCATGATGGGTGAAACTGCAGTTGGAATCCACGTGGAATAAGATGGAGCCAGAGACAGTCACTGAGGAAGGAGATGTGGCTGTGTAAACGAGTTTTGGTAGACACCTTATCAAACACCAGGAGGGAAATAGAAAGCAATGAAGGTGAACAAGGTAAAAGAGACAAACGAAAATCCCGTCGGAGAGAAGAGCACAACTTCTTCAAGGTAGGCATTCCTGGAAGAGAAGTGGCAGTGAATTAAACACTAAAATAAAAGCAAAACACTGCGGATGCTGGAAATCTGAAATAAAAATAGGAAATGCTGGAACCACTCAGCAGGTCTGGCAGCATCTGTGAAAAGAGAAGCAGAGTTAACGTTTCGGGTCAGTGACCCTTCTTTGGAACTTCGGAGAATTTCCTAGGCCTGCCTTTGCCTCATCCTCACAATACATTTCCTTGTCAACAGTCCCGTTTAACTGAAATACCTGTATTGGCTTATCCTCCTCCCTGTGGTAATGTTGTTCGAGCATATTAATGTGACACAACCAGTTCTCCCGGTGATCAGGGGTGTCAATAAAGTAACCTACCTTATCCAATCTTTTGATCAATCTATATGGGCCAGTGAACCGTGCTTTTAATGGTTGTCCCTGTAATGTAACCACTAAACTAATCAAACAACTTCCCTTCCTGGCTCTCGTGCTAACTGACATTGTAAACAGTTTCCTTTCCTCAGTTACTTCCTGCTCCCTTTTAAAACTGTCATTATCACCCACCTCCTCAAAACCTCCACCCTCAACCTCTCTGTCCTTGTAAACTACCACCTCATCTTCACCCTCTCATTCCTTTCCAAAGTCACTGAATGTCTTTATGCCCCCAATCCGTGTCCACCTTTCCCAGAATTCCATGTTTGAACCTTTCCAATCAGGTTTCCATCACACAGAACTGAAACAGCTCGAATCCATGTCACAAAGGACATTCTCTGTGCATGTGGGGCACCATCAAACATCTTAACCTCCCAGTCGACCACACCATCCTCCAACGCCTCTCCTCCACTGTTCAGCTGAATGGGACTGACCTCCCTTGGCGCCATTCAGATCTATCCAATCATAGCCAAAGAATCTCCAGCAATGGTTTCTCTTCTCACCCCATTAACTTTCAAGGTTCCCAAGAATCTATTGATGGCCGCCTCTATCCCCCATTTATCAGCTGCCACTCAGTGACATCATCCAAAGACATGACATCAGGTTCCACATGTGTGCTGATGTCACATATCTCTACATCACCACCACCTCTCTTGACTCCTCCAGTGTTTCTGTGTTGTCAGCCTGCTTGTCTATTCTAATGCTCTTCTGATTGACCCCCACCCCCACCCTGCATAAACTGCAGCTCATTCAAACTCTGCTGCTGTTTACTCCAAGCATCACAAATTTCCACTCATTCATCATTACTGAGCTCACTGATCTACAATGGCTTCAGGTCCTCTAATGTCTCCATTTTAAAATTCTCATTGTAAATCTCTTCAAGGCCTCACCCCTCCCTATATCTGTAATCTCCTCCAGCCGGTCAACCCTCAGAGAACTCTGCATTCCTCCAACTCTGGCCTCTTACACATCCCTCACTGTCTTTCTGTCCCATTGCCTGTGCCTTCAGTCACCGGCCCGAAGCTCTGGAATTTCGTCCTCACACCTTTCTGCCAGTCCACATCTCTCCTCCTTTAAGACCCTACTAAAAACCTACGTTTTTGACCAAGCTTTTAGTCAGTCATTCTAATTACCCTTCTTTGGCTCAGTGTCAATTTTTGTCTGATTTTTCCATTTATGTTCTGAGATGCACCTTCAGACACTCTCCTACTTTAAAGATACAGTGTAAATGAAAGGCATTTTTCAATCCCATTGTAACAGACTGGGGAAGCCAGTATTAAAATAATATTTGGGTATAATGAAGTAAAGTCATAGATCGGCCATGATCTCATTGAATAGCAGAACAGACTCGAGAGGCTAAAAGGCCGATTCCTGTTTCTATGTCCCGAATAGACTTGGACTGAAACACAACTGATGAATGGAAAGTCATGGGAGAACTGGGGAGAAGGCACTGCAACTGGAAACAAGCAGGTGAGCAGAGTTAGAGAGTGGGGTAAGTCTGGGGAGAATGTACATATAGAACTGGAGCAGGCCATTCAGCCCCTCAAACCCGCTGCACATTTCAGTTAGATCCTGCCTCATCAATTAGTCTCCACTTATCTTGAAGAAATTAATATTTCTTGAAGATATATCCAAATATTAAACTTCAGCCCAGTTACTGGGATAATCAACATCAGCAAAAACAAACCCCAACTATCAGAATGAAAATGGTTCAGTCCTGGATGTGATTAACAGCAGCAATAACAGCAGAATCCAAACCCTGCAGTCACTTGTGAACCTCAGCAGGTTGATTGGCTGAGCGAATCCCCTTCCACACTCAGAGCAGGTGAACGGTCTCTCCTCAGTGTGAACTCGCTGGTGCTGCATCATGTGATTTTTGCTTTTCAAGCTCTTCTCAGTCAGAACATTTAAAAGATTCTTATCAGTGTGAAGAAGTTGGTGTGAATTGAGGTTGGTTAACAAGTGAATCCCTTCCCACACTCATTGCAGGTGAACTGTCTCTCCCCAGTGTGAAGCTGCTGGTGTTCATTGAGGTTAGATGAGTGAATGAATCCCTTCCCACACATGGAACAGGTGAATGGTCTCTCCTCTGTGTGAACTCGCTGGTGTGACAGCAGGTGGGAATCCCTTCCCACACACAGGGCAGGTTAACAGCTTTTCCCCAGTGTGATTGTGTTGATGAGTCGAGTTCAGATGGGTAATTGAATCCCTTCCCACAGTCCCCACATTTTCAAGGTTTCTCCATGGTGCAGATGTCTTTGTGTCTCTCCAAGTTGGATGATCAGTTGAAGCCTCATCTGCACACAGAACACGTGTATGTTTTCTCTCCTCTGTGAATGGTGTAATGTCTTTTCAGGCTGTGTAACTGGTGAAAGCTCAGTCACAGTCAGTGCACTGGAACACTCTCACTCGGGTGTGGGTGCCTTGCAGTTTTTCCAGTCACACTGATGTTTGAAATCTTTTCCCACAGACAGAACAAACATTTCTTGTTCCACATTCAAAGTCCGATGATATTCAGGTGCTGATGAATCGAATGATTCTTTCAGATCTTGATGTGATGCTTGGTTTAAGTTTTCCCGTCTGCTAATCCTTCTCTTCTAATCCCCTGTTATAAAGGAGGTTATAAAGGTCATCACTCTCAGTACAGGATAGAAATTCAGAGCAGACAATTCCAGCTTCAATGCAACATTTTTCCTCTTTTCTTCCCCAAAGCTGTAAATCCCCGTCTCACAGCTCTCCCTCCTCCCTGGGCATCCAAACCCATGACATCATTTGCACGATTTCTTTGCTCCGCTGACAGTTTTCTCCTTCCCTCTACTCTGGCTGGGTTCAGTATTCCAGCCCCTGTTTGCTGAGTGAGAAACAAATCAAAGAATCAATGATTTTCCCTCCTGCTCACTGGGACTTTGAAGCCCCGCCTACTCTCAGTGCCGGCAAGAAGATGGAGACGCATGCGCATCTCTCGCTACTCAAGATGGCGGCGCCTAAACCTTCATGGCTTCCTTCAGAGAGGTAGCAGCCGTTAACCTGGGCAACTCAGGGAATACCCCGGAGCCGCAAATGCTGGAACTGGAGCTACTTATTCGGGGCTTGAGGCCGACACCAGGTGTTTTTGAAGCCTCTCCGGCCGCCCGCCGGTTCTCCTGTGCCCCATCAACTCTTACCAGCTGCAAATGCGGCACCAGAGAACTCACACCGCTGTGATCAAACAGACAATGCGCATGCTCGAAATACTGTCCAGTACTGCACCTGCGCGCTCAGCTCCTGTAGAAGGAATAGGGCATATTCGTAGATCGCTGGGAATGCTGGGTAACAGTCCCGCCATTGGAAGCACAAATTAATGCTTACAAATTACATTCTGTGGTCGGATTGTAATTAAATTATTGGACTGACCTTCCAAGATGGCTGTGTCTAAGGGAATTATTGCGTGATTGAGGGAGTATGACCATGACTGAGAGTCTTTCAGTGTGTACGTGGAGTGGATAGAGATTTTTTCACTGTTAACAATCCCCTCGAAGATCCTGATAATGTAGCTGTCAACCAGGCAGTGTGGGAAAAGACAGAGGGATATTTTTGACTGAAGCAGGCCCGGAATGTATGAGATGCTCAATAATTTTCTCACCCCAGCAAAACTAAAGGACACGCTACTGAAGGACATTTTGATTAAGCTTGAGCAGCATTACAATCCGAAACCATTGAAGATTGCAGAAATCTATCAGTTTGGAACAAGGAATCAGCTGCCCAATGAGGACATTGGGGAGTTTATTGTGGCCTTCCAAAAGCTGTCACTTCATTGTAAATTTTGGAGAATTTCAAGAGCGTGTGTTGTGTGACAGATTTGGTTGCAGATTAAAGAGTGAGCACATTCACAGTAAGTTGATGACATTGCCAAAGGTGAGTTTTGACATAGCTTTTCAAACAGCACTGTCCATGGACATGGCTGAATTTGACTCGAGAGAAGTGAGAGCTAACAACCGTCAGTCATCTGCTGAAGTAAATAAGCTGCATATAAGTAAGCAGAAGGTCCCAATGACGGCAACTGGTGGTGTTCATGTGGGTGTTGCTAGTAAGAAAACGGGAGGAGGCCATCAGGGTAGTAGCAGTGGTTAAATAAAATCCTGTTACCGGTGTTGAGGCCAACATTGAGCCCAGAATTGTCCCGTTGTGAAGGCAGAGTGCTATAGCTGCAAGAAGAAGTGTTATCTTGCCAAGGCATGTCGCAAGAAGGTCATCGGTGAAAACACAGGCAGGAGGAAACATCATTCACTGCATATGGTTGTCAAACAGCAGCAGGTTGATGAGGTATCATTTGAGATCCATGTGATCAGATGCACAAGGATGTCCAATGAAAATTCACAGAGCATCGTGGTCCAAGTATCGTTGGATGAAGCTCCAATAAACTGCAGCAACTCACTAAGGCTCCTTCGACAGCACCTTCCAAACCCGCGACCTCTACCACCTAGAAAGACAAGGACAGCAGATGCATGGGGACACCACCGCCTGCAAGTTTCCTTCCAAGCCACACACCATCCTGACTTGGAGCTATGTCACCATTGCTTCATTGTCACTGGGTCAAAATCCTGGAACTCCCTTCCAACAGCACTGTTGGTGTCCCTAAACCCCAATGACTGCAGCAGTTCAAGAAGGAAGCTCACCACCACCATCACCTTCTCAAGGGCAATTAGGGATGGGCAAAGAATGCTGACTTTGCCAGCGATGCCCACGTCCCACAAACGACTAAATACAACATGGAGGTCAACACAGGTGCATCAGTTAGTATAATTTCAGAGTCGCTGTGTCGTGAAAAGTTGAGTCAACATCCCCTGGAAAAATCATGAGTAGAGTTACACAGTTATGGAGGAGAGAATATTTCCCAAATTGGAAGTGTATTGGTTGTGGTCACATACAATGAGCAGTGTGCGAAATTGACCATCATTGTTGTGAAAGGTGAAAAACCAGCCTTGTTTGGAAGAAACTGGTTAGCAGCACTTAAGTTAAATATGAGCGAGCTTTTTTGTATTGAGGTGACATTCATATCTCAACATGAAGTACTCAGACTTTTTCAAATTTAGATTTGACAAATGCCTATCTGCAGCTTGAGTCAGACGCTGAGTCGAAGTCATTCTTGACTATCGTAACACACATGGGTCTATTTCAGTTTCACAGGCTGCCATTTGGTGTTTCTTCAGTCCGTGGAATTTTCCAAAGGGTGAGGAACCAAAATTTGTAAGGAATGGAGCTAGTAGTAAGTTATTTGGATGACAATCATATTCGTGCTCCAAACAAGCAAAGCTATGACGGCAGATGAAAGAGGTGTTCCAACGCTTCGAAAAGCATGGAGTTTGGATGACAGAACACAAATGTGAAATGTTTCAAAATTCTGTAATGCACAAAGTAAACAAGAACGGGTTGCATGCTGCCAAGTGTAAAGATCAAGTAATTAGAAATGCGTCACACCCTCAGAACACAGCTGATCTCAGATCTTTTTTGAAACTCATAAATTACTGCGGTAAATTCATACCAGATCTGGCGACATTATTGCATCCATTGAATGAACTCTTGAGGAAGGGTTTCCGTGGAATTGGACAAAGGAGGGTGATGAGGCATTCAAATGGCATAAAAGTCAACTTGTAGAGGGTGTGATGCTTATGCATTACGATGTGCTCAAAGAGATTTAACTAGCATGTGATTCCTCTCCATACAGAGCAGTTTTTGTTACTCGTTCCTGGGATGTGGCCTTCAGACGAAGACGAGTTTCCAGTCACAGCAGATGACATTAGTAGAACAACTCGTATCGGCTCCATATTGGCAAAGGGTATACCACTATATCACAAATGGATGGGAAACACAGATACTGGATTTAGAATACAGGCCATTTTTTATGCATAAGAATGAGTTGTCGGTGGATCAAATTTATGTCATGTGGGGAGCTAGAGTTGTAATCCCTGGAAAGTACATATTGCAGTTGCTATGTGATCTTCATGATGATCACTTAGGGATGTGTTTGAAGAAGAGTCTACTGTGGCCAGAGTTAGAGAAAGACATTGGAAACATAGTGAAATAATCTGGAACATGTCAAGCAGTAGAAAGGAAGCCGCCATCGGTACCTTTTCAGCCATGGAAATGGGCAGCTAGAGTGTGGCAGAGGCTGCACATAGATTTTACAGAATTAGAAGGACAGCAGATGTTCATTGAGAAAGAGACATTCGAAGTGGGTTGAGGGGTTTCCGATGAATCGAGGAACAACTGGCAAAACTCCAAATATTTTGTGTAGTTTGTTTTCTGCTTATGGGTTCCCAGAGGAAACTGTGTCTGAAAACAGACCTTAGTTTTCTTCATTGCAGTTTTCATAATTCATGAGAACAAATGGTGTAAAACACAGGAGAGTTCCACTGTATCATCCTGCTTCCAAAGGAGCAGCAGAGCACACAGTGCAGATTGTTAAGCATGCTCTTGTCAAGCAAATGCTGGATATCAATCTGAACAAAAGTCAGTTATCATTGGATCACAGACTGCTGAACTTTCTGTTTATCTATTGTAACACCCATCACACTGCTACCAGCATAACGCCAGCTGAATTGTTTCATGGCTGGCAGCCGAGAACGAGGTTTTCATTGCGGAAGCCACATTTAACACTGTTAGTAGAAGAGAAACAATCAAGACAGAAAGAGAGTCATGAGAGAGCTAGAGTGGGAGAAAGAAGTCTGAAGTTGAACCAGAAGGATAGATTGAAGAATCATCATCACAAGTGGTTGAAGTGGTGACCAGTGATAGTGGGAGAAGATGTGGTCCTCGCACATATTTAGTTAAGATGTTTGGTAGTGGAAAGGTTAGGTTTGTACATATAGATCATGGTTTACCTTCAGAGGTTCACAAAAAAGAGGGAAGTTGGGAAAAATCAAATGAGTCGAATGAATCAGATAGTTTGGTTATGAGTTGAGCACCAATAGTTACTCAAACAGAAATCATGCCAGAAACTCATGCAAGAGAAAGTCCGAGGTCAGATCTAAGGCAGATACAGAGAGACATCTCTGATGATGTGGAAATTTCAATTGTAGCTCAACGTCAAAATCAGCCTCTGTTGGAGAAACCTCTCCTCAGACTCAGTCCAAGATAGGTAACGGACTTCCCACAAGTTCTGGAAATTTGAGTCAGGATAGAAGGTGCCAGAGAATTGGAGAGTGGCTAATGTGACACCCTTATTGAAGAAATGTGTAAAGACAGTACGAGCAACTATAGGCCAGTTAGTTTAACATCAGTGGTGGGTAAGATATTCGAAACAATAGTCAGGGAAAATATCAATTTACACGTCGAGAGGTTCAAGTTAATTAAGGATAGTCGGCATGGATTTGTAAAAGACAGATCATGCATGCCTAATTTAAATGAATGTTTTGATGAAGTAGCAGGGAAAGTTGATGAAGGGAATGTGTTGAATGTTGTTTTACGGATTTTAAGAAAATATTTCACAAGGTACCACATTAAAGGTTTGCTAACAAAATTGTGGCTCATGGAAAAGGGGGTTCTGTGTCCAATTGATAAAATAATGGCTGACGGACTGAAAACAGCCAGTCAAAGGAAATGGTTGTTTTTCAAACTGGAGGATAGGAGACAGAGGTGTTCCTCAAGGGTCAATGCTGGGACCACTGTTTTTGTTTTACTTTATATAAATGACTTGAATCTTGGAATACAAAGTAGAATATCAACATTTGCTGATGACACCAAACCTGGAGCTGCAGAAAACAGTGAGCATGATATGAACAGTCTGCAACAGGACAGAGATAGGCCAGCAGAATGGACAGAAAGGTGGCAGATGGAAGTTTATACTGACAAGTGTGAGGTGATGCATTTTCCAGAAGGATTCGGGAGAGGCAATTTAGACGTAATGGCATAGTTCTAAAGAGTGTGCAGGAACAGAGGGACCTGGGGTTGCAGGGGCAGAGATCCTTGAAGTTGGCAAGACATATTGAGAGAATGGTGAGTAAAGCACATGGAATCTTGGGCTTTATAAATAGAAGTACTCAGTACAATTATTGTGAATCTCTCTGTAATGCATGTTTAGGCCTCAACTGGAGTACTGCGTCTCGTTCTGGCCACAGCATTTCAGGAAGTATGAGAGGGTCCTTGAGAGGGTGCAGAGGAGATTTATCCGAATGGTTCTGGGGATGGAGGATTTTAGTTTCTCAGTTAGGTTGGAAGAGCTGGGTTTGTTCTCCTTCGAACAAAGGAGATTGAGGGGAGATTTAATAGAAGTGTACCAGATTATGACAGGCTTAGATACGTTGGACAAGGAAAAACTGTTCCCATTAACAAATGCTACCAGAAGTCTGGGAAACAGCTTGCAACATCTGGGGGGAAAAGATGCAGGGGGAATATGAGGAAGTCCTGTTTTTACATAGCAAGTGGTAATAACATGGAACTCGCTGCCCACAAGGGTGGTGGAAGGAGAAATGATCAATAACTTCGAGAGGAAGTCTGAGGAAAACATACGCTTGCAGGGCTGCGTGTATCGACACCTTGCCTTGTGTTATTTTTTGCCCCACCGCCGCTTTATTTGCTTAAAACTGGCGACAGTTCTAACCTTGGTCAGTTCTGAGGAAAGGTCACAGACCTGAAGCATTAACGTTGCTTCCCTCTCCACTGATGCTGCCAGACCTGTTCGATATTTCCAGCATTCTGTTTTTAAATTACCGTTATTGAGGCTGACTGCACAGATCCATGCAGAGCCAGCATGGACCGAAATGTCTCCTTCTGTGCTGCAAATGACTATGATGTTCAGCAGTGCGCTCATGACAAGTGGCTCCTCTTCCTGTGATGTCATCTCACAATTATTTTTTTCTCCACTTCTGGTCAGTTCAGACTCACTGATCACAGCTCTCTTCACTGCTGAGCTGCTTCACATTGCTCCCTGTCTCTAAAATTTGTGCTCTAGGTAAAGCTCGAACTCACAGCCTTGGCATTACTCGCTAATTGCACTGCTGTATGAGTACCACGCGTTAACCAACTGCGCCACTGGAACCCCAGTTTAATATATTTAACATGGTGAACTGCAGGCTAGTTGGCCTAACATCAGTGGTCGGGAAAATTCTCTCATCGATGTTCAAGGAAGTCTGAACGAGCACTTAGAAAATCATAGTCTGATCAAACAAAGTCAACATGGTTTTACGAAAGGGAAATCTTGCTTGACAAATTTATTACAGAATGCTGAGGATGTAACTAGAAGGGTAGATAAAGGGGAACCAGGAAATACCAGGAACCAGGAGTTACTCGGGATGGTGTCCTAGGCCCAACCATCTTCAGACGCTTCATCAATGAATTTCCCTCCATCATAAGTTCAGAAGTGGGGATGTTCGCCGATAATTGAATAAAGTTCAGTACCATTCTCGATGCCTCACATTCTGAAGCAGTCCAGGTCCACATGCAACAACACCTGGACGACATTCAGTCTTGGGCTGATAAGTGGCAAGTAACATCCACACCACCCAAGTGCCAGGCAATTATCGTCTCCAGCAACAGAGCATCTAAACATCTCCCCCTGACATTCAATGGCATTATCATCGCTGAATCCCCCACCACCAACATCCTGGGGATCAGCCTTGCCCAGAAACCTAAAACAGCGATAAACATACTGTGGCTGCAAGAGTTGGTCAGGGGCTGGAAATTCTGCAACTCATCTTCTAACTCCCCAAAATCTGTCCACCATCGAGTAGTCAGAAGTCAGGAGTGTGATTGAATATTCTCCTCTTGCCTGCATAATTTCAGTCACAACAGTACTCCAGAAGTTCAACACCAGCCAAGACGAAACAACCTGCTTCATCACCACCCTATCTGCCATCTTAAATGTTCACTTCCTCCAGGACGATGCACAGTGGTAGAAGTGTGTATCATATAAAAGATGTACTGCAGCAATTCACCAATGCTCCTTTCACAACTCGTTGCAAACTCGCAACCAGTATCACCTAGAAGTACAAAAGCAGTAGATGCATGGGAACACCACCACCTGCATGCCTCCCTCCAAGTCACACAACATCCTGACTTGGAACTATATTGCTGAGTCAAAATCCTGGAACTCCCTCCCTAACAGCACTGTGCATGTACCTCACCATATGGACTTCAGCGGTTCTAGAAGGCAGCTCACTACCACCTTCCCAAGTGCAAATAGGGATGGGAAGTAAATGCCAGCATTGCCAGGGACCCTCATATCCCAATAACGAATAAGAAAAAGAATGGATAATTATCTGAGGAAAAAAATGTGCAGAGCTGCATGGAAAAGGCGGGGGTGTTGGACCAGCTGAATTGCTCTTGCAGAGAGTCGGCATAAATATGAATGGCAGAAACACCTCCTTCTGTGCTGTAACAATTTTATGATTCAATTCTGTTCTGTTATATAGAGGAGACGTTTTGCTCCAACTACACAATCAGCTGGTTAGACCACACCTGGAATACTGTGTATAGTTTTGGTCTCAGCCCTTTCTAAAGGATACACATTGGCCTTGGAAACAGGGCAGTGAAAATTCACCAGAATGTAGCCAAGGCTCTCATGGTTAAATTCTGAGGTGCGATTCATTCAAGCAGGCCTGTATTCCTTGGAATATCGGAGGTTAATGGGTGATTTGATTAAGTATTTTAGGATTAGGAAATGAATTAGTCGGGGAAATAGAGAGAAACTTCTTTTTTCTCTTGTTGCTTTAAATGTGGTGCATTGTGCTCTCATCTTGAATCTTAGAATAACGGAATTATAGAACGTTTAAGGTACAGAAAGAGGCCACTTGGCCCATTGCATCTGTGCAGCCAAAAAATGATCCACCCCTTCTATTCCCACCTTCCAGCATTTGGTCAGTCGCCCTGAAGATTATGACACTTGAGATGCATATCTAGACTCCTCTTAAATGAGTCGAGCGTTTCTACCTCAACTACCCTTTCAGGCAGTGAGTTCCAGACCCCCACCAGCCTCTGGATGAAAAGATTGTTCCTCATCTCCCCTCTAATTTTTGTACCAATCACTTTAAATCTCTGCCCCGAGTCACTGACCTCTCTGCTAAAGTAAATAGGCCATTCACCTCCACTCAACCCAGGCCCCTCAACATTTTGTACATTTCAATCAGATCTCCCCTTAGCCATCTCTGTTCCAAGAACAACCTCAAAATAAAGTAACAGCCCCATTTCCCAAAGCATTTCTAAAGATTCACAAAGCTGGAGACTAGATTTTCCTTTTGGTACCTTTCGATTTTACACACTCCCAAGTGCAAATACTTTCCAAAACAGCCTCACGGTCCTTCACCTTGCATCATGTCCAGGGATGAGGAAATGCAGTTATGTGGAGATTCAGGACACGTGGCGGCCAAATACAAAGCAGCTGGAAGCAGGAAGGCCACCAGACAAAGGACTGGAAGGAGAGTAAGTGCTGCAATCTGTGTGATGAGGACACCTGGACAAGACATACCCAAAAACGGAGCCTCAGTTACACTCAGGCAGAAATAATCAAGGTGGAACAGGAGGAAGGAACAGCAAACATGTCTGCTGCAAAGTTCCAAAATGTGAACCACATTGACTCAGAAATGACCGGGTAGGATTTGTCCTGCATTTTGTGTGCAGGACATACCTGAGCAATTTACACATTGCCGTGTAGATGCCAGTATTGTAGCTGTACTGGAAAAGCTTGGCTAGGGGAGCGGCAAGTTCTGAAGCACAGGTCTTCACTTCTATTTTCGGAATGTTTTCAGGGCCTTTGCAGTATCTAATGCCTTCAACTGATTCTTGATATCACGTGGAGTGAATCATATTAGCTGACGATTGGCATCTGTGATGCTGGCGACATCAAGAGGAGACCAAGATGAAACATCCACTCAGCACTTTCGGCTGAAGATGGATGCAAATGCTTCAGCCTTGTCCTTTGCAGTGATGTGCTGGGCTCCCCTATCATTGAGGATGGGGCTATCTGATGCAACCTGGTCATGCGTTATCCTCTTTAATACATCCTGAGCGTTCTTTACCCCATCTGAAAGATCCTGACCCTTCCTTAAACACCTCGAATCTCCTTTAGCTCATGATCTTCTCTAATATGCTCTGTTATTTCTTTGATATACTCTGAGAGTCCCTTACTGTCACTGTACACACTTATAGTCTTTAGATCCTCTGGATAACATATTAACCCCTTATATTCCCTCTCAGCCTCTATAATCCCCATATCCTTGTGAATTCACGAAGAAACACGTCGAGTCTCTGAAACTATGAGAAAAGGGTTTTGAATGCCACAGATCGATGTGTGTGGAAACGGCTGACTTTACAGCGTGTGCAGAAAAATAAAGAGCAAACTTGTGTGTGAGAAGAACACAGAAAAGTTGTGCCTGGAGCTGCGCCCTTGGGGCAAGGAAACAAAAAATAAAAGAAAACCGTTAACGTGAAAGCAGAAAATTAAAAACAGACAATGCTAGAAACATTCAGCAGGTCAGGCAGCATCTGTGGAGAGATATTCCTTTCACCAGGATACAATTATCCACTTTGATACTTCACATCGCTCAGATCTTACACTCTCCACATCTCCCTCCAATAAAGAGTTTGGGCTGAAATGATCTTTTTGTAGATTTGAGCAAACAGAGTAAGGCAGCAATACATAACTCCCCCACTGCGGCCTGGGGAAGGATGGAACTCAGATTCAGGAATCTTGGATGTGTTGATAAAAGGAATAAAAGAACACATTCTTCTTCAACACAATAACCATGAGGATGGAATTCAAAACCATGTGTGCAGGTGTAATGGATTCATGGGCTATCGAATGAACCTCTCGGTCACATCGTCCCAGGAACACGGCTCAGAAAGTTCTCATATTTCCTTCATTCTCATTACAAAGCCCTGGACTCAGAGAGCGCACAGCAAGAAAACTCACTTTTAATTATCAGTCATCAGTGCTAGAATTTAATCTCTATTAGCGTGGTTATGTGGATTTATGTTCCAGTCTTATGAGAGACGGGGTTTCCAATCCCAATGCTGTCATCATTTGTGTTATATCATCAGAAAAGTTGCTCAGATGGAAAGTTCGAAATAAAAGCAGGAGATGTTGGAAATATTCACCAGGTCTGTTAGTTTTCGTGGAAAGATCATCTTCACTAAAAAGATCTTTGTTTAACAATCCGTGTTAGACTATCGCAGCTGATTGAGTGGGACTGTGACTGTGTAATGGTGAATACTCTGTGTTGTGGTCACAGCAACACTGATCAAGACAGAGCTTGCTTTGTGTCTTAAATCGGCTGCAGTACCTGATAATGGAATGCAGCAAATAACCAATCTTTACTCCATGAAAATGTATTTCTTCCTGATGGATGAAAACTATTGTCTCCTTTTACATCATCGCACTTACACATGCCTGTGCTTCAGGCTCCAACATTCAAACCCACCTCTTCTCTCAGATTATTCCTTCCACTATTAATACTGATTTCCTTCCATTTCATTTTACTGCAGCTTCGCCGACTGTAACATTCACTTTCATGTTCTTAAAGCCTTTCTGGGTTCCCACCGCTGATTCTAGGTTGCACATGCTCCATTCGCATCAATGTTCATTTGGACCTTGAACTCAGTCTATACATTTAGGTCTGAGTGACCGCTCAGCAGACACACACTACAAAAGCAGGACTGGACTGAGGAAGGACAGCGGCGGAATGTTGATAATATTTCTATGGGGATTCATCGGAGACAAGGAATGTGAATTGAGGAACTGGGTTTTGATTTCGTGGCAGTTTGTGTTTTTCTCATGAAATGTGTTCTTTGATGAAGTAACGGAGACATTTGATGAGGGCAGTGGTAATGTGGTTGCTGTTGTGGAGATGGATTTTCAAAAGTCATTTGGTGAAATACCACATAATCAAATTGTTAGAAAAATTAAAGTGATGGAATTAAAGGACCAGTGACAGCCTGGATACATAATTATCTGAGGGATTATAAAACAGAGAATAGTGAGAAGAGAAGAGGACTGATTTCCAGGGTGATGGGGAAAAGCTGGATTGTGGGATTAAACTGACTGATCTTCCAAAGAGCCGGCACAGGCTTGGCAGGTCGAGAGGCTTCCTCCTGTGTTGTAAAATTCACTGATTCCATCATGTTAATTTTCACATCTTCCTGAGTTACATCTGCTGAACAACATTAGCTTCTCGCAACTCCGCTTTCTTCACATTGAAAGCCAGTGAGAAATTGTGCACAGTTTGAAATCTAAGCAACGGGTAAAAGATTGGAAGGAGAGTGTGACTGGGGATAATTGCTAATGGGAACAACTCTTGCACATTCCAGTATTCAGTATCTGGAAGAAGCAGGAAGATGAGATCATAGTGCGTGTTTATCCTGTTATCTGCAAAATCCATTGCTTCTCAATGTCCTCCATCTTTCATTCCCACTCCCTACTTTCCAGGGAAAGCTGGGATTCCTGAATTCGGTGTGTTCACATGAAGCAGCGAATTCATCTGGGAGCTGGAGGAACAGAGAGAGCTGGAGAAAAAGCAATGATAGAAGAAGGAGATCCCACATGAAACTGGCAGAATTTGATGTGTGTCAGTTGTTTCTATTGATGTATGATGGCAATGTGTTGCTTTGCACATTTTACAGGAGTCGCATTGATGAGGTTGGTGCATCTTGGAAATTGAAACTTGTACATCTGCAGCTTTATGCTCTTGTTAACACATTCGGTGCTGTCATTGCTTGAACGAGTCTTTTGTCTTCTTGCTCAACATTCGATTGTTTTAATGAGAAACCATTAGTGGTGAAAGTGGCCTGAAGTGAAGAAATAACAAAAGCAGCGTGGAGCTGCTAACTTGCAGTGAAGTCTGGCAAATTCACTGGTGCTCCAGTGATGAGAATTCTGTGCTTTTTCCACTGCAGACCTGGTTACATTCCCGGTCAGGGGATGAAACTTTCTTGCTGCTGTATGAACTGTCACAAAAAGAATGCATTACTTGCTGAATAAAAAGAATAAAAATCTCATTTGGGATAATATTTGTTCTTCTGTTCTCTTTGTTCTTTTCTTCTCTTTTGCCCCACCACACTTAATTGTCTTGAAATCTATTACATTTTTAACCTTTGCCAGTTCTGATGAAAGGTCACTGACTTGAAACGTTAACTCTGCTGCTCTCTCCACAGATGCTGCCAGACCTGCTGAGTATTTCCAGCACTTTTGTTTTTATTTCAGATTTCCAGCATCTGAAGTATTTTGCTTTTATATGAGGGTTGATGAGACTGACGTGCTTCATTTAGTCTTCATGGATTTGAGCAAGACTTTTAACAAGTTCCAACATGGAAGAATGGTCATCAAATTAAAAGCTCATACGATATTAAGGCACCTGGCAAGTTGGATCCAAAATTGACTCAGTGGCAGGAATCAAAAGGTAATGGCAAAAGTGTATATTTGTGACTGTTAGCCTGTTCTCTGTGGGATTCTGACCTCTGGGGAGCCTAAATTTGGGAGTCTCACCTTTTTTTCTTCATCGGTGAATATTTGTTCTGAACTCTCTTTGCTCCTCATTGAATGCCTCCCACTGCTCTGACACTGATTTACCTTCAAGTAGCTGTTTCCAGTCCTCTTTTAACAAATCAAATCTCCGATTAGTAAAAGTGACCTTCTCACAATTTAAACTTTTAACGCTTGGTCTATCTGTATCCTTCTCTAACTGTGATAAATCTAACTGAATTATGATCACTGCCACTAAAATGCTTTCCCACTGATACCCCTTCCACCTACACAGATTTTGTCGTTAACACTACGTCCAGAACTGCCCCTTTTCTTGTTGGGTTTGCTCAGCATTGGCTAAAAATTCTCCTGAATGCACTGTAAGAATTTTGCTCCATCTATACTTTATGCACTTCAGAATCTTCAGAATTATACATAAATATTGAATCTTAATTTCCACATTGAGAAACATTGGATTGAATATGATGCAGCTATAAAGCAGTGTCATTGAGCAACACGAAAGGAAATCAGCATTAAATTAAGTTAAAACTGCAATTATCTATCACTGTGTAGTGTGAGGGCACTTCATGATGGAATGGTCTCTGCTCAAGACAAATTATTAACGAGAACATCCCCTCTTGCATTATTTAACTCTGCTAATATTCCCAGTTGTATTTTCAGATAAATCTGCACCATGAAACATTTTGATGTCTTGAAAATGTGCAACCTCCTCACGTAGCAACTGAACACTCATTCCCCAAGTGATCGGTAGGGATACTCACCACTGAACTAATAAGAAAAAAAACCCACAACCCACACTTGTACACTTGTGCATTCCATACCGAAGCATCAGGACAAGTATCGCACTGTTGCCAGACCTGGGTTCATCCAGCAGCCCCAGAGGAAGGATCTTTATTCCAGACAGTCACTGAGGAGAGAGGAACAAAGAGAGAAAAGGAGAAAGAGAATGACAGAGAGATCAATAGAGTCTGGAGTGGATGCTGAAAGGAACAGATTCACAATTCCATATTTTACTTCATTGAGATTGACGGACAGAAAGCAAGAAAAGACACAAAGATGTACATTTAAACAGCGCCTTTCACGTCATCAGGATCTCACAAAGCACTTTACAGTCAATAAAGTACTTTTGAAGTGTGGTTTCTTCTGTAATCTCATGACAGAGAGAGACAGAGTGTTCGACAAAAATACTGATTCAGCAGATGCCAAAATATGATCTTAAGAATTACATCTCAATATGGAAACTTTATTTCCAGGTCTGTAAAAATCTTATTGTTTGTTTGATTCCGGTTCAGTAAAAGTAAACCTGAAGCAGAGTGAATAAATTCGCCTCTAATCCCTGATGAAATAGGGACAAAGCTTCCCAAATTCTATCAGGTCACCTTCCAGCCTTCTCTATTCTCGAGGTTTTCCTGTTTGCTTTAACCTCTCCGTTCTGGTAAAAGTTGTGAGTGAACATTTATTTTCCTGTTTTCAATTCTGGGTACTACCTGTGTGGAGTTTGCAAGTTCTCCCTGTGTCTGTGTGGTTTTCCTCTGGGTGCTCCGGTTTTCTCCCGCATGCCAAAGGTGTGCAGGTTGATAGGTCAATTGGCCATTATAAATTGCCCCTAGTATAGGTATGGAAATATAGGGACAGGTAGAGATGTGGTAGGAATATGGAAGTAGTGTAGGATTAGTATAAATGGGTGGTTGATGGTCAGCACAGACTTGGTGGGCCGAAGGGCCTGTTTCAGTGCTGTATCTCTAAACTAAACTAAGTCGCCACTCAAGAAAATGCAGAAAGAGACAAACTCATCTTGTATTATTTTTACCCTGCTATTTTCCACTGCAACATGTTAAAATAACGCCATACAACTAAAATAAATCAAGTTTGTGAAGGTAAAAATCCAACCACCTCCTCGGGGAATTGAACCACATTGACACACATAGAGTGAAGCACACAGATATGTACACTGAGAGTGAGGGAGGCCTGAAGAGAGAGACAGCCGGAAAGAAAGAGTGTCTCCAATTTGGCAGATTTTTGTTCCATTTCCAAAGGTACATTTTGAAATGCAAATTAGTAAATCCTGGAGGGATTGAAAGGATCAGGATTTTATTACCTGTAATTGATGATTGCTTCTGTCGCGACCTGGTTAAACTTTGAAATCATCAGAAAGGTAGACAGCAGGGCACGAGCACTCACACACAATTCACAACAGATTGTTAAGTTTATCATCTTAACCACTCGGCTATAACTGCATGCAATAAAGTATTATGCCTGGTAAATGGAGTTCGGTCATAAAAGCAGCAGAAAAGTTAAAAATAAACTCGCCCAATTTGGGATGAAACTTAGCACAAAAGCAAAAATACGGTTGTTGCTGAAAATCTGAAATAAAAGCAGAAAGTGCTGGAAATACTCAGCAGGTTCACCAGCATCTGTGGAGTGAGAAACAGAGTTAATGTTTCAGGTCAGTGATCTTTCAGCAGATCTCGATGTTGACTCTTCTTCTGCCAATCTTCCTCAATCTGTACTCTCTGGTTTTTCAATCCTTCAGCCAATAGAAACAGTTCCTCTTTAATTCTTGGATCTAAACCCTTCATTTAAGCATTCAATCAATTCTCCTCTCTCCTTCTGTGCTCGAAGATGAACAACCCCAGCTTCTCCAGTCTATCCACGGATCTGGAATCTCACATTCCTGAATTATAATTTGTGTTACTTTGGCCCATGCATTTAGCAGAGCAGGTTGCACAGTTAAAGCTGGAAAAATGCCTTAATGTATCAAACACATGTGGAAGTCAGAAGAAAGGCCTTTCACAGAGTTAAGTACAAATGAGAGGCCGCTCCCCCATCTAGTTCATCCTTCCTTATGATTTCCGATCACAGTACCTAACTTTCCACGGAATGACACCAGATTGTTGTCCCTACTCAGCTACCCCAGCCCATTCCAGGTTATCTGTGAAGATGTGCTTTCTGACATCAAAAAAACAAAAAATAATTTGCATTTATATAGCATCTTGCATCACCTCAGTACGTCGCAAGGAACTTTTCAGCCAATCACATGCTATTTAAAAAGTGTATTCACTGCTGCACAGTGCGCGTGAGGCGCACGGTGGTTAGCATTGCAGCCTCACAGCTACAGGGACCCGGGTTCAATTCTGGGTACTGCCTGTGTGGAGTTTGCAAGTTCTCCCTGTGTCTGCGTGGGTTTTCCCTGGGTGCTCCGGTTTCCTCCCACAGCCAAAGACTTGCAGGTGATAGGTAAATTGGCCATTGTAAATTGCCCCTAGTGTAGGGAATAAGGGATTACTGTAGGGTTAGTATAAATGGGTGGTTGTTGGTCGGCACAGACTCGGTGGGCTGAACGGTCTGTTTCAGTGCTGTATCTCTAAATAAATGATTTCCTGAAGATTGAAGACGTCAAAAGCCAAAACATTTGATGTTTTCAACATGGCTGCTGAAATAGCCAGAATGTCATGAGCTTGGAATCATTTTTAGATCATTTAAAGATGAACTCGAAAAAAAATCACCTCATGCGAATTTAAAATAACAGTTTAACATTCTGGTTATGCTCCCCAGGTTGATTGCAGTGCAGTTTTTCCATAACGTTGGAGTTATCATCTTTCTTGTATTTGGGAACAGTCCCCAGTTCAAAACCACGTTGAAACCTTATCAATACGTATTCCATGAAATACCAGGAAACCTTGAGTGATAGACATTCGTCAATACATGTTATCAAATTGTAATATATCAGATTGTTACATTTGCTTTTCCTCTGTACAGTTCTGTACACTCAAGCTGTCCACAGCGTCTTTCACTCACTTTCCTTTCTACCCCTGTCAGAGCAGAAAGTCACCCTCAACGTTGAACATTACAGCTGATTTCTGTTCAAATTTGTGAGCGATTATTAAAGGATCATTCCGTGCTACCTCGGTTAATAACAGCAAGTCTAAGCTGTATGTCGCACATGAAAACAGTTACATCAATTACTCACTCATTCCCAATGCCACAATCAGTGAGACCGGGACAAGCAGCAATATTCTAAACCCACACTCTCCAATCACCCACTGTCAACAGAAAGCTACAAATCAATCAGAGGGTTACTGTACATCCATGGGACACGGGACATGACAGCCCGGGCCAAACATCCTCATACTCTGAGCCCAATGAATGAGTCACAAGCAATAGTAACAACTTTCGAAATCGTTCCCATGTAAAATGTGTTCATGTTATTTAAAAGCTGACTGTTCTGAAAGTGATTTGCGTTTTTCGTGTTTTTCTGTTAGGTTTGCAATTCACTTTGTGTTGAATATTGAAGAGAATCTCATATCAAAATGAGGACACAACGTAGGTAAACAATAAATCCCAGAACAATTCCTCAGTAAAATGGATTGCAATCTTTGGAAGGCGGTGCTGCTAAAAAGTGGAAGTTGGGAATGATGTTATTGATGATTGAGTGGAATGTATTGCATCCTTGGGCTTTTGTTGATCAATTTCCTTTTACATCTTGGAACACAAAAAAAGCTGAGGCACCAGGAGGAAACCAACAGTTATCTCACTTTAATGAGAGATATGGCAACGCTACCGTTGGTTGCCTAGCTACCTCAGTCAATGGAGCATGAGATTCTTAATTCCATGGTCATGGGTTCGAGATCCATGTTCACTGTGATTGGTTTAAACTTTGCTGCTGCTTTCAAGAGCGAATCCCAGCTCTCCATTCCTCCACCACTGTCACCCACGCTCAGACTGTGTCTTTCTCCAGCACGCTGTTGTGAATATCACAATTCCTGATTTACAAGTGAAAACTGTCGTCTGAATCACTGGACATGTGAGAGACAAGTTTGTAGATGCAGCCTAATGTACAGTGAATGATAATACTTTAAAAGTGGGAAGTTCCAGTGCAGCATTTGTACAAAAAGAAACTGCTCAGAGTAACAGAATGAGAATGGTCACTTCCTGGGGGACAAATAGCATCGGATCCACGTCTAAAAGGATTCCAATGACAAACAGCGGATTCATTAGATTCAGGGAGAAAAACTCGGAAACTCATCCTGAACGTCATTTACATGCAGATGAGCTTTGAGGAAAGATTGGATAAGGCTGAGTTTGTATTCCTTGGGACAGAGGAAGTTAAGGGGAGATGTAATGGAGATGTATAAAATTATGAGGGACCTGTTTCTCAATAGACAGGCCAGAATGAGGTTTTCATTGCTGAAGCCACATTTAGCACTGTCAGTAGAAGAAAAACAATCAAGACAGAAAGAGAGTCATGATAGGGGTAGCGTGGGAGAAATAAGTCTGAAGTTGAACCAGAAGGTGAGAGTGAAGAGTCATCATCACAAGTGGTTGAAGTGGTGACCAGGAAGAGTTGTGGAAGATGTGTTCCTCGCACATATTTATTCAAGATGTTTGGTAGTGGAAAAGTTAAGTTTGTACATATAGTTCATTTTTTACCTTCAGAGGTTCACAAAAAAAGAAAGAAGTTGGAAAGAATCAAATGAGTCTAATAAATCAGAAAGTTTGGTTCCGAGTTGAGCACAAATATTTACTCAAACACAAATCATGCCAGAATCTTGTGCAAGAAAATGTTTGAGTTCAGATCCAAGGCAGAGTTAGTGAGACATGTCTGATGAAATGGAAATTTCAAATGTAGCTCAAGGTCAAAATCAGCCTCTGTTGGAGAAACTCTCCTCAGACTCAGTCCAAGATGGGTCAAGGTCTTTCCACAAGTTCTGGATGTTTGACTCAGGATAGAAGGTGGTATAGAATTGGGGAGTGGCAAATGTGACACCCTTATTCAAGAAATGTGTAAGGTCAGTCCGAGCAATTAAATGCCAGTTGGTTTAACGTCAGTGGTGGGTAAGATTTTAGAAACAATAGTCAGGGAAAATATCAATTTACATGTCGAGATGTTCAAGTTAATTAAGGATAACCAGAAGGGATTTGTAAAAGACAGATCATGCATGACTAATTGAATTGAATTTTTTGTTGAAGTAAAGGAGAAGTTTGATGAAGGGAGTGTGTTGAATGTTGTTTATATGGATTTTAACAAAATATTTAATAAGGTACCACAGAAAAGGCTTGTTAACAAAATTGTGACTTGTGGAATGGGAGGGTCAGTGTCCATTTGAATAAATTATTGGCTTAAGGACTGAAAACAACGAGTCAATGAAAATGGTTGTTTTTCAGACTGGAGAATGGTAGATCGTGATGTTCCCCAAGATAGCAGAATTTCAAAATTTGCTGATGACAACAAACTTGGAGCCGCAGCAACCAGTGAGCATAATATGAACAGCCGACAACAGGACATAGATAGGGTAGTAGAATGGACAGAATGGTGGCAGATATAATTTATACTGACAAGTGTGAAGTGATGCATTTTGACAGAGGGATTAAGGAGAGGCAATGTAGATGTAATAGCATAGTTCTAAAGAATGTGCTGGAACAGAGTGACCTGGGGGTGCAGGTGCATCGATCTTTGAAGGTGGCAAGATATATTGAGAGAATAGTTAGTTAAGCATAAGGAATCTTAGGCTTCATAAATAGAAGTAGTCTGTACAATTTTTGTGAACTTCTTTAAAGCTCTGTTTAGAAGCAACTCTGTCCTGTTCTTGTCAGCACATTTCAGGAACGATATGAGGGTCCTTGAGAGGGCGCAGAGGAGATTTTGCAGAAGGGTTCCTGGGATGGAGCATTTTAGTTACAAGGTTAGGTTGGCAGAGCTGGGCTTGTTCTCCTTAGAACAAAAGAGATTGAGGGGAGATTTAATAGAAGTGTACCAGATTATGACAGGCTTGGATAAGTTAGACAAGGGAAACGGCACAAGGAGTAGTGACCAAAAATTGCCAGTTCTGTGGGAAAAAAAAAGATGTGGGTGAGTATGAGGAAGCACTGTTTTTGTATCTCAAGTGATAATGACCTGGAACTCGCTGCCCACAAGAGTGGTGGAAGCAGAAATGATAAATGCCTTCAGGAGGAATTCTGAGAAAAGCAGACTTGCAGGGCTACGGGCATCGAGGCTGACTGCGTTGCTCTGTGCAGAGATGGCATGGACCGAGTTGTCTCCTTCTCTGCTGGAAATGACTATGAAGTTTTGCAGGGCTCTCACCGCACGTGGCTCCTGTTGCTTTAATGTCACCTCATCGTTGTTTTCGATCCCTTCTTCTGGTCAGTTCGGACGAACTTTTCTGCACTGTCAAGCTGTTTCTCATTGCACCCCGTTTCTAAAATTCAGTGTTCGAGGTAAGGCTTGAACTCACACCCTCGGCATAGTTCATTAATTACACTGCTGTATAAGTACCACACGCTAACCGATTGCACCACTGAAGCCACAACACACCCCATATGGTATGGGGAGCTGCAGGCAGGTTAACCTAACATCAGTCGTCTGGAAAATGTTCTAATCTTTGATAAAGGAAGTATTAACAAGCACTTGGAAAATCATTGTGTGATCAAACAAAGTCAACATGTTTTTACCGAATGGAAATCTTGATTGACAAATTTATTCCAGAATTCTGAGTATGTAACTGAAAGGGCAGACAAAGGGGAACCAGAAATGTAGTATAATTGGATTTCCAAAAGGCATTCGGTAAGATACCATCGAAGATTAATACACTAGATAAAGGCTCATGGAATTGAAGTAATATATTAGCATCCAAGGAGGACTTAGAGGTTAAATGACAGAAAGCAACGAGTAGGGATAAATGGAGAATTTTCAAGATATCAGACCGTAACTCGTGGAGTGCCTCAAGGATCAGTGCTGGGGCCACAGCTATGTCCAATACCGAGAGTGTGGTGGAAGCGGATTCGGTCCTGGGTTGAAGAGAAGATTGGTCCTTATCATCATTGATGCCAGCCTTTAGATAATTCCATTAAATCCACGTGCTATCAAGAGACGGGTGAAAGCACTGAATATTCAAAACACGATGGGACCTGACACAATTCCAACTGTCATACTGAAGATCTGTGCTCTCGAACCAGCTGTGTCCTCAGAGAAGTTGTTTCAGTACAATTGCAAAACGCACATCTTCCTGACAATGCGAAATTTGCCCAGCTATGTCCTGTCTACAAAAATGGGGAAAAGTCCAATCCATCCATTAACTACCCCATCAGTCTACTCTCAATCATCAGAAAAGTTGTGGAAGGTATCGTTGACAGTGCAATCAATAAACACTTACTCAGTAACACATCGCTGACCAATGCTCAGTTTGGATTCCACCAGGGGCACGCAATTCCAGACTTCATTACAACCTTGGCCAAACATGGAAAATAGAGTTGTATTAGAGAGATGACAGTGTCTGCCTTTGACATCAAGGTAACATTAGACCTAGTATGGTATCAAGGAGCCCGAGCAAAACTGGAGGTAATGGGAAAGAGAGGGGAAACGCTCCACGAGATGAAGTCATACCTAACACAAAGGTATGTCCTGGGGTGGGGGTGGGGGGTGGTGTTTGCTAGAGTGGTTGGGGAGGGTTAAACTAAAATGGCAGGGGGACGGGAATCTTTGCAAGGAGTCAGAGGAAGGGTGATCAAGGACAAGAACCAAAGGGGAATAAGAAAAGTGATAGGCAGAGAAATCAAGGGCCAGAATCAAACAGGGCCACAGTGAAAAATAGTGGGAAGGAGACAAGTAATGTCAAAAAGAGAAGCCTTAGGCTTTGCAACTTAACGTGTGGAGTATTAATAATCTTCTTCTTTGGCCTCCTTGTCTCGAGAGACAATGGGTAAGCGCCTGGAGGTGGTCAGTGCTTTGTGGAGCAGCGCCTGGAGTGGCTAGAAAGGCCAATTCGAGAGTGACAGACACTTCCACATGTGCTGCAGATAAAGTTGGTTGTCAGGGCTGTTATGCAGTTGGCTCTCCCCTTGCATTTCTGTCTTTTTTCCTGCCAACTGCTAAGTCTCTTCGACTCACCACGCTTTAGCCCCGCATTTATGGCTGCCCGCCAGCTTTAACGATCACTGGCAACTGACTCCCACGACTTGTGATCAATGTCACAGGACTTCATGTCGCGTTTGCAGACATCTTTAAAGTGGAGACATGGACGGCTGGTACCAGTGATGAGCTCGCTGCACAATGTGTCCTTGGGGATCCTGCCATATTCCATGCAGCTCACATGGCCAAGCCATCTCAAGCACCGCTGGCTCAATAGGGTGCATAAGTTGGGGATGTTGGCGGCCTCGAGGACTTCTGTGTTGGAGATACGATCTTGCCACCTGATGCCAAGGATTCTCCAGAGGCAGCGAAGATGGGATGAATTGAAACATCGCTCTTGGCTGACATACGTTGTCCAGGCCTCGCTGCTGTAGAGCAAGGTACTGAGGACACTAGCTTGATACACTCGGACCTTTGTGTTCTGTGTCAGTGCGCCATTTCCCCACACTCTCTTGGCCAGTCTGGACAAAGCAGTGGAAGCCTTTCCCGTGCATTTGTTGATTTCTGCATCGAGAGATAGGTTACTGGTGATAGTTGAGACTAGGTAGCTGAACTCTTAAACCACTTCCGGAGAATGGTCTCCAATATTGATGGATGAAGCATTTCTGACGTCCTGTCCCATGATGTTCATTTTCTTGAGGCTGATTGTTCGGCCAAATTCGTTGTAGGCAGCCGCAAACCTGTCGATGAGACTCTGCAGACACTCATCAGTGTGAGATGTTAATGCTGCACTGTCAGCAAAGAGGAGTTCCCTGATGAGGAATTTCCGTACTTTGGTCTTCGCTCTTAGACGGGCAAGGTTAAACAACCTGCCACCTGATCTTGTGTGGAGGAAAATTCCTTCTACTGAAGACTTGAATGCATGTGAGAGCAGCAGGGAGAAGAAGATCCCAAACAGCGTGGGTGCGAGAACACAGTCCTGTTTCACGCCGCTCGGAATAGGTAAGGAGTCTGATGAGGTGCTGCTATACTGGATTGTGCCTTTCATATTGTCATGGAATGAGGTGATGATACTTAGTAGCTCTGGTGGACATCTGATCTTTTTTAGTAGTCTGAAGAGACCACGTCTGCTGACGAGGTCAAAGGCTTTGGTGAGATCAATGAAAGCAACGTAGAGCAGCATCTGTTTTTCACGGCCTTTCTCCTGTAGCTGACGAAGGGAGAACAGCATGTCAATGATCAATCTCTCTGCTCAAAAGCCACATTGTGCCTCAGGGTAGACATGCACGGCCAGCTTCTGGAGTCTGTTTAAAGCGACTCGAGCGAAGACTTCCCCACTATACTGAGCAGGGAGACTCCACGGTAGTTGTTGCAGTCACCACGGTCACCTTTGTTCTTATAGAGGGTGATGATATTGGCATCCTGCATGTCCTGTGGTACTGCTCCCTCGACCCTACACAGTCAAAGCAGTTCGTATAGTGCTGAGAGTATAGCAGGCTTAGCACTCTTGATTATTTCAGGGGTAATGCTGTCCTTCCCAGGGGCATTTCCGCTGGTTAGGGAATCAATGGCATCACTGAGTTCTGATTTTTTTTGCTGTACATCCAGCTCATCCATGAGTGGCAGAGACTGGGCTGCATTGAGGGCGGTCTGAGTGACAACATTTTCCCTGGAGTACAGTTCTCGGTAGTGCTCCACCCAGAGGTTCAATTGCTTGCGTTGGTCAGTAGTTGTGTCCCCTGATTTAGATTTGAGGGGGGCGATCTTCTTGATGGGTGGCCCAAAAGCTCTCTGAATACCATCATACATATCTCTGATTCTTCCGGTGTTGGAGGCCAGCTGAATATGGCTGCATAGGTGTTGCCAGTCGTCATTTGCGTTTCTGGCTGCTTTAAGTGCGACAGATGTTAGCTCGCTGGGGGCTTTCTTGAAGTTCAACAGTGCAATGCGCATAGCGGCTATGACAGAGTCCAGCTCTTCAAAGTGAGATTGAAACCAGTCTGCATTCTGCTTCACACATTTACCATAGGTGATCATAGCTGACACATAGATGACGTCTCTGATGTGGACCCACTTGGTCTCTGCATCCCCTGTGGGAGTGTTTTGAAGGGCTTTTTCAAGTTGAATTTAGAAATTTATGTAACAGCTGTGGATAAGAAATTCTGCTCGTGTTGATGTGTGAGTGGCTCTTCTGCTTGGAGTGATGCAGCATCTTTGGTTTGAGTCTAACCTTGCTGCACACCAGGGAATGGTCGGTATGAGCAATAAAGTGGATGAATTAATTGTGCAATTGGATGTAAACGGGTATGATATCGTTGGGATTACGGAGACATCGCTGCAGGCTGACCAGAGATGGGAAACGAACATCCAGGAGTAGTTGAAATAAAAACAAAAAATGCTGGAAATACTCAGCAGGTCTGGCAGCATCTGTGGAGAGAGAAGCAGAATTAACGTTTCAGGTCAGTGACCCTTCTTCAGAACCGGCAAATATTAGAAATGGAAAAGGTAATAAGCAAGTAAAGTATGGGTGCGGCAAGAGATAACAAGGAGAAGGTGGAAATAGGACAACGTCACAGAATTGCTGACCAGAAGGTCATGGAGCAAAGATATGTAAATGATTTGTTGAAAGACAAAGCATTCGTACAGAAAGGGTGTTAACGGACTGAAAATTGAACAGCTGCAAGTACAAACATGAAAAAAATAGTGGGTAAGCAAATTGATCAAACTAATGTATGGTAGATGAAGTATAATGTGAATAAATGTGATGTTATCCACTTTGGTGGCAAAAGCAGGAAGGCAGATTATCATCTGAATGCCGAGAAAACTGAGAGAGGAGAATATCCAACGAGACCTGCATGTTCTCGTACGCCAGTCGCTAAACGTAAGCATGCAGGTGTGACAGGTGTTAAAAAAAAGGCAAACGTTATGTTGGCCTTCATTGCGATGGGATTCGAGTACAGGAGCAGGAATGTCTTGCTGCAATTATACAGGGCCTTGGTGAGGCCACACCTGGAATACTGTGTAGTTTTGGTCGCCTTATCTGAGGTAGGATGTTCTTGCTCTCGAGGGAGTGCAACGAAGGTGTACCAGACTGAATTTTGGGATGGCAAGACTGACGTATGAGAGATTGAATTGTTTAGGATTATATTCGCTGGAGTTCAGAAAGGTGAAGGGGTGGAGGCGGGGGGTGGGGTGGTGGGGTGGGGGCGGGTTGTTTGTGTGTGGGGGCGGGGAGGGGGATCTCATAGAACCCTATAAATTTCTAACAGGCCTTGACAGGGTAGATGCAGGAAGGATGTTCCCGATGGTGGGGGAGTCCAGAACCAGTGGTCATAGACTAAGGATGCGGGGTAAACCATTGGTCAGTGACGCTCAGTTTGTGTTCATTCAGCTCCTGACCTCATTACAGCCTTGGTTCAAACATGGACAAAAGAACTGAACTCAAGAGGTGAGGTGAGAGTGACTGCCCTTGACATCAAGGCAGCAATTGACCGAGTATGGCATCAAGGAGCCCTAGCAAAACTGAGGTCAACGGAAATCAGGGGGAAGCCCTCTGCTGGCTGGAGACATACCTGGTGCAAAGGAAGATGGTTGTGGTTGTTGGAGGTCAATCATCTGAGCTCCAGGACATCACTGCAGGAGTTCCTCAGGGTAGTGTCCTGGACCCAACCATCTTCAACTGCTTTATCATGGCCTTCCGTCAATCATAAGGTCAGAAGTGGGGATGTTCGCGGATGATTGCACAATGTTCAGCACCATTCGTGACTCCTCAGATACTGAAGCAGTCCGTGTAGAAATGCAGCAAGAACTGGATAATATCCAGGCATGGGCTGATAAGTGGCAAGTAACATTCGCGCCACACAAGTGCCAGACAATGTCCATCTCCAACAAGAGAGAATCTAACCATCTCCCCTTGACATTCAACAGCATTACCATCGCAGAATCCCCAACTATCAACATCCTAGGGGTTACCATTGACCAGAAACTGAACTGGAGTAGCCATATAAATACCATGGCTACAAGAGCAGGTCAGAGGCTAGGATTCCTGAGGCGAGTAACTCAGTTTCTGACTCCCAAAAGCCTGCCCACCATCTACAAGGCATAAGTCAGGAGTGTGATGGAATACTCTCCACTTGCCTGGATGGTGCAGCTCCAACAACACTCAAGAAGCTCGACACCATCCAGGACAAAGCAGCCCACTTTATTGGCACCCCATCTACAAACATTCACTCCCTCCACCACCGACGCACAGTGGCAGCAGTGTGTACCACCTACAAGATGCTCTGCAGCAATGCAGCAAGGCTCCTTAGACAGCACCTTCCAAACCCGCGACGTCTACCAACTAGAAGGACAAGGGCAGCAAATACATGGGAACACCACCACCTGCAAGTTCCCCTCCAAGTCACACACCATCCTGACTTGGAACTATATCGCTGCTCCTTCACTGTCGCTAGGTCAAAATCCTTGAACTCCCTTCCTCACAGCACTGTGGGTATACCTACACCAAATGAACTGCAGCGGTTCAGGAAGGCAGCTCACCACCACCTTCTCAATGGCAATTCGGGATGGGCAATAAATGCTGGCCTGGCCAGCGTCGCCCACATCCCATGAATGAATTTTAAAAAATTCAGGACTGAGATGAGGAGACGTTTCTTCACCCAGAGAGTGGTGAACCTGTGGAATTCGCTCCCACAGAAAGCAGTTGAGGTCAAAACATTGTATGTTTTCAAGCTCTTGAGCTCAAAGGGATCGATGGATATGGGGGAAAAGCGGAAACAGATTAGTGAGTTGTATGATCAGCCATGATCAGAATGAATGGCGGACCAGGCTCGAAGGGCCGAATGGCCTACTCCTGCTCCTATCTTCTATTCTTCTATTTTAAAAGGCAGATGGTTGTGTTGTTGGGCGTCAATCATCTCAGCTCCTGGACATAATTGCAGGAGTTCCTCAGAGTCTTGTCCTGGATCCAATCAACTTCAGATGCTTCATCAATGACCGTCCCTCCATCACAAGGTCAGACGTGGGGATGCTCGCTGATTATTGCACTATGGTTGGTCCCATTCTCGACTCCTCAGACACTGAAGCAGTCCATATGCAGCAAGGCCTGGACTACAGTCAAGCTTGGACTGATAAACGGCAAGTTGCAGTCACACCTCACAATTGCTGGACAATTTTCATCCCCAACAAGAGAAATTCTAAACATCTCCCCTTGAAGTTCAACGGCATTATCATCGCTGAATCCTCCTCCATCAACATCCTGGGATTTGCCTTGCCCATCCCTAATTTCCCTTGAGAAGGTGGTGGTGAGCTGCCTTCTTGAACCGCTGCAGTCCATGTGGTGTCGGTGCACGGACAGTGCTGTTAGGGAGGGAGTTCCAGGATTTTGATCCAATATCAGTAAAGGAACGGTGATATATTTCCAAGTCAGGATGGTGTGTGGCTTGGAGGGGAACTTGCAGATAGTGATGTTCCCACTCACCTGCTGTCCTTACCCTTCCAGGTGGCAGAGGTCACGCGTTTGCAAAGCGCTGTCGAATTGCAAAGTGCTGTTGAAGGAGTTGTGGTGAGTTGCTGCAGTGTATCTTGTAGATGATACACACTGCTGCCACTTTGGTGGCAAAGGGAGTGAATGTTTATGGTGGCGGATGGGCTGCCAATCAAGTGGGCTGCTTTGTCCCGGATGGAGTTGAGCTTCCTGAGTGCAGCTCCAATATCATTCAAGTAAGTGGAGAGTATTCCATCGCACTCCTGACTTGTGTCTTGTAGATGGCGGACAGGCTTTGGGGTGTCAGGTGTTGGGTTAATCGCTGCAGAATTCCCAGCCTCGGACCCGCTGTTGTAGACACAGTATGTATGTGGCTGATTCAGTTCTGTTTCTGGTCAATGGCATCCCCCAAAATTGTTGATAGTCGGGGTTTCAGCGATCATAATTCCATTGAACTGGGGTTCCATTCCCAATGCGGTCATAATTTGTGTTATATCGGTGACCAATGGTGCACCACAGGGATCGGGGCAGGGACCCTTGCTGTTTCTGATATCAGCAGAAAAGCTGCTCAGGTGGAAAGTCCAAAATAAAAGCATCACATGTTAGAAATATTCAGCAGATCAGGCAGCTTTTGTCGAGAAATCCTCTTCACGAAAAAAGATCTTTCTCAAACAATTGTGTTAGACTGTCGCAGCTGCTTCAGTGGGACTGTGAATGTATAATGGTGAATACTCTGTGTTGTGGTCACAGCAACTCCAAATCCAGACAGAGCTTGCTTTATGTCTTAAACCGGCTGCTGCACCAACTAATGGAATGCAGCAAATAACCAATCCTTACTTCTTGAAAATGAATTTCTTCTTGATGGAGAAAAAAAACTACTGTCTCCTTTTACAGTATTTCACTTACACATGCCTGTGCTTCACGCTCCAACATTCAAACCTGCCCCTTCTCTCAGATTATTCCTTCCACTATTAACACTCACTTGCTTCCATTTCATTTCACTGTGGCTTCGCAGACTGTAACATTCACTTTCACGGTCTTAAAGCCGTTAACATTGCTCAGTTACCACCGCTGTTTCGAGGTTACACACGTTCCATTCACACCAATGTTCATTTGGACCTTGAACTGAGTCGATACACTGAGGTCCGACCGCTCGGCAGACACATGCTACAAAAGCAGGGCTGGCCTTTGGAAGGCCAGCGGTGGGTTGTTAACAATATTTATTTGGGGAATCCTCTTTGCCAAGGGATGTGAATTAATGAACTGGGTTTTGTTTTCATGGCAGATGATGTTTTTCTCATGAAATGTGTTCTGTGATGAATTAATGGAGAAAGAAACTGGAACATACGACCTGAAGGGGTGGTAGCGGCAGGAACACTCACAACATTTAATAAGTATTTAGATGAGCACTTGAAACGCCATAGCATACAAGGCTGCTTGCCAAGTGCTCGAAATGGGATTAGAATAGATGGGTGCTTGATCACTGGCACAGATACGATGGGCCGAAGGGCCTATTCCTGTGCTGTATAGCTGTATAACTCTAAAGTTGATGAGGGTAGCGGTAATGTGATTGATGTTGTGGAGATGGAGTTTAAAAAGCATTCGGAGAAAGACCACATAATCAACTTGTTAGAAAAATTAAAGTGATGGAATTAAAGGACCAGTGACAGCGCGGATACAGAATTTTCTGAGGTCCATAAAACAGAGAAGAGCGAGAAGAGAAGAGGACTGATTTCCAGGGTGATGGGGAAAAGCTGGATTGTAGGATTAAACTGACTGATCTTTCAAAGAGCCGGTGCTGGCTCGGTGGGTTGAGAGGCTTCCTTCTGTGCTGTAAACTACACTGATTCCATCATGGGAATTTTAACATCCACTGGGAGATGCAACTCAACTCAAGGCTCAAAGACAATGATTCCCCAGAATATGTCTAATTTAAGCAATTGTCTAATGCATTGTACCAATGATTTAATTAGAAGAGCAAGCAGCAGCTGAGCTGTGATGGCCGAGTGGTTAAGGCGTTGGACTCGAAATCCAATGGGGAATTTCCCTGCGCAGGTTCAAGCCCTGCTCACAGCGGCTTTGTGTCATTTTTCTTGAGTTGACTGCTCACTTTGCTGGTTGGAAATGTTCAAATGTCTCAATATCAATCAGAGATCGTGGATTTGTCATAAACTGAACAAAAGGCAAAAAATGTGTGAGAAATAAACAAACAAATCAGCCTGTTGAAGGTGAAGAAATGGGAAAAAGCAGCTAATATTGAAAGGCGTGGGTGAGCTTCACTGGCGTGGGCTCAATGCATTCACTCTCGCGTTCTGGGTTCGATTCCTGGTCAGAAAGTAATCAGTCTTTTTTACTGTTATGACAACTCTCACAAATGTGACTGACATTAAAAAGAAACAGCAAATGGTTCGCAACTCGGCAGTCATAGAGTTATACAGCAGAAAAACAGGCCCTTCGGCCAATCGTGTCTGTGCTGGTCATAAAGAACCTAATTATTCGAATCCCATTTTTCAGCACTTGGCCTGTAGCCTTGTATTCTCTGCCGTTTCAAGTGCTCATCGAAATACTTGGTAAATGTTGTGAGGGTTCCTGCCTCTACCAACCCTTTTCAGGCAGTGTGGTCCAAATTCCAAACACCCTCTGAGTGAACTTTTTCCCTCAAATCCACTCTAAACCTCCTGCCCCCTACCTTAAATCTATGCCCCCTGGTTATTGACACCTCCGCTAAGGAAAAGGTTTCTTTCTGTCGAACCTATCAATGCCCCTCTAATTTTGTATACCTCAATCGTGTCCCCCCTCAGCCTTCTCTACTCTAAGGAAAATAACCCGAGCCATTTCAGTCTCTCTTCATAACTGAAATGTTCCAGGTCAGGCAACATCATCCTGAATCGCCTCTGCACCCTCTCCAGGGCAATCACATCCTTCCTAAAGTGTGCTGCCCAGAGTACTGCGCACAGTACTCCAGTTGTGGCCGAACTAGCATTTTATACAGCTCCATCATAACCTCCCTGCTCTTATATTCTGTGCCTCGGCTAATAAAGGCAATTATCCCATATGCCTGCCTAACCACCTCATCTGCCAGTGCTGCTGCTTCAGTGGTCTATAGACAAGTACACCAAGGTCCCCCAGACCTTCTGTACTTCCTAGGGTCCTACCATCCATTGTATATTCCCTTGCCTTGTTCGTCCTCCCAAAATGCATCACCTCACACTTATCAGGATTAAATTCCATTTGCCACTGCTCCACCCATCTTACCAGCCCCTCTATATCGTCCTGTAATCTAAGGCTTTCCTCCTCACTATTTACGACACCACCAATTTTCGTGTCATCTGCGAATTTACTGATCATACCTCCTATATTCACGTCTAAATCATTAATGTACACTACAAACAGTAAGGGTCCCAGCAGTGATCCCTGCGCTATACCACTGGTCACAGGCTTCCACTCACAAAAACAACCCACGACGACCACCCTCTGCCTCCTGCCACTAAGTCAATTTTTGATCCACTTTGCCAAAGTTCCCTGGATCCCATGGGCCCTTACCTTCGTAACCAATCTCCCATGCGGGACTTTATCAAAAGACTTACTAAAGTCTATTTGACTACATCAACTGGTTTACCCTCATCTACACATCTAGCCACCACCTCAAAGAATTCAATCAAGTTAGTTAGACACGATCCCTCCCTGACAAAGACATGTTAACTATCCCTAATTAATCCCTACCTCTCCAAGTGGAGATTAATCCAGTCCCTCAGAATTTCTTCCACTAGATGCCCAACCACTGATGTTAGATTCACCGGTCTGTCATTACCTGGTTTATCCCTGGAACCCGTCTTGAAGAAAGGTACCATCTTCGCTGTCCTCCAATCCTCTGGTACGTCTCCTGTGGCCAGAGAGGATCTGAAAATTTGTGTCAAAGCCCCTCTGATCACCTCCCTTGTCTCACATCATAGCCTGGGATACATCGCACCTGGGCCTGGGGATTTATCAAATTTTAAGCCCGCTAAAACAGGTAATGATTCCTCCATTTCAATGTTAATGTGTTCAAGTACATCACAATCTCCCTCACTGATATCTACACCCACATCGTCCTTCTCCATAGTGAACACAGATGAAAAGTAATCTTTTAAAACCTCACCTATAACCTCCAGCTCCACACACAGATTGCCACTTTGGCCCCTAATGGACCCCTGTTTCGCCTGTAGATTCTATACCCTGGAATATTGAGTTGCCAGTCCTGCCCCTCCCTCAATCATGTCTCTGTGATATCAATAAGATCATAATCCAATGTGACAATCCTCGCCCTCAATTCATCTGCCTTACTGGTAAGATTCCTTTCATTAAAATCGATGCAATCCAGCCTTGCATTTTTCACTTGTGCCTTAACAATATTTGCTCTGCATTCCACAATGACTCAGTTTGTCTTTTATATTTGGCTGTGCATCACCCCCTACTGTACCTCCACTTTGTTTCCCATCCCCCTGCCAAATTATGTTAGCACCCTGCAACCCCACCCACCCCGCCCCCGCACCCACCACCCCACCCCAGCCCCGCACCCCCAACAGCACTACCAAACCTCTCAGCAAGATTGTGGTCCCGTTCCAGTTCAGGTGCAACCCACGCAACTTGCACGCCAGAAACAGACCCAGTGATCCCTCCTGCACCATCTCCTCAGCCACGCATTCATCTGCTCTATCCTCCTATTCCTATACTCACTCGCATGTGGCACCAGGAGTAATCCAGAGAATACCCCGTTTGAGATCCTGCTTTTCAATCTTCGACCTAGCTCCCTAAATTCTTGTTGCAGTGCCTCAGCCCTCTTTCTGCCTATGTCAGTGTGTACCACGACCTCTGAATGTTCACCCTCCCCCTTCAGAATGTCCTGCAGCTGCTCCATGACATACTTGACCAGAGCACCAGGGAGGCAACATACCATCCTGGAGACCATTTCCCACCACTGAAACGCCTATCTGTACACCTCACGATAGAATCCCCTATCACTATAGCTCTTCCATTCTTTTTCCTGTCCTGCTGTGCAGCTGAGCCACCTGCGGTATCTGTGGAGAGAGCGAAACACAATTAAAGGTCCAGGTCGGTGACTGTGCAGCAGAGCTGAAGAAGTCAGAGATGTAACTGGTCGATAACAGTTATAGAGACAGAGCTTGGGAAGGAAAGGGGAACATGTTAGAACACAGAGTGATGAACTGATGAAAGTGAGAAAAAGGCCAGGAAAATATTGGTGACAGTCAATGGGGCAGATATTTCTGCCTGCTGCTCAACCTGCACAAATATCATTCCTGATCAACAAATCACAACTGCTCTGTCAACGAATCATGCTGGACCGAATGGCCTCCTTCTGTACTGTACGTTTCTGCTATTGTATGTTCGTTAACAGCACTGCTGCTGCCTTCACAGTCATTCTACCAACTTACAACCCATTAGAGCCAAATACACATTGAAAACCAGTGAGAAATTATGCAGAGTTTGAAATATAAGCAAGTGGTAAAAGATTGGAAGGAGAGTGTGACTGGGGATAATTGCTAATGGGAACAACTCTTACACATTCCAGTATTCAGTATCTGGAAGAAGCAGGAAGATGAGATCACAGTGCTTCTTTATCCTGTTATCTGCAAAACCCATTGTTTCCCAATGTCCTCCATCTTTCATTCCCATTCCTGGCTTTCCAGGGAAATCTGGGTTTCATGAATTCGATCTGTTCACATCAGGCAGCTAATTCACCTGAGAGCTGGAGGAGCAGAGAGAGCTGGAGAAAAAGCAATGATAGAAGCCGAAGGAGATCCCACATGAAACTGGCAGAATTTGATGTGTGTCAGTTGTTTCTATTGATGTATGACGGCAGTGTGCTGCTTTGTACATTGATGAGGTTGGTTCATCTTGGAAATTGAAAATTGTACATCTGCAGCTTCGTGCTCATGTCAACACATTCTGTGCTGTCATTGCCTGAACAAGGCTTTTGTGTTTCAGGTAAACATTTGATTGTTTTAATGAGAAACTAATCTGTGGTGAAAATGGCCTGAAGTGAAGAAATAGCAAATGTAGCGTGGAGCAGCTCACTTGTAGTGAATTCTGGCAGATTCCCTGGTGGTCTTGTGGAATTCAATGCTTTCTACATCGCAGACATGGTTATATTCCTAGTCAAGGAATGAAACACGGTCAGGGAATGATATTTTCTTGCTGCTGTATGAAATGACACAAAAATGCATTCCTTGCTGAATAAAAACGTAATGAAGCTCATTGGGAATAATATTTGTTCTTCTGTTCTCTTTGTTCTTTTGTTCTCTTTTGCACCACCTCACTTTATTTGCTTAAAATCTATTACATTGCTAACCTTTGCCAGTTCTAGTGAAATGTCGCTGACCTTAACCGTTAACTCTGCCGCACTCTCCACAGATGCGGTCAGACTTGCTGAATATTTCCAGCACTTTTTGTTTTTATTTCAGATTTCCAGCATCTGCAATATTTTGCTTTTATATTAGGGTTGTTGCGACAGGCGTACTTCTTTTATTCTTCATCAACTTTAACAAGTTCCAACATGGCAGACTGGCAGATATGAAGCAGTGTCACTGAGCAGCACGAACAGAAATCAGTATTAGACTAAAATCACAATTATCTATCACTGTGTACTGTCAGGGCACTTCATGATGAAACTGTCACTGCTTCAGAAAATTCGTAAAGAGAACATTCCCTCTTGCATTTTTATCTCTGCTAACATTCGCCATTATATTTTGAGATGAAGCTGCACCATGAAACATTCCGATATCTTGAAAATGTGCAACCTCCCCATGTAGAAATTGACTCCACACTCCCCATGTGATAGGTAAGGATACTCACCACTGAACTAAAAAGGAAGGAACACAACTCACAGTTGTGTATCCACAACAGAAGCATCAGACCAAGAATCGCACTGTTCACAGACCTGGGTTCATCCACCAGCCCCTGAGGGAGGATTTTTATTCCAGACAGACAGGAGCGGGAAACAAAGAGAAAAAGAGAGAAAAGGAGAAAGAGAACGGCAGAGTGTGGAGTAGATGCTGAAAGGAACAGATTCACTCCACAATTCCATATTTTACTTCACTGAGACTGACAGACAGAAAGGAAGAAAAGAAAAGAAAACAGCACCTTTCACGTCCCCAGGATCTCACAAAGCGCTTTACAGTCAAGGAAGTACTTTTAAAGTGTGGTCACTGCAGTCATTTAATGGCAGAGAGAGAGAGAGAGAGTTGGACAAAAATGCTGATCCATCAGATGTCAAAATATGATCTTAAGAATTGCATCTCAAAATAGAATCTTTCTTTCCAGGTCTATAAAAATCTTGCTGTTTGTTTGATTCCGGATCAGCAAATGTAAACCTGAAGCTGAGTGACTAAATTTCGCCTCTAATACCTGATGAAATAGGGACAAAGCTTCGCAAATTCCATCAGTTCACCTTCCAGCCTTCTCTATTTTTGAGGTTTTCCTGTTGGTTTTCAGCTCTCTGTTCTGGTAAAAGTTGCCAATGAACGTTTATTTTCCTGTTCCCTGTGAGAGCTGGCAGCGGTGGAAACAATTCCGAATGTCCGAGGTATTTCACTTTGTTTTTTTTAAATTTATTAATTCATTCTCTCGATGTATTCATTACCTAACCACTCGACTATAACGACTCGGTCTATATCTGTTTAAATGTTGCTCAGTTAAAATTTAAATCATCCTCTGCTTTTTAATACACCTGCAGTTAGTCGCTGAACAGTCTCCACTCAAGAAAATGCAGAAAGAGACAATCTCGTCTTTTATTATTTTTACCCTGCTACTTTCCACTGCAACATTTTAAAATGATGCTACACAACTAAAATAAATCAAGTTTGTGAAGGTAAAAATCCAGTCACCTCCTCAGGGAATTGAACCACATTGACACACACAGAGAATGAAACACACAGATATGTACACCGAGAGTAAGGGAGGCCGAAAGAGAGACAGACAGCCGGAAAGAAAGAGTATCTACAATTTGGTAGATTTTTGTTCCATTTCTAAAGGTACATTTTGAAATGGAAATGAGAAAATCCTGGAGGGATTGAAAGGTGCAGGATTTTATTACCTGTAATTGATGATGGGTTCTGCAGGGACCTGGTTAAACTTTGAAATAATCAGAAAGGTAGACAGCAGGACACGAGCACTCACACAGAATTCACAACAGATTGTTAAGTTTATCATCTTAACCACTCGGCTGCAACTACATGCAATAAAGCATTATACCTGGTAAATGGAGTTCGGTCATAAAAGCAACAGCAAAGTTAAAAATATACTTGCCCAACTTGGGATGAAACTGAGCACAAAAGCAAAAATACTGTTGTTGCTGGAAATCTAAAATATGAGCAGAAAGTGATGGAAATACTCAGCAGGTTCGCCAGCATCTGTGGAGTGAGAAACAGAGTTAATGTTTCAGGTCAGTGATCGTTTCAAGAGATCTCGATGTCGACTCTTCTTCTGTCAATCTTCCTCAATCTGTACTCTCTGGATCTTCAATCCTTCAGCCAATAGAAACAGTTCCTCTTTAATTCTAGGATCTAAACCCTTCATTTAAGCATTCGATCTATTCTCCTCTCTCCTTCTCTGCTCGAAGATGAACAACCCCAGCTTCTCCAGCCTATCCACATATCTGGAATCTCACATTCCTGAATTATATTTTCCTGAAGATTGAAGACGTCAAAAGCAAAAACATTTGATGTTTTCAACACGGCTGCTGAAATAGCCAGAATGTCATGAGCTTCGAATCATTTATAGATCATTTAAAGATGACTTTGAAAAAAATCACCTCGTGCTAATTTAAAATAACAGTTTAACATTCTGGTTATGCTCCCCAGGTTGATTGCAGTGCAGTGTTTCCATAAAGTTAGAGTTCTCATCTTTCTTGTATTTGGGAACAGTCCCCAGTTCAAAACCACGTTGAAACCTTATCAAAACGTATTCCATGAAATACCAGGAAACCTTGAGTGATAGACATTCGTCAATACATGTTATCAAATTGCAATATGTCACAGACTGTTACATTTGCTTTTCCTCTGTACAGTTCTGTACACTCAAGCTGTTCACAGCGTCTTTCACTCACTTTCCTTTCTACCCCTGTCAGAGCAGAAAGTCACCCTCAACGTTGAACATTACAGCTGATTTCTGTTCAAATTTGTGAGCGATTATTAAAGGATCATTCCGTGCTACCTCGGTTAATAAGAGCCGGTCAAAGCTTCATGTCGCACAGGAAAACAGTTACATCAATTATTCACTCATTCCCAATGCCACAGTCAGTGAGACCGGGACAAGCAGCAATATTCTAAACCCACACTCTCCAATCATCCACTGTCAACAGAAAACAACAAATCAATCAGAGGGTTACTGTACATCCGCGGGACACGGGACACGACATCCCGGGCCAAACCTCCTCATACTCTGAGCACAATGAATGAGTCACAAGCAATAGTAACAAGTTTCGAAATCGTTCCCATGTAAAATGTGTTCATGTTATTTAAAAGCTGACTGTTCTGTATCTGAAAGTGAGCACCATGGGATTTGTGTTTTTCGTGTTCGTCTGTTAGGTTTGCAATTCAATTTGTGGTGGATATTGAAGAGAATCTCATATCAAAATGAGGACACAACGTAGGTAAACAATAAATCCCAGAACAATTCCTCAGTAAAATGGATTGCAATCTTTGGAAGGAGGTGCAGCTAAAAAGTGGAAGATGGAAATGATGTTATTGATGATTGAGTGGAATGTATTGCATCCTTGGGCTTTTGTTGATCAATTTCCTTTTACATCTTGCAACACAAAAAAAGCTGAGGCACCAGGAGGAAACCAACAGTTATCTCACTTTATGAGAATTATGGCAACGCTACCGATGGTTGCCCAGTTACCTCAGTCAATAGAGCATGAGATTCTTAATTTCATGGTCATGGGTTGGAGCTCCATGTTCACTGTGATTGTTTTAAACTTTGTTGCTGCTTTCACGGGCGAATCCCAGCTCTCCGTTCCTCCACCACTGTCACCCGCAATCAAACTGTATCTTTCTCCAGCACGCTGTTGTGAATGTCACGATTCCTGATTTACAAGTGTCCTCCGAATCACTGGACATGTGAGAGACAAGTTTGCAGATGCAGCCTAATGTACAGTAAATGATAATACTTTGAAAGTGGGAAGTTCCAGTGCAGATTTTGTACAAAACAAAAAACGTCTCTGTCACAGAATGAGAATGGTCACTTCCTGGGGAACAAATAGCATCGGATCCACGTCTAAAAGGATTCCATTGACAATGATCGGATTCATTAGATTCAGGGAGAAAAACTCGGAAACTCATCCTGAACGTCATTTACATGCAGATCAGCTGAGGAATGATTGGATAAGGCTGGGTTTGTATTTCTTGGAACAGAGGAAGTTAAGGGGAGATGTAATGGAGGTGTTTAAAATTATGAGGGACCTGTTTCTCATAAGACAGGCCAGAATGAGGTTTTCATTGCTGAAGCCACATTTAGCACTGTCAGTAGAAGAAAAACAATCAAGACAGAAAGAGAGTCATGATAGGGGTAGCGTGGGAGAAAGAATTCTGAAGTTGAACCAGAAGGTGAGAGTGAAGATTCATCATCACAAGTGGTTGAAGTGGCGACCAGGAAGAGTGGTGGAAGATGTGGTCCTCGTACATATTTAGTCAAGATGTTTTGTAGTGGAAAAGTTAGGTTTGGACATATCGTTCATTTTTTACCTTCAGAGGTTCGCAAAAAAAAAGAAGGAAGTTGGAAAGAATCAAATGTGTCTGATAAATCAGATAGTTTTGTTATGAGTTGAGCACCAATAGTTACTCAAACACAAATCATGCCAGAAACTTGTGCAAGAAAATGTTTGAGTTCAGATCCAAGGCACAGTTAGAGAGACATGTCTGATGAAATGGAAATTTCAAATGTAGCTCAAGGTCAAAATCAGCCTCTGTTGGAGAAACCTCTCCTCAGACTCAGTCCAAGATGGGTCAAGGTCTTTCCACAAGTTCTGGAAATTTGAGTCAGGATAGAAGGTGCCAGAGAAGGTGCCAAGAAATGTGTAAGGTCAGTCCTAGCAATTACAGGCCAGTTGGTTTAACATCAGTAGTGGGTAAGATTTTCGTAACAATAGTCAGGGAAAATATCAATTTACACGTAGAGAGGTTCGAGGTAATTAAAATAACCAGCATGGATTTGTAAAAGACAGATCATGCATGACTAATTTAATTGAATTTTTTTATGAAGTAAAGGAGAATTTTGATGAAGGGAGTGTGCTGAATGTTGTTTATATGGATTTTAATAAAATATTTGATAAGGTACCACATTAAAGGCTTGTTAATAAAATTGTGACTCATGGAATAGGACGGTCAGTGTCCAGTTGGATAAAATATTGGCTTAAGGACTGAAAACAACAAGTCAAAGAAAATGGTTGTTTTTCAGACTGGAGGATGTTAGATAGTGATGTTCCCCAAGGGTCAGCGCTGATTTTTGTTCTTCATGTAAATGACGTGAATCCAGGAATAGATAGCACAATTTCAAAATTTGATGATGACACCAAACTTGGAGCTGCAGCAACCAGTGAGCATAATATGAACAGCCTACAACAGGCCATAGATAGGACAGTAGAATGGACAGAATGGTGGCAGATAGAATTTTATCCTCACAAGTGTGAAGTGATGCATTTTGACAGAAGAATTAAGAAGAGGCAATGTAGACATAATAGCATAGTTCGAAAGAGCGTGCTGGAACAGAGTGACCTGGGAGTGCTGGTGCATAGATCTTTGAAGGTGGCAAGATATACTGAGAGAATAGTTAGTAAAGCATAAGGAATCTTAGGCTTAATAAAAAGAAGTACTCAGTGCAATTATGGTGAACCTTTATAAAGCTCTGGTTAGCCACAACTCTGTCCTGTTCTTGTCACCACATTTCAGGAACGATATAGGTAGGGGAGGTCCTTAATGAATCCTTTGCTTCAGTATTCACTTGTGAGAGGGACCTTGTCGTTTGTGAGGACAGCGTGGAACAGGCTGATATGCTCGAACAGGTTGATGTTAAGAAGGAGGATGTGCTGGAAATTTTGAAAGACATGATGATAGATAAGTCCCCGGGGCCATAAGGGATATACCCAAGGTTATTACGGGAAGCGAGGGAAGAATTTGCCTTGCCATTGGCGATGATTCAGTTTAGTTTAGAGATACAGCATTGAAACAGGCCCTTCGGCCCATCGAGTCTGTGCCGACCATCAACCACTCATTTATCCTAATCCTCCGCAAATCCCATATTCCTACCACATCCCCACCTGTCCCTATATTTCCCTATCACCTACCTATACTAGGGGCAATTTAGAATGGCCAATTAACCTATCAGCCTGCAAATCTTTGGCATGTGGGAGGAAACCAGAGCACCCGGAGGAAACCCACGCAGACACAGGGAGAACTTGCAAACTACACACAGGCAGTACCCAGAATTTAACCCGGGTCGCTGGTGCTGTGAGGCTGCGGTGCTAACCACTGCACCACTGTGCCACCCATGCTTGCAAAAGCATAGTTTGATTAGAGATAATAAGCATGGCTTTGTGAGGGGCAGGTCATGCCTCACAAGCCTTATTGAATTCTTTGAGGATGTGACAAAACACATTGATGAAGGAAGAGCAGTGGATGTGGTGTATACGGATTTTAGCACGGCGTTTGATAAGGTTCCCCATGGTAGGCTCATTCAGAATGTAAGGAGGCATGGGATACAGGGAAATTTGGCTGTCTGGATACAGAATTGGCTGGCCCAACGAAGACAGAGGGTGGTAGTAGGTAGAAAGTATTCAGCCTGGAGCTCGGTGACCAGTGGTGTTCTGCAGGGATCTGTTCTGAGACTTCTGCTCTTTGTGATTTTTATAAATGACTTGGATGAGGAAGTGGAAGGTTGGGTTAGTAATTTTGCCGATGACACAAAGGTTGCTGGAGTTGTGGATAGTGTGGAAGGCCGTTGTAGGTTGCAACGGGACATTGACAGGATGCAGAGCTGGGCTGAGAAGTGGCAGATGGAGTTCAACCTGGAAAAGTGTGAAGTGATTCATTTTGGAAGGTCGAATTTGAATGCAGAATACAGGCTTAAAGACAGGATTCTTGGCAGTGTGGAGGAACAGAGGGATCTTGGGGTCCATGTCCATAGATCCCTCAAAGGTGCCACCCAAGTTGATAGGTTTGTTAAGAAGGCATATGGTGTGTTGGCTTTCATTAACAGGGGGATTGAGTTTAAGAGCAGCGAGGTTGTGCTGCAACTCTATAAAGCCCTGGTTAGACAACACTTGGAATATTGTGTTCAGTTCTGGTCGCCTCATTATAAGAATGAAGCTTTAGAGAGTTTGCAGAGGAGATTTACCAGGATGCTGCCTGGACTGGAGGGCATGTCTTATGCAGAAAGATTGAGGGAGCTCGGGCTTTTCCCATTGGAGTGAAGAAGGATGAGAGGTGACTTGATAGAGGTGTATAAGATGATGAGAGGCATAGATAGAGTGGATAGCCAGAGACTTTTTCCCAGGGTGAAAAGGGCTATCACCAGGGGGCATAATTTTAAGGTGACAGGAGGAAGGTTTAGAGGAGATGTCAGAGGTATGTTCTTTACATGGAGAGTGGTGGGTGCGTGGAATGCACTGCCAGCGGTGGTAGTTGAAGCAGATACATTAGGGACATTTAAGCAACTCTTGGATAGGTACATGGATGATAGTAGAATGAAGGGTATGTAGGTAGTTTGATCTTAGAGTAGGTTAAAGTGTCGGCACAACATCGTGGGCCGAAGGGCCTGTACTGTGCTGTACTGCTCTATGTTCTATGTTCTTTAATATGAGGGGCCTTGAGCGGGTTTAGAGGAGATTTAGGAGAAGGGTTCCATGGATGGAGCATTTTAGTTTCAAGGTTAGGTTCGCATCCGCAGTATTTTGCTTTTATTTTAGGTTGGCAGAGCTGGGGTTGTTCTCCTCAGAACAAAAGAGATTCAGGGGAGATTTAATAGAAGTGTACCAAATTATGACAGGCTTGGATAAGTTAGACAAGGAAAAATTGTTCCCATTAACAGACGGCACAAGGAGTAGCGACCACAAATTGCCAGTTCTGTGGAAAAAAAGGATGTGGGGGATTATGAGGAAGCACTGTTTTTATATCTCAAGTGATAATGACCTGGAACTCGCTGCCCACAAGAGTGGTGGAAGCAGAAATGATCAATGCCTTCAGGAGGAATTCTGAGAAAAGCAGACTTGCAGGGCTATGGGCATCGAGCCTGCCTGCGTTGCTCTGTGCAGAGATGGCATGGACCGAGCTGTTTCCTTCTCTGCTGGAAATAACGATGAAGTTTTGCAGTGCTCTCACCACACGTGGCTCCTGTTCCTTTGATGTCACCTCACAGTAATATTGTTCCCCTTCTTCTGGCCAGTTCAGACTAACGAATGACTGCTCTCTGCACTGCACAGCTGTTTCTCATTGCTCCCCGTGTCTAAAATTCTGTGCTCCAGGTGAGGATCGAACTCACAACTTCGGCATAGATCATTAATTGCACTACTGTATAAGTACCACGCGCGCTTACCAATTGCGCCACAGGAGCCACATTGCTTTCTGTATAGTATGGCGAATTACAGGCAAGTTAGCCGAACATCAGTCGTCTGGAAAATGTCCGAATCTATCATAAAGGAAGTATTAACAAGCACTGGGAAAATCATTCTCTGATCAAACGAAGTCAACATGGTTTTACCGAATGGAAATTTTGATTGACAGATTTATTCCAGAATTCTGAGGATGTAACTGAAAGGGCAGGAATGTGGTATAATTGGATTTCCAAAAGGCATTCGGTCAGATACCATCGAAGATTAATACACTAGATAAAGGCTCATGGAATTGAAGTAATATATTAACATGCAAGGAGGACTTAGAGGTAAACAGACAGAAAGCAACGAGTAGGGATAAATGGAGCATTTTCAAGATATCAGACTGCAACTCGTGGAGTGCCTCAAGGATCAGTGCTGGGGCCAAAGCTTTGTCCAAAACCGAGTGTGTGGTGGAAGCGGATTCGGTCCTGGGTTGAAGAGAAGATTGGTCCTTATCATCATTGATGCCAGCCTCGAGAGAATTCCATTAAATCCACGTGCTATCAAGAGACGGGTGAAAGCACTGAATATAGAAAACACGATGGGACCTGACACAATTCCAACTGTCATACTGAAGACCTGTGCTCTCGAACCAGCTGTGGCCTGAGAGAAGCTGCTTAAGTACAATTGCAAAAAGCACATCTTCCTGACAATGAGCAGGGATATTCGATGGTAGTTGTTGTAGTCACTGCGGTCACCTTTGTTCTTATAGAGGGTGATGATATTGGCATTGCGCATATCCTGTGGTCCTGCTCCCTCGTCCCAGCACAGGCAAAGCATTTCGTCGAGAGCTGAGAGGATAGCAGGCTTAGCACTCTTGATTATTTCAGGGCAATGCCATCTTTCCCAGGGGCTTTTCCACTGTCTAGAGAATCAATGGCATCAGTTCCGATTTTGTTGGATGTACGTCCAGCTCATCCATGACTGGCAGAGACTGGGCTGCATTCAGGGCGGTCTGAGTGACCACATTTTCCCTGGAGTGCAGTTCTCGGGTGCGCTCCACCCAGAGGTCCATTTGCTTGCGTTGGTCAGTGATTGTGTCCCCGATTTGGATTTGAGGGGGCGATCTTCTTGATGGTTGGCCCAGAAGCTCTCTTAATGCCATCATACATATCTCTGATGTTTCCGGTGTCGGAGGCCAGCTGAATATGGCTGCATAGGTGTTGCCAGTAGTCATTTGCTCAGCGCCTGGCTGTTCTTTGTGCAGCGTTTCTGGCTGCTTTAAGTTCTGCGGATGTCAGCTCGATGGGGGCTTTCTTGTAGTTCAACAGTGCAATGCACTTCGCGGCTATGATAGGTTCCAGCTCTTCAAACTGAGATTGAAACCAGTCTGCATTCTGCTTCACACGTTTTCCATAGGTGGTCAAAGCTGACTCATAGATGGCGTCTCTGATGTGGACCCACTTGGTCTCTGCATCCCCTGCGGGAGTGTTTTGAAGGGCTTTTTCAAGTGAATTTAGAAATTTATGCAACAGCTGTGGATAAGAAATTCTGCTCGTGTTGATGTGTGAGTGGCTCTTCTGCTTGGAGTGATGCAGCTTCTTTGGTTTGAGTCTAACCTTGCTGCACACCAGGGAGTGGTCGGTATTCGCAATAAAATGGATCAATTAATTGCACAAATGGATGTAAATGGGTATGATATAGTTGGGATTACGGAGACATCGCTGCAGGCTGACCAGAGATGGGAAACGAACATCCAGGGTTATTTGAAATAAAAACAAAAAATGCTGGAAATACTCAGCAGGTCTGGCAGCATCTGTGGAGAGAGAAGCAGAGTTAACGTTTCAGGTCAGTGACCCTTCTTCAGAACTGGCAAATATTAGAAATGTAAAAGGTTATAAGCAAGTAAAGTGTGGGTGGGGCAAGAGATAACAAGGAGAAGGTGTAGATAGGACAAGGCCACAGAATAGCTGACCAGAAGGTCATGGAGCAAAGATATGTTAATGGTGTGCTGAAAGACAAAGCATTCGGACAGAAAGGGTGTTAACGGACTGAAAATTGAACAGCCTCAAGGGCCAAAATGAAAAAAACAGTGGGTCAGCAAACTGAACAAACTAATGTATGGCAGATGAAGTATAATGTGAATAATGTGAGGTTATCCACTTTGGTAGCAAAAACAGGAAAGCAGATTATTATCTGAATGCCTATAAACTGAGAGAGGAGAATATGCAACGAGACCTGGGAGTTCTCGTACACCAATCACTAAACGTAAGCATGCAGGTGCGACATGTGTTTAACTAAAGGCAAATGTTATGTTGGCCTTCATTGCGATAGGATTCGAGTAAAGGAACAGGAATGTCTTGCTGCAATTATACAGGGCCTTGGTGAGGCCACACCTGGAATGCTGTGTAGTTTTGGTCTCCTTATCTGAGGTAGGATGTTCTTGTTATAGAGGGAGCGCAACAAAGGTGCACCAGACTGAATTTTGGGATGGCGAGACTGACATGTGAGAGATTGAATTGGTTCGGATTATATTCGCTGGAGTTCAGAAGAGTGAAGGGGCGGGGGGTGGGGTGGGGGTGGGGGTTCGGCGCTGGATCTCATAGAAACCTATAAATTTCTAATAGGCCTTGATAGGGTAGATGCAGGAAGGATGTTCTCGATGGTGGGGGAGTCCAGAACCAGGGGTCATAGTCTAAGGATACGGGGTAAACCATTGCTCAGTGATGCTCAGTTTGGGTTCTGCCAGGGCCAATCAGCTCCTGACCTCATTACAGCCTTGGTTCAAACATGGACAAAAGAGCTGAACTCAAGAGGTGAGGTGAGAGTGACTGCCCTTGACATCAAGGCAGCATTTGGCCGAGTATGGCATCAAGGAACCCTAGAAAAATAGAGGTCAATGGGAATCAGGGGGAACATCCTCAGCTGGCTGGAATCATATCTAGCGCAAAGGAAGATGGTTGTGGTTGTTGGAGGTCAATCATCTGAGCTCCAGGACATCACTGCAGGAGTTCCTCAGGATAGTGTCCTAGGCCCAACCATCTTCAGCTGCTTCATCAATGGCCTTCCTTCAATCATAAGGTCAGAAGTGGGGAAGTTCACGGATGATTGCACAATGTTCAGCACCATTCGTGACTCCTCAGATACTGAAGCAGTCTGTGTAGAAATGCAGCAAGATCTGGACAATATCCAGGCTTGCGCTGATAAGTGGCAAGTAACATTCCCGCCATACAAGTGCCAGGCAATGGCTATCTCCAACAAGAAACAATCTAACCATCTCCCCTTGACATTCAACAGCATAACCATCGCAGAATCCCCAACTCTCAACATCCTAGGGGTTACCATTGACCAGAAACTGAACTGGAGTAGCCATATAAATATCGTGGCTGCAAGAGCAGGTCAGAGGCGAGGAATCCTGAGGCGAGTGACGCACCTCCTGACTCCCCAAAGCCTGTCCACCATCTACAAGGCACAAGTCAGGAGTGGGATGGAATACTCTCCACTTGCCTGGATGGGTGCAACTCCAACAACACTCAAGAAGCTCGACACCATCCAGGACAAAGCAGCCCACTTGATTGGCACCCCATCTACAAACATTCACTCCCTCTACCACCGACGCACAGTGGCAGCAGTGTTTACCTTTCTTGAGTTGGCTGCTCACTTTGCTGGTTGGAAATGTTCAAATGTCTCAGTATCAATCAGAGATCGAGGATTTGTCGTAAACTGAACAAAACGCAAAAAATGGGTGAGAAATAAACAAACAAATCAGCCTGTTGAAGGGGAAGAAATGGGAAAAGCAGCTAATATTAAAAGGCGTGGGTGAGCTTCACTGGTGTTCGAGTGGTGTGGGCTCAATGCATTCACTCTCGCGTTCTGGGTTTGATTCCTGGTCAGAAAGTAATCAGTTTCTTTTACTGTTATGACAACTCTCACAAACGTGACTGACATTAAAATAAACAGCAAATGGTTCGCAACTCTGCCGGTCATAGAGTTATACAGCAGAAAAACACGCCCTTTGGCCAATTGTGTCTGTGCTGGGAATGAAGCACCTAATTATTCTAATCCCATTTTTCAGCACTTGGTCCATATCCTTGTATTCTCTGCCATTTCAAGTGCTCATCGAAGGACTTGGTAAATGTTGTGAGGGTTCCTGCCTCTTCCAATCCTTCAGGTGGTGTTGTCCAAATTCCAATCGCCCTCTGAGTGAACTTTTTCCCTCAAATCCACTCTAAACCTCCTGCCCCCTACCTTCAATCTATGCCCCCTGGTTATTGACCCCTCCGCTAAGGTAAAAGTTTCTTCCTATCTAACCTATCAATGCCCCTCATAATTTTGTATTCCTCAATCATGTCCCCCTTCAGTCTTCTCTGCTCTAAGGAAAATAACCAGAGCCATTTCAGTCTCTCTTCATAGCGGAAATGCTCCAGGTCAGGCAACATCGTCGTGAATCTCCTCTGCACCCTCTCCAGGGCAATCACATCCTTTCTATAGTGTGCTGCCCAGAATACTGTGCACAGTACTCCAGCTGTGGCCTAACTAGCGTTTGATACAGCTCCATCATAACCTCGCTGCTCTTATATTCTATACCTCGGCTGATAAAGGCAATTATCCCATATGCCTGCCTAACCACCTGATCTACCAGTGCTGCTGCTTTCAGTGATCTATAGACAAGTACACCAAGGTCCCTCTGACCTTCTGTATTTCCTGGGGTCCTACCATCCATTGTATATTCCCTTGCCTTGTTACTCCTCCCAAAATGCATCACCTCACACTTATCAGGATGAAATTCCATTTGCCACTGCTCCACCTATCTTACCAGCCCCTCGATATCATCCTGTAATCTAAGGCATTCCTCCTCACTATTTATGACGCCACCAATTTTCGTGTCATCTGCGAACTTAGTGATCACACCTCCTATATTCATGTCTAAATCATTAATGTACACGACAAACAGCAAGGGTCCCAGCAGTGATCCCTGCGCTGCACCACTGGTCACAGGCTTCCACTCACAAAAACAACCCTCGACGACCACTCTCTGCCTCCTGCCACTAAGCCAATTGTGGATCCACTTTGCCAAATTTCCCTGCATCCCATGGGCCTTTACCTTCTTAACCAATCTCCCATGTGGGACCTTATCAAAAGACTTACTCAAGTCCATTTGACTACATCAACTGGTTTACCCACATCTACACATCTAATCACCACCTCAAAGAATTAAATCAGGTTAGTTAGACACGACCCCACCCCCCCCATCCCTCCCCCTTACAAAGACATGTTGACTATCTCTGGTTAATCCCTGCCTCTCCAAATGGAGATTAATCCAGTCCCTCAGAATTTCTTCCAATAGTTGCCCAACCACTGATGTTAGACTCACCAGTCTGTCGTTACCTGGTTTATCCCTGGGACCCTTCTTGAATAAAGGTACCACATTCGCTGTCCTCCAATCCTCTGGTATGTCTCCTGTGGCCAGAGAGGATCTGCAAATTTGTGTCAGAGCCCCTGCTATCACCACCCTTGCCTCACATCATAGCCTAGAATACATCTCATCTTGGCCTGGGGATTTATCAAATTTTAAGCCTGCTAAAACAGCTAATAATTCCTCCCTTTCAATGTTAATATGTTCAAGTATATCACAATCTCCCTCCCTGATCTCTACACCCACATCATCCTTCTCCATAGTGAACACAGGTGAAAAGTAATCTTTTAAAACCTCACCTATAACCTCCGGCTCCACACACAGATTGCCACTTTGGAATGTGGTTTAGATTAGAGATACAGCACTGAAACAGGCCCTTCAGCCCACCGAGTCTGTGCCGACCATCAACCACCCATTTATACTAATCCTACACTAATCCCATATTCCTACCAAACACCCCCATCTGTCCCTATATTTCCCTACCACCTACCTATACTAGTGACAATTTATAATGGCCAATTTACCTACCAACCTGCAAGTCTTTTGGCTTGTTGCGCTCCCTCGACAGCAAGAACATCCTACCTCAGATAAGGAGACCAAAACTACACAGTATTCCAGGTGTGGCCTCACCAAGGCCCTGTATAATTGCAGCAAGACATTCATGCTCCTGTCCTTGAATCCTATCGCAACGAAGGCCAACATAACATTTGCATTTATTTCAACACCTGTCGCACCTGCATGCTTACGTTTAGTGACTGGTGTACGAGAACACCCAGGTCTCATTAGATATTCTCCTCTCTCAGTTTATAGGCATTCAGATAATAATCTGCCTTCCTGCTTTTGCCACCAAAGTGGATAACATCACATTTATTCACATTATACTTCATCTGCCATACATTAGTTTGTTCAGTTTGCTTACCCACTATTTTTTTCATGTTGGCAATTGCGGCTGTTCAATTTTCAGTCCGTTAACACCCTTTCTGTCCGAATGCTTTGTCTTTCAACACACCATTAACATATCTTTGCTCCATGACCTTCACAGCTATTCTGTGACCTTGTCTGATCTACACCTTCTCCTTGTTATCTCTTGCCCCACCCACACTTTACTTGCTTATAACATTTTACATTTCTAATATTTGCCAGTTCTGAAGAAGGGTCACTGACCTGAAACGTTAACTCTGCTTCTCTCTCCACAGATGCTGCCAGACCTGCTGAGTATTTCCAGCACTTTTTGTTTTTATTTCAAATAACCCTGGATGTTCGTTTCCCATCTCTGGTCAGCCTGCAGCGGTGTCTCCGTAATCCCAACTATATCACACCCATTTACATCCATTTGTGCAATTAATTCATCCACTTTATTGCTAATACCGACCATTCCCTGGTGTGCATCAAGGTTAGACTCAAACCAAAGAAGCTGCATCACTCCAAGCAGAAGAGCTACTCGCACATCAACACGAGCAGAATTTCTTATCCACAGCCCCCATCGAGCTGACATCCGTAGCACTTAATGCAGCCAGAAACGCTGCACAAAGAACAGCTAGGCACTGAGCAAATGACGACTGGCAACACCTATGCAGCCATGTTCAGCTGGCTTCCGACACCGGAAACATCAGAGATATGTATGATGGCATTAAGCGAGCTTCAAGAAGATCAACCATCAAGAAGATCGCCACCTCAAATCTAAATCAGGGGACACAACCACTGACCAACGCAAGCAAATGGACCTCTGGGTGGAGCGCTACCTAGAACTACACTCCAGGGAAAATGTTGTCACTCAGACCGCCCTCAATGCAGCCCAGTCTCTGCCAGTCATGGATGAGCTGGACGTACATCCAACAAAATCGGAACTGATGCCATTGATTCTCTAGCCAGTGGAAAAGCCCCTGGGAAGGATGGCATTGCCCCTGAAATAATCAAGAGTGCTAAGCCTGCTATACTCTCAGCACTCGACGAAATGCTTTGCCTGTGCTGGGACGAGGGAGCAGTACCACAGGACATGCGCGATGCCAATATCATCACCCTCTGTAAGAACAAAGGTGAATGCAGTGTCTGCAACAACTACCATCGAATATCCCTGCTCAGCATAGTGGGAAACGTCTTCGCTCGAGTCCCTTCAAACAGGCTCCAGAAGCTGGCCGAGCATGTCTACCCTGAGGCACAGTGTGGCTTTCGAGCAGAGTGATTGACCATTGATATGCTGTTCTCCCGTTGTCAGCTGCAGGAGAAAGGCTGTGAACAGATGCCCCTCTGCGTTGCTTTCATTGATCTCACCAAAGCCTTTGACCTCGTCAGCAGACGTGGTCTCTTCAGACTACGAGAAAAGATCGGATGTCCACCAAAGCTACTAAGTATCATCACCTCATTCCATGACAATATGAAAGGCACAATTCAGCATCACGGTGCCTCATCAGACCCCTTTCCTATCCTGAGTGGCGTTAAACAGGGCTGTGTTCTCGCACCCACACTGTTTGGGATCTTCTTCTCTCTGCTGCTCTCACATGTGTTCAAGTCTTCAGAAGAAGGAATTTTCCTCCACACAAGATCAGGGGGCAGGTTGTTCAACCTTTCCCGTCTAAGAGCGAAGACCAAAGTTCGGAAAGTACTCATCAGGGAACTCCTCTTTGCTGACGATGCTGCATTAACATCTCACACTGGAGAGTGTCTGCAGAGTATCATCGACAGGCTTTCGGCTGCCTGCAACGAATTTGGCCTAACCATCAGCCTCAAGAAAACGAACATCTTGGGACAGGACGTCAGAAATGTTCCATCCATCAATATTGGCGACCACGCTCTGGAAGTGGTTCAAGAGTTCAGCTGCCTGGGCTCAACTATCACCAGTAACCTGTCTCTCGATGCACAAATCAACAAGCGCATGGGAAAGGCTTCCACTGCTATGTCCAGACAGGCCAAGAGAGTGTGGGAAAATGGCGCACTGACACGGAACACAAAGTTCTAAGTGTATCAAGCCTGTATCCTCAGTACCTTGCTCGACAGCAACGAGGCCTGGACAACGTATGTCAGCCAAGAGCGAAGTTTCAATTCATTCCATCATCGCTGCCTCCGGAGAATCCGTGGCTTCAAGTGGCTGGATCGTATCTCTAACACAGAAGTCCTCGAGGCGGCCAACATCCCCAACTTATGCACCCTACTGAGTCAGTGGCACTTGAGATGGCTTGGCCATGTGAGCTGCATGGAAGATGGCAGGATCCACAAGGACACATTGTACAGTGAGCTCGTCACTGGTAGACCCACCAACCGTCCATGTCTCCGCTTTAAACACGTCTGCAGACGCGACATGAAGTCCTGTGACATGGATCACAAGTCGTGCGAGTCAGTTGTCAGTGATCTCCAGAGCTGGTGGGCAGCCATAAAGGCGGGGCTAACGTGTGGCGAGTCAAAGAGACTTAGCAGTTGGCAGGAAAAAAGTCAGAAGTGCAAGGGGAGAGCCAACTACGTAACAGCCCCGACAACCAATTTTATCTGCAGTACGTGTGGAAGAGTCTGTCACTCTCGAATTGGCCTCATTCGCCACTCCAGGCGCTGTTCCACAAACCACTAACCACCTCCAGGCGCTTACCCATTGTCTCCCAAGACAAGGAGGCCAAAGATGAAGATCGTTAATACTCCACACGTTAAGTCACAAAGCCTTAAGGCTTGTCTTTTTTACGTTGCTTGTCTCCTTCCCACTATTTTTCACTGTGGCCCTGTTTGATTCACGCCCTTGATTTCTCTGCCTATCACTTTTCTTATTCCCCTTAATGTCTTTTGTTCTTGTCCTTGATCCCCCTTCCTCTGACTCCTTGCAAAGTTTCCAATCCCCCTGCCATTTTAGTTCAATCCTCCCCAACCACTCGAGCAAACACGCCCCCTGGGACATACCTTTGTGTTAGGTCAGACGTCATCTCGTGCAGCATTTTCCCCCTCTTTCCCATTGCCTCCAGTTTAGCTCGGGCTCCTTGATCCCATACTAGGTCTAATGTTATCTTGATGTCAATTTCAGTCACTGTCACCTCTTGAATACAGCTCTATTTTCCATGTTTGGTCAAGGTTGTAATGAAGTCTGGAATTGAGTGCCCCTGGTGGAACCCAAACTGAGCATCGGTCAGAGATGTGTTACTGAGTAAGTGTTTATTGATAGCACTGTCAACGATACCTTCCACAACTTTGCTGATGATTGAGAGTAGACTGATGGGGTAGTTAATGGGCGGATTGGACTTTTCCCCATTCTTGTAGATGGGACATAGCTGGGCAAATTGCGCATTGTCAGGAAGATGTGCTTTTTGCAATTGTACTTAAACAGCTTCTCTCAGGCCACAGCTGGTTCGAGAGCACAGATCTTCAGTATGACAGTTGGAATTGTGTCAGGGCCCATCGTGTTTTCCATCTTCAGTGCTTTCACCCGTCTCTTGATAGCACGTGGATTTAATGGAATTCTCTCGAGGCTGGCATCAATGATGATAAGGACCAATCTTCTCTTCAACCCAGGACCGAATCCGCTTCCACCACACACTCGGTCTTGGACAAAGCTTTGGCCCCAGCACTGATCCTTGAGGCACTCCACGAGTTGCAGTCTGATATCTTGAAAATGCTCCATTTATCCCTACTTGTTGTTTTCTGTCTGTTAACATCCAAGTCCTCCTTGCATTTTAATATATTACTTCAATTCCATGAGCCTTTATCTAGTGTATTAATCTTCGATGGTATCTTACCGAATGCCTTTTGGAAATCCAATTATACTACATTCCTGTCCTTTCAGTTACATCCTCAGAATTCTGGAATAAATCTGTCAATCAAGATTTCCATTCGGTAAAAACATGTTGACTTCGTTTGATCAGAGAATGATTTTCCCAGTGCTTGTTAATACTTCCTTTCTGATAGATTCGGACATTTTCCAGACGACTGATGTTCGGCTAACTTGCCTGTAATTCCCCATACTACGTGCTGAGCAATGTGGCTCCTGTGGCGCAATCGGTAAGCGCGTGGTACTTATACAGCAGTGCAATTAATGAGCTATGCCGAGGTTGTGAGTTCGAGCCTCATCTGGAGCACAGAATTTTAGACATGGGGAGCAATGAGCAACAGCTGTCCTGTGTGGAGAGCAGTCATTCGTTCGTCTGAACTGGCCAGAAGAAGGAGAATAATAAAACTGTGATGTGACATCAAAGGAACAGGAGCCACATGTGGTGAGAGCACTGCAAAACTTCATAGTTATTTCCAGCAGAGAAGGAGACAACTCGGTCCATGCCATCTCTGCACAGAGCAACGCAGTCAGGCTTGATGCCCCTAGCCCTGCAAGTCTGCTTTTCTCAGAATTCCTCCTGAAGGCATTGATCATTTCTGCTTCCACCACTCTTGTGGGCAGCGAGTTCCAGGTCATTATCACTTGAAATATAAAAACAGTGCTTCCTCATACTCCCCCACATCCTTTTTTTCCACAGAACTGGCAATTTGTGGTCGCTACTCCTTGTGCAGTCTGTTAATGGGAACAATGTTTCCTTGTCTAACTTATCCAAGCCTGTCATAATCTGGTACACTTCTATTAAATCTCCCCTCAATCTCTTTTGTTCTAAGGAGAATAACCCCAGCTCTGCCAACCTAAAATAAAAGCAAAATACTGCGGATGCGAACCTAACCTTGTAACTAAAATGCTCCATCCCTGGAACCCTTCTGCTAAATCTCCTCTGAACCCTCTCAAGGACCCTCATATCATCGAACATAGTACATAGAACAGTACAGCTCAGTACAGGCCCTTCGGCCCACGATGTTGTGCCCACACTTTTACCTACTCGAAGATCAAATTACCTACATACCCTTCATTCTACTATCATCCATGTGCCTATCCAAGAGTTGCTTCAATGTCCCTAATGTATCTACTTCTACTACCACCGCTGGCAGTGCATTCCACGCACCCACCACTCTCCGTGTAAAGAACCTACCTCTGACATCTCCTCTAAACCTTCCTCCTGTCACCTTAAAATTATGCCCCCTGGTGATAGCCCTTTCTGCCCTGGGAAAAAGTCTCTGGCTATCCACTCTATCTATGCTTCTCATCATCTTATGCACCTCTAACAAGTCACCTCTCATCATTCTTCGCTCCAATGAGAAAAGCCCGAGCTCCCTCAACCTTTCTGCATGAGACATGCCCTCCAGTCCAGGCAGCATCCTGGGAAATCTCCTCTGCAAACTCTCTAAAGCTTCCACATCCTTCTTATAATGAGGCGACCAGAACTGAACACAATATTCCAAGCGTGGTCCAACCAGGGCTTTGTAGAGTTGCAGCAGAACCTCGCTGCTCTTAAACTCAATCCCCCTGTTAATGAAAGCCAACACATCATATGCCTTCTTAACAAACCTATCAACTTGGGTGGCACCTTTGAGGGATCTATGGACATGGACCCCAAGATCCCTCTGTTCCTCCACACTGCCAAGAATCCTGTCTTCAAGCCTGTATTCTGCATTCAAATTCGACCTTCCAAAATGAATCACTTCACACTTTTCCAGGTTGAACTCCATCTGCCACTTCTCAGCCCAGCTCTGCATCCTGTCAATGTCCCGTTGCAACCTACAACAGCCTTCCACACTATCCACAACTCCAGCAACCTTTGTGTCATTGGCAAAATTACTAACCCAACCTTCCACTTCCTCATCCAAGTCATTTATAAAAATCACAAAGAGCAGAAGTCTCAGAACAGATCCCTGCAGAACACCACTGGTCACCGAGCTCCAGGCTGAATACTTTCCACCTACTACCACACTCTGTCTTCTATGGGGCAGCCAATTCTTTATCCAGACAGCCAAATTTCCCTGGATCCCATGCCTCCTTACTTTCTGAATGAGCCTACCATGGGGAACCCTTTCAAACGCCGTGCTAAAATCCATATACACTACATCCACTGCTCTTCCTTCATCAATGTGTTTTGTCACATCCTCAAAGAATTCAATGAGGCTTGTGAGGCATGACCTGCCCCTCACAAAGCCATGCTGACTGTCTCTAATCAAATTATGCTTTTACAAATAATCATAAATCCTGTCTCTCAGAATCCTCTCCAATAATTTGCCCACCACCAAGGTAAGACTGACTGGTCTGTAATTCCCAGGGTTATCCCTATTCCCTTTCTTGAACAAGGGAATAACATTTGCCACCCTCCAGTCATCTGGTACCACTCCAGTGGACAGTGAGGACGCAAAGATCGTCAAAGTTCTCCCTGTGTCTGCGTGGGTTTCCTCCGGGTGCTCCGGTTTCCTCCCACATGCCAAAGATTTGCAGGTTGATAGGTTAATTGGCCATTATAAATTGCCCCTAGTATAGGTAGGTGATAGGGAAATATAGGGACAGGTGGGGATGTGGTAGGAATATGGGATTAGTGTAGGCTTAGTATAAATGAGTGGTTGATGGTCGGCACAGACTCGATGGGCCGAAGGGCCTGTTTCAATGCTGTATCTCTAAACTAAACTGAATCATCGCCAATGGCAAGGCAAATTCTTCGCTCGCTTCCTGTAATAACCTTGGGTATATCCCTTATGGCCCCGGGGACTTATCTATCATCATGTCTTTCAAAATTTCCAGCACATCCTCCTTCTTAACATCAACCTGTTCGAGCATATCAGCCTGTTCCACGCTGTCCTCACAAACGACAAGGTCCCTCTCACAAGTGAATACTGAAGCAAAGGATTCATTAAGGACCTCCCCTACCTATATCGTTCCTGAAATGTGGTGACAAGAACAGGACAGAGTTGTGGCTAACCAGAGCTTTATAAAGGTTCACCATAATTGCACTGAGTACTTCTTTTTATTAAGCCTAAGATTCCTTATGCTTTACTAACTATTCTCTCAGTATATCTTGCCACCTTCAAAGATCTATGCACCAGCACTCCCAGGTCACTCTGTTCCAGCACGCTCTTTTGAACTATGCTATTACGTCTACATTGCCTCTTCTTAATTCTTCTGTCAAAATGCATCACTTCACACTTGTGAGGATAAAATTCTATCTGCCACCATTCTGTCCATTCTACGATCCTATCTATGGCCTGTTGTGGGCTGTTCATATTATGCTCACTGGTTGCTGCAGCTCCAAGTTTGGTGTCATCATCAAATTTTGAAATTGTGCTATCTATTCCTGGATTCACGTCATTTACATGAAGAACAAAAATCAGCGCTGACCCTTGGGGAACATCACTATCTAACATCCTCCAGTCTGAAAAACAACCATTTTCTTTGACTTGTTGTTTTCAGTCCTTAAGCCAATATTTTATCCAACTGGACACTGACCGTCCTATTCCATGAGTCACAATTTTATTAACAAGCCTTTAATGTGGTACCTTATCAAATATTTTATTAAAATCCATATAAACAACATTCAGCACACTCCCTTCATCAAAATTCTCCTTTACTTCATAAAAAATTCAATTAAATTAGTCATGCATGATCTGTCTTTTACAAATCCATGCTGGTTATTTTAATTACCTCGAACCTCTCTACGTGTAAATTGATATTTTCCCTGACTATTGTTACGAAAATCTTACCCACTACTGATGTTAAACCAACTGGCCTGTAATTGCTGGGACTGACCTTACACATTTCCTGGCACCTTCTCTGGCACCTTCTATCCTGACTCAAATTTCCAGAACTTGTGGAAAGACCTTGACCCATCTTGGACTGAGTCTGAGGAGAGGTTTCTCCAACAGAGGCTGATTTTGACCTTGAGCTACATTTGAAATTTCCATTTCATCAGACATGTCTCTCTAACTGTGCCTTGGATCTGAACTCAAACATTTTCTTGCACAAGTTTCTGGCATGATTTGTGTTTGAGTAACTATTGGTGCTCAACTCGTAACGAAACTATCTGATTTATCAGACACATTTGATTCTTTCCAACTTCCTTCTTTTTTTTGCGAACCTCTGAAGGTAAAAAATGAACGATATGTCCAAACCTAACTTTTCCACTACAAAACATCTTGACTAACTATGTACGAGGACCACATCTTCCACCACTCTTCCTGGTCGCCACTTCAACCACTTGTGATGATGAATCTTCACTCTCACCTTCTGGTTCAACTTCAGAATTCTTTCTCCCACGCTACCCCTATCATGACTCTATTTCTGTCTTGATTGTTTTTCTTCTACTGACAGTGCTAAATGTGGCTTCAGCAATGAAAACCTCATTCTGGCCTGTCTTATGAGAAACAGGTCCCTCATAATTTTATACACCTCCATTACATCTCCCCTTAACTTCCTCTGTTCCATGGAATACAAACCCAGCCTTATCCAATCATTCCTCAGCTCATCTGCATGTAAATGACGTTCAGGATGAGTTTCCGAGTTTTTCTCCCTGAATCTAATGAATCCGATCATTGTCATTGGAATCCTTTTAGACGTGGATCCGATGCTATTTGTCCCCCAGGAAGTGACCATTCTCATTCTGTGACAGAGAAGTTTTTTGTTTTGTACAAAAGCTGCAATGGAACTTCCCACTTTCAAAGTATTATCATTCACTGTACATGAGGCTGCATCTACAAACTTGTCTCTCACATGTCCAGTGATTCGGAGGACACTTGTAAATCAGGAATTGTTACATTCACAACAGCGTGCTGGAGAAAGATACAGTTTGAGTGCGGGTGACAGTGGTGGAGGAATGGAGAGCTGGGATTCGCCCGTGAAAGCAGCAACAAAGTTTAAAACAATCACAGTGAACATGGAGCTCCAACCCATGACCATGAAATTAAGAATCTCATGTTCTATTGACTGAGGTAACTGGGCAACCAATGGAAGCGTTGCCATATCTCTCATGAAGTGAGATAACTGTTGGTTTCCTCCTGGTGCCTCAGCTTTTTTTGTGTTCCAAGATGTAAAAGGAAATTGATCAACAAAAGCCCAAGGATGCAATACATTCCACCCAATCATCAATAACATCATTCCCATCTTCCACGTTTTAGCTGCACCTCCTTCCAAAGATTGCAATCCATTTTACTGAGGAATTGTTCTGGGATTTATTGTTTACCTACGTTGTGTCCTCATTTTGATATGAGATTCTCTTCAATATCCACCACAAATTGAATTGCAAACCTAACAGACAAACACAAAAAACACAAATCCCATGGTGCTCACTTTCAGATACAGAACAGTCAGCTTTTAAATAACATGAACACATTTTACATGGGAACGATTTCGAAACTTGTTACTATTGCTTGTGACTCATTCATTGTGCTCAGAGTATGAGGATGTTTGGCCGGGGCTGCAGTGTCCCGTGTCCCACGCATGTACAGTAACCCTCTGATTGATTTGTTGTTTTCTGTTGACAGTGGGTGATTGGAGAGTGTGGGTTTAGAATATTGCTGCTTGTCCTGGTCTCACTGACTGTGGCATTGGGAATGGGTGAATAATTGATGTAACTGTTTCCATGTGCGACAAAAAGCTTTGACCTGCTGTTATTAACCGAGGTAGCATGGAATGATCATTTAATAATGGCTCACAAATTTGAACAGAAATCAGCTGTAATGTTCAACGTTGAGGGTGACTTTCTGCTCTGACAGGGGTAGAAAGGAAATTGAGTGAAAGACGCTGTGAACAGCTTGAGTGTACAGAACTGTACAGAGGAAAAGCAAATGTAACAATCTGTGATATATTGCAATTTGATAACATGAATTGACGAATGTCTATCACTCAAGGTTTCCTGGTATTTCATGGAATACGTTTTGATAAGGTTTCAACGTGGTTTTGAACTGGGGACTGTTCTCAAATACAAGAAAGATGATAACTCTAACTTTATGGAAACATTGCACTGCAATCAACCTGGGGAGCATAACCAGAATGTTAAACTGTTATTTTAAATTAGCACGAGGTGATTTTTTTCGAAGTCATCTTTAAATGATCTATAAATGATTCGAAGCTCATGACATTCTGGCTATTTCAGCAGCCGTGTTGAAAACATCAAATGTTTTTGCTTTTGACGTCTTCAATCTTCTGGAAAATATAATTCAGGAATGTGAGATTCCAGATATGTGGATAGACTGGAGAAGCTGGGGTTGTTCATCTTCGAGCAGAGAAGGAGAGAGGAGAATTGATCGAATGCTTAAATGATGGGTTTCGATCCAAGAATTAAAGAGGAACTGTTTCTATTGGCTGAAGGATTGAAGATCCAGAGAGTACAGATTGAAACATTTTGGCAGAAGAAGAGGTGACATCGAGATCTGCTGAAAGATCACTGACCTGAAACATTAACTCTGTTTCTCACTCCACAGGTGCTGGCGAACCTGCTGAGTATTTCCATCACTTTCTGCTTTTATTTCAGATTTTCAGCAACCACAGTCTTGTTACTTTTCTACTAAACTTCAACCCAAGTTGGGCGAGTTTATTTTTAACTTTGCTGTTGCCTTTATGACCGCACTCCATTTACCAGGTATAATGCTTTATTGCATGCAGTTGTAGCCGAGTGGTTAAGATGATAAACTTAACAATCTGTTGTGAATTCTGTGTGAGTGCTCGTGTCCTGCTGTCTACCTTTCTGATTATTTCAAAGTTTAACCAGGTCCCTGCAGAACCAATCATCAATTACAGGTAATAAAATCCTGCACCTTTCAATCCCTCCAGGATTTTCTCATTTGCATTGCAAAATTTACGTTTAGAAATGGAACAAAAATTTGCCAAATTGGAGACACTTTCTTTCCGGCTGTCTGTCTCTCTTTAGGCCTCCCTCACTCTCGGTGCACAAATCTGTGTGTTTCTATCTATGTGTGTCAATGTGGTTCAAATCCCCGAGGAGGTGACTGGATTTTTACCTTCATAAACTTGATTTATTTTAGTTGTATAGAGTTATTTTAACATGTTACAGAGGAAAATAGCAGGGTAAAAATAATACAAGACGAGATTGTCTCTTTCTGCATTTTCTAGAGCGGAGACTGTTCAGCGATTCAATGTTCGTGTGTTGCAAGACAGATGATGATTGAAATTTTTACTGAGCAACATTTAAACAGATAGAGAACGAGAAATCATAGTCGAGTGGTTAAGATAATAAACACATCGAGATAATGAATTAATAAACAAAAAAAGAAGAATTTCAAACAGGAGATTTGGAATTGTTTCCACTGCTGCCAGGTCTCACAGTGAACAGGAAAATAAACGTTCACTCACAACTTTTACCAGAACGGAGAGGTTAAAACAAACAGGAAAACCTCGAGAATAGAGAAGGCTGGAAGGTGACCTGATAGAATTTGGGAAGCTTTGTCCCTATTTCATCAGGGATTAGAGGCGAATTTATTCACTCTGCTTCAGGTTTACATTTACTGAACCGCAATCAAACAAACACTAAGATTTTTACAGACCTGGAAATAAAGTTTCCATATTGAGATGTAATTCTTAAGATCATATTTTGGCATCTGCTGAATCAGTACTTTTGTCGAACTCTCTGTCTCTCTCTGTCATGAGATTACAGAAGAAACCACACTTCAAAAGTACTTTATTGACTGTAAAGCGCTTTGTGAGATCCTGATGACGTGAAAGGCGCTGTTTAAATGTACATCTTTGTGTCTTTTCTTGCTTTCTGTCTGTCAACCTCAATGAAGTAAAATATGGAATTGTGGAGTGAATCTGTTCCTTTCAGCATCTACTCCAGACTCTATTGATCTCTCTGTCGTTCTCTTTCTCCTTTTCTCTCTTTGTTCCTCTCTCCTCAGTGATTGTCTGGAATAAAATTCCTTCCTCTGGGGCTGCTGGATGAACCCAGGTCTGGTAACAGTCCGATACTTGTCCTGATGCTTCTGTATGGAATGTACAAGTGTACAAGTGTGGGTTGTAGTGTTTATTTTCTTATTAGTTCAGTGGTTCAGTTGCTATATAGGGAGGTTGCACATTTTCAAGACATCAAAATGTTTCATGGTGCAGCTTTATCTGAAAATAGAACAGGCAATATTAGCAGAGTTAAATAATGCAAGAGGGGATGTTCTCTTTAAGAATTGCCTTGAGCAGAGATCATTGCATCATGAAGTGCCCTCACACTACACAGTGATAGATAAGTGTAGTTTTAACTTAATTTAATACCTATTTCCTTTCGTGTTACTCAAAGAAACTGCTTTATAGCTACATCAAATTCAATCCAATGTTTATCAATGTGGAAATTAAGATTCAATATTTATGTATAATTCTGAAGATTCTGAAGTCCATAAAGTATAGATGGAGCAAAATTCTTACAGTGCATTCAGGAGAATTTTTAGCCAATGCTGAGCAAACCCAGCAAGAGAAGGGGCAGTTCTGGACGTAGTGTTTAGGAAAAACCCTGTGCAGGTGGAAGGGGTATCAGTGGGAGAGCATTTTAGCGGCAGTGATCATAATTCAGCTGTATTTAGCGTAGTTAGAAAAGGATACAGATAGACCAAGAGTTAAAATTTTAAATGTGAGAAGGTCACTTTTACTCATCGGAGATTTGATTTGTTAAAAGAGGACTGGAAACAGCTATTTGCAGGTAAATCAATGTCAGAGCAGTGGGAGGCATTCAAGGAGGAGCTAAGAGAGTTCAGAACAAATATTCTCCTACTAAAAAAAAGGTGGGACTCAAAAATGTAGGCTCCTTCAGAGGTCAGAATCCCGCCTGACCGGGAATGTAATCTGGTCTGCAGTGGAAAAAGCACCGAATTCTCATCACTGGAGCACCTGGGAATCTGCCAGACCTCAATGCAAGCTAGCTGCTCCACGCTGCTTTTGCTATTTCTTCACTTCAGCCCACTTCCACCACAGATTGGTTTCTCATTAAAACAGTCGAATGTTTAGCTACAACACAAAAGACTTGTTCCGGCAATGACAGCACAGAATGTGTTAACAAGAGCATAAAGCTGAAGATGTACAAGTTTCAATTTCCAAGACGCACCAACCTAATCAATGCAGCTCCTGTGAAATGTGCAAAGCAACACACTGCCGTCATACATCAATAGAAACAACTGACACACATCAAATTCTGCCAGTTTCATGTGGGATTTCCTTCTTCTTCTTTCACTGCTTTTCCTCCTGATCCTTCTGCTCCTCCAGCTCCCAGGTGAATTAGTTACTTCATGTCAACATCCCAGATTCAGGAAACCCAGCTTTACCTGGAAAGCAGGGAGTGGGAATGAAATTTGGAGGACATTGAGAAGCGATGGATTTTGCAGATACTGGATAAACACGCACTGTGATCTCATCTTCCTGCTTCTTCCAGATACTGAATACTGGAATGTGCAAGAGTTGTTCCCATTAGCAATTATCCCCAGTCACACTCTCCTTCCAATCTTTTACCCGTTGCTTAGATTTCAAACTGTGCATAATTTCTCACCGGCTTTCAATGTGAAGAAAGCGGAGCTGCGAGAAGCTAATGTTGTTCAGCAGATGTAACTCAGGAAGATGTCTAACAGGCCGATGATAACAGTGAATGTTTTGATGAGCTGAGCTGCAGTGAAGGGATGGCACCATTTAAAATGTTATTCAGCAGGTCTGCTTCCAAAGCTGGTGATAGAAATGACAAGAAAACGTCTCACTGAATTTCTTTAGTGTCATAATGTCAAAAGTCAAGGACACAAGTTTAGAAAGAGTATTTTGCTGCAATGTGTTGTAAGATAGTAGAATAACTTTGAAGGCAGCAGCAGTGGTGTTTGGAAACATACAATTACAGAAAGGTACAGCACAGAAGGAGTTCATTCTGTCCAGTGTGATTCTCTGACAGAGCAGTTGTGATTGGTTGATCAGGAATGATATTTGTGCAGTTTGAACAGCAAGCAGAAAAAGCTGCCCCATTGCCTGCCACCCAGAATTTCTTTGACCCACCCTCTCTTTCATCAGTACATCACTCTGTGTTGTAATTTGTCACAGCCCTTCACATGTTCCCTTTAACTTTCCGAGCACTGTCATCGACCTGTCACATCTCTGAATTCTTCAGTTCTGGTGCATAATCACTGATCTGAACCTTTAATTGTGTTTCCCACGCTCTCCACAAGTAAGGCCAGAGGTGCTGACCATTTATGCTTTTAAAAAACAATTTAAATGGAAATCATGTTTGTGAGTTGTCAGGGCAGCAAGAACTGACAATTTTCTGACCAGGAATCGAACCCAAGTCGTTGCATTCAGTGTATTGAACTTCAACCATTCGACCACCAGTGAAGCTCGCCAATTGCTTTTCCCTTTTTTTCACTTCCAGTAGGCTGATTTTTGTAAAAGCAAAATACTGCGGATGCTGGAAATCTGAAATAAAAACAAGAAATGCTGGAACCACTCAGCAGGTCTGGCAGCATCAGTGGAAAGAGAAGCATAGTTAACTTTTCGGGTCAGTGACCCTTCTTCGGAACTAGAAAATATTAGAAATGTCAAAGGTTATAATCAAGTGAGGCGGGGGTGGGGCAAGAGATAACAAAGGAGAAGGTGTAGATTGGACAAGGCCACAAAGCTGACCAAAAGATCATGGAGTAAAGGCAAGCAATATGTTAATGGTGTGTTGAAAGACAAAGCATTAGTACAAATAGGATGTTAACGGACTGAAGGTTGAACAGCAGCAAGTACAAACATGAAAAAAAAACACTGGGTAAGCAAACTGAACAAACTGAGATGGAATGAAATAAACATTAAAAAAAAGTTGTAAAAAAGAAAAAAGAACTAAAAATAAAAGTAAAATGGGGGGCCACTCATGCTCTGAAATGATTGAACTCAATGTTCAATCCGGCATTCTGTGGTGTGCCTAATCGGTAAATGAGATGATGTTCACTGGAAGATTGCAGCAATCCCAGGACAGAGATGTGAATATGACAGCAGGGAGGGGGAGTGTTGAAATGGCAAGCAACTGGAAGCTCAGGGTCCTGCTTGCGGACTGAGGGGAGGTGTTCAGCAAACCAATCACCCAGTCTGCGTTTGGTCTCCCCAATGTAGAGGAGACCACATTGCGAGCAGCGAATACTGTATACTACATTGAAAGATGTACAAATAAGTCACTGCTTCACCTGAAAGGAGTGTTTGGGGCCTGGGATATTGAGGAGAGAGGAGGTAAATGGGCAGGTATTACACCTCCTGCGATTGCAGGGGAAGGTCCCATGGGACGGGGACGAGGTGGTAGGGGTAATGGAGGAGTGGAGCAGGGTGTCGCAGAGGGAACGATCCCTTCAGAATGCTGACAGGGGAAAGGAAGGGAAGATGCATTTGGTAGTGGCATCACGCTGGAAGTGGCGGAAATGGCGGAGCATGATCCTTTGGATATGGAGGCTTATGGGGTGGAAAGTGAGGACAAGGGGAACCCTGTCACGGTTCTGGGAGGGAGGGGAAGGGGTGAGGGTAGAGGTGCGGGAAATGGGCCAGACACGGTTGAGGACCCTGACAACAACAGTGGGGGTGGGGGTGTGGAATCCTCGGTTGAGGAAAAAGGAGGTCATATCAGAAGCACCGTCATGGAAGGTAGCATCATCAGAGCAGATGCGACGGAGATGGAGAAACTGGGAGAATGGAATGGAGTCCTTACAGGAGGTAGGGTATGAGGAAGTGTAGTAGAGGTAGCTGTGGGAGTCGGTGGGTTTATAATGGATATTAGTAGACAATCTATCCCCAGAGATAGAGACAGAGAAGTCGAGGAAGGGAAGGAAAGTGTCAGAGATGGACCATGTAAAGGTGAGAGAAGGGTGGAAATTGGAAGTAAAGTTAATAAAGTTTTCCAGTTTGGGGCGGGAGCAGGAAACGGCACCGATACAGTCATCAATGTACCAGAAAAGGAGTTGGGGGAGGGGGCCTAAGTAGGACTGGAACAAAGAATGCTCGACATATCCCACAAAAAGACAGGCATAACTAGGACCCATGCGGGTACCCATAGCAACACCTTTTACTTGAAGGAAGTGAGTGGAGTTGAAGGAGAAGTTGTTCAATGTGAGAACAGGCTGATTTTTGTGTTTATTTCACACCTTTTGTTCAGCTCCACAATATCTGTTTGATGTTAACACATTTGAACATTTCCAATAAGCAAATAGAGCAGCCAACTCGAGGAAAATGACACTAACTTCGCTGTGAGCAGGGTTTGAACCTGCGTGGGAAAACCTCCACCGGTTTTCAAGTCCAACGCCTTAAACAATTGACTTTGACTACACATATTCTGGGCAATCATTGTCTTTCAGCCTTGAATTGCATTACATCTCCCATTTGATGTGAAAATTAACATGATGGAATCAGTGAATTTTACAGCACAGAAGGAAGCCTCTCGACCCGCCGAGCCTGTGCCGGCTCTTTGGAAGATCAGTCAGTTTAATCCCACAATCCAGCTTTTCCCCATCACCCTGGAAATCAGTCCTCTTTTCTTCTCGCTATTCTCTGTTTTATATCCCTCAGATAATTATGTATCCAGGCTGTCACTGGTCCTTTAATTCCATCACTTTAATTTTTCTAACAAGTTGATTATGTGGTATTTCACCAAATGACTTTTGAAAATCCATCTCCACAACAGCAACCACATTACCACTGCCCTCATCAAATGTCTCCATTACTTCATCAAAGAACACATTTCATGAGAAAAACACCAACTGCCACGAAATCAAAACCCAGTTCCTCAATTCACATTCCTTGTCTCAGAAAATTCCCCAAAGAAATATTATCAGCATTCTGACTCTGTCCTTCCAAAGGCCAGTCCTGCTTTTGTCGTGTGTGTCTGCTGAGCGGTCACTCAGACCGAAATGTATGGACTGAGTTCAAGGTCCAAATGAACATTGATGCGAATGGAGCATGTGCAACCTAGAATCAGCGGTGGTAACCCAGAAAGGCTTTAAGAACATGAAAGTGAATGTTACAGTCGGCTAAGCTGCAGTAAAATGAAATGGAAGGAAGACAGTATTAATAGTGGAAGGAATAATCTGAGAGAAGAGGTGGGTTTGAATTTTGGAGCCTGAAGCACAGGCATGTGTAAGTGCGATGATGTAAAAGGAGACAATAGTTTTCATCCATCAAGAAGAAACACATTTTCATGGAGTAAAGATTGGTTATTTGCTGCATTCCATTATCAGTTACAGCAGCCGCTTTAAGACATAAAGCAAGCTCTGTCTTGATCAGTGTTGCTGTGACCACAACACAGAGTATTCACCATTATACAGTCACAGTCCCACTCAATCAGCTGCGATAGTCCAACATGGATTGTTAGACAAAGATCGTTTTAGTGAAGATGATCTTTCCACGAAAGCTAACAGACCTGCTGAATATTTCCAACATCTTCTGCTTTTATTTTCAACTTTCCATCTGAGCAGCTTTTCTGACGATATAACACAAATTATGACAGCATTGGGATTGGAAACCCCGTCGCTCATAAGACTGGAACATAAATCCACATAACCACGCGACTAGAGATTAAATTCTGGCACTGATGACTGATTATTAAAAGTGAGTTTTCTTGCTGTGCGCTCTCTGAGTCCAGGGCTTTGTAATGAGAATGAAGGAAATATGAGAACTTTCTGAGCCGTGTTCCTGTGACGATGTGGCCGAGAGGTTCAGTCGACGGCCCATGAATCCATTACACCTGCACACATGGTTTTGAATTCCATTTTCATGGTTATTGTGGTGAAGAAGAATGTGTTCTTTTATTCCTTTTTACAACACATCCAAGATTCCTGAATCTGAGTTCCATCCTTCCCCAGGCCGCAATAGGGGAGTTATGTATTGCTGCCTTACTCTGTTTGCTCAAATCTACGAAACCATCATTTCAGCCCAAACACTTCCTGCAGGGAGACGTGGAGAGTATAAGATCGGAGCGATGTGAAGCATCAAAGTGGATCATTGTATCCTGGTGAAAGGAATATCTCTCCACAGATGCTGCCTGACCTGCTGAATGTTTCTAGCATTGTCTGTTTTTAATTTTCTGCTTTCACGTTAAAGGTTTCCTTTTTTTTTTGTTTACTTCCCCCAAGTGTGCAGCTCCAGGCACAACTTTTCTGTGTTCTTCTCACACACAAGTTTGCTCTTTATTTTCCTGCATGCACTGTAATGTCAGCCGTTTCCACACACATCGATCTGTGCCATGGCTTTCAAAACCCTTTTCTCATCGTTTCAGAGAGTCTAAGCGTTTCTTAGTGAATTCACAAGGACGTGGGGATGATAGAGGCTGAGAGGGAATATAAGGGGTTAATATGTTATCCAGAGGATCTAAAGACTATAAGTGTGTACAGTGACAATAAGGGACTCTCAGAGTACATCAAAGAAATAATAGAGCATATTAGAGAAGATCATGAGCTAAAGGAGATTCAAAGTGTTTAAGGAAGGGTCAGGATCTATCAGATAGGGTAATGAACGCTCAGGATGTATTAAAGAGGATAAAGCATGATCAGATTACATCAGATATCCCCATCCTCAATTATGAGGGAGCCCAGCACATCAGTGCAAAGGACAAGGCTGAAGCATTTGCATCCAACTTCAGCCAAAACTGCTGAGTGGATGTTCCATCTTGGCCTCCTTTTGATGTCGCCAGCATCACAGATGCCAATCGTCAGCTAATATGATTCACTCCACGTGATATCAAGAATCGGCTGAAGGCATTAGATACTGCAAAGGCCCTGAAAACATTCCTAAAACAGAATTGAAGACCTGTGCTTCAGAACTTGCCGCTCCCCTAGCCAAGCTTTTCCAGTACAGCTCCAATACTGGCATCTACATGGCAATGTGGAAATTGCTCAGGTATGTCCTGTACACAAAATGCAGGACAAATCCAACCCGGTCATTTACCACCTGATCAGTCGACTCCCGATCATCAGGAATGTGATGGCAGGTGTTGGCGACGGTGCGATGAAGCAGCACTTGCTTAGCAATAACCTGCTCAGTGACGCTCTGTTTGGGTTCTACCAGGGCCACTCAGCTCCTGAACTCGTTACAGCCTTGGTCCAAACATGGACAAAAGAGCTGAACTGCAGTGGTGAGGTGAGATTGACTGCCCTTGACATCAAGGCAGCATTTGACCGAGTTTAACATCAAGGAGCCCAAGCAAAATGGAGCGAATGGGAATCAGGGGGATAACTCTCCACTGATTGGAGTCACACTGTGCTCAAACAAAGATGGTTGTGGTTGTTGGAGGTCAATCATCTCAGCTCCAGATCACTATTGTAGCAGTTCTTCGGTGTAGTGTTCAAGGCTCAACCATCTTCAGCTGCTTCATCACTGACTTCCCTCCATCATAAGGACAGATGGAAGGATGTTTGTTGATAATTGCACAATTTTCAGCACCATTCGTGACTCTTCAGATACTGAAGCAGTCGATGTTCATATGCAGCAAGACCTGGATAATATCCACGCTTGGACTGATTGAGTAACATTCACGCCACACAAGTGCCAGGCAATAACCATCTCCAACAAGGGACAATCTAACCACCTCCACTTGATGTTCAGTGACATCACGATCACTGAAACCTCGACTATCAACATCCTGGGAGTTACCATTGACCAGAAACTGAAATGGACTTGCCACATAAATACCGTGGCTACAAGAGGAGGTCAGAGGCTGGGAATTCTGTAACGAGTAACCGACCACCTGACACCCCAAGTCCTGTCTGCCAGCAACATGACACAAATCAGGAGTGTGACGGAATACTCTCCACTCACCTGAATTTTGTTGGAGCTGCACTCACTCAGGAAGCTCGAAACCATCCAGGACAAAGCAGCCCGCTTGAGTGGCACCCCATCCACCACCACAAACATTCACTCCCTTCACCAGCGATGCACAGTGGCAGCAGTGTGTATTATCTACAACATGCACTGTAACAACTCACCACAATTCCTTCGACAGAACTTTCCAAATGCGTGACCTATCCCACCTGGTAGGACAAGGACAGCAGATGAGTGGGAACATCACCATCTGCAAGTTCCCCTCCAAGCCATACATTATGCTGACTTGGAATATATCACCATTCCTTTTCTGTTATTGGATCAAAATCCTGTCTCTCCCTCCCTAACAGCACCGTGGGTGCACCTGCACCACATGGACTGCAGCGGTTCAAGAAGCTCAACACCACCTTCTCAAGGGCAATTAAGTATGGACAATAAATGCTGGTCTTGCCAGCGATGCCCACAACCCACGAAATGAATTTTAAGAAGTTGAGAAATTATCAGAAATCAGCCAAATTAGTGGCACTGGTTTGTCCTGGCTGTCTCTCTTTGGGCTTCAGTCACTCTTGGTGTAAATGACTGTTCCATCTATATGAGTCAACGTGGTTCACATTGTTGAAATTTGCAGCAGACATGTTTGCTGTTCCTTCCTCCTGTTCCTCCTTGATTATTTCTGCCTGTGTGTAACTGAGGCTGCGTTTGTGGGTAGGTCTTGTCCTTTGTCCCCATCACACAGGTTGCAGCACTTACTCTGCTTCCAGTCCTTTGTCTGGTGGCCTTCCTGCTGACAGCTGCTTTGTATTTGCCCGCCACGTGTCCAGAATCTCCACATAACTGAATTTCCTCATCCCTGGGCATGATGAAAGGTGAAGGACAGCGAGGCTGTTTTGAAACTATTTGCAGTTGGGAGTGTGAAAAATCGAAAGGAACCAAAAGTAAAATCTAGTCTTCAGCTTTGTGAATCTTTAGAAATGCTTTGGAAAATGGGGCTGTTACTTTATTTTGAGGTTGTTCTTGGAACAGAGATTGCTGAGGGAAGATCTGATTGAAATGTACAAAATGTTGAGAGGTAGAGTGGAGGTGAATGGCCTATTTACTTCAGCAGAGAGGTCAGTGACTAGGGGCATAGATTTAAAGTGAATGGTAGAAAAATTAGAGGGGAGATGAGGAACAACCTTTTCATCCAGAGGGTGTTGGGGATTTGGAACTCACTGTCTGAAAGGGTAGTTGAGGCAGAAACCCTCGACTCATTTAAGAGGAGTCTAGATATGCATCTCAAGTGTCATAATCTTCAGGGCTACTAACCAAATGCTGGAAGGTGGGATTAGAAGGGGTGGATCATTTTTTGGCCACACAGACGCAATGGGCCAAGTGGCTTCTTTCTGTACCTTAAACTTTCTATAATTCCGTTATTCTACGATTCAAGATGAGAACACAACGCAGCACATTTAAAGCAACAAGGGAAAAAAGAAGTTTCTCTCTATTTCCCCGTCTAATTTGAAGAAAGATTGAGGGAGCAAGGGCTTTTCTCATTGGAGCAAAGAAGGATGACAGGTGACTTGATAGAGGGGTACAAGATGATGAGAGGCAGAGACAGAGTGGATAGTCAGAGACTTTTTCCCAGGGTGGAAAAGGCAATCACCAGGGGGCATAATTTTAGGGTGATTGGAGGAAGGCTTCGGAGAGATGTCAGAGGTAGGTTCTTTACACAGAGAGTGGTGGGTGCGGGGAATGCGCTGCCAGTGGTGGTAGTAGAAGCAGATACATTAGGGGCATTTAAGCGACTCTTGGATAGGTACATGGATGATAGTAGAATAAATGGTAGGTAGTTACTTAGATCTTGTGTAGGTTAAAGGTTCGGCACAACATCGTGGGCCGAAGGGCCTGTACTGTGCTGTACTGTTCTATGTTCTATGTTCTATCTTCTATGTTCTATGTTCTATGTTCTAATTCATTTCCGAATCCTAAAATACTCAATCAAATCATCCATTCACCTTCGATATTCCAAGGAATACAGGCCTGCTTGAATGAATCGCACCTCATAATTTAACCATGAGAGCCTTGGCTACATTCTGGTGAATTTTCACTGCCCTGTTTCCAAGGCCAATGTGTATCCTTTATCAAGGGCTGAGACCAAAACTATGCACAGTACGACAGGTGTGGTCTAACCAAAATATTGTGTAGTTGGAGCAAAACGTCTCCTTTATATAACAGTATAGAATATAATCATAACATTGTTACAGCACAGAAGGAGGTGTTTCTGCGCTTTATATTAATGCAGGCTCTCTGCAAGAGCAACTCAGCTGGTCCAACACACCCGCCTTTTCCATACAGCTCTGCACATTTTTTTCCTCAGATAATTATCCATTTTTTTTCTTATTCATTCTTGAGATATGAAGGTCCCTGGCAATGCCGGAATGTACTTCCCATCCCTAATTGCACTTCGGAAGGTGGTAGTGAGCTGCCTTCTTGAACCGTTGAAGTCCATATGGTGAGGTACATGCACAGTGCTGTTAGGGAGGGAGTTCCAGGATTTTGACTCAGCAATATAGTTCCAAGTCAGGATGTTGTGTGACTTGGAGGGAGGCATGCAGGTGGTGGTGTTCCCATGCATCTACTGCTTTCGTCTTTCTAGGTGATACTGGTTGCGAGTTTGCAATGAGTTGTGAAAGAAGCATTGGTGAATTGCTGCACTGCATCTTGTATTTGATACACACTTCTACCACTGTGCATCATACTGGAGGAAGTGAATATTTAAGATGGTGGATAGGGTGGTGATGAAGTGGGTTGCTTCGTCTTGGATGGTGTTGAACTTCTGGAGTACTGTTGTGACTGAAATTATTCAGGCAAATGGAGAATATTCCATCACACTCCTGACTTCTGCCTTCTAGATGGTGGAAAGGTTTTGGGGAGTTAGAAGATGAGTTGCAGAATTTCCAGCCCCTGACCAACTCTTGCAGCCACAGTATGTTTATCGCTGTTCCAGGTTTCTGGGCAAGGCTGATCCCCAGGATTTTGATGGTGGGGGATTCAGCGATGATAATGCCATTGATTGTCAGGGGAAGATGTTTAGATTCTCTGTTATTGGAGATGATAATTGCCTGGCACTTGGGTGGTGTGGATGTTACCTGCCACTTATCAACCCAAGCCTTAATGTAGTCCAGGTCTTGTTGCAAGTGGACCTGGACTACTTCAGAATCTGAGGCATCGAGAATGGTACTGAACTTTATGCAATTATCGGCGAACATCCCCACTTCTGACCTTATGATGGAGAGAAATTCATTGATGAAGCATCTGAAGATGGTTGGGCCTCGGACATCAGCCCAAGTAACTCCTGCAGCAATGTACTGGGGCTGAGATGATTGGCCTCCAGAACCACAACCATGTTCCTTTGTGTTCGGTAGGACTCCATCTCGTGGAGCATTTCCCCCCTGATTCCCATTGCCTCCAGTTTTGCTTGAGCTCCTTGATACCATACTAAGTCTACTGTTACCTTGCTGGCAAAGGCAGTCACTATCACTTCTTGAGTTCAGCTCTATTTTCCATGTTAGGACCAAGTCTGTAATGAGGTTTGGAATTGAGTGCCCCTGGTGGATTCCAAACTGAGCATCAGTCAGTGATTTATTACTGAGTAAGTGCTGTTTGATAACACTGTCGATGATACCTTCCACAAGTTTGCTGATGATTGAGAGTAGATTGATGTGGCAGTAATTGGCCGGATTGGATTTCTGCCGATTTTTGTGGACAGGACATAAATGGGCAATTTTCCACATTGTCGGGTAGATGTCTATATTATAACTGTACTGGAACAGCTTGTCTAAGGACACGGCGAGTTCTGGAGAACAGGTCTTCAGTATGACAGCTGAGATTTTGTCAGGGCCCATGGACTTTTCTGTATCCAGTGCCTTTACCAATCTCTTGGTATCACGTGGATTTAATCGAATTGTCTAAAGACTGGCATCTATGATGGTGAGGATCAATTCTCTCTTCAACCCAGGACTGAATATGCTTCCACTTCACTCTCAGCATTGGAAATAGCTGAGGCCCCAGCAATGTTACTTGGGGCCCTCCACTCATTACGGCCTGCCAACTTGAAAATGCTCCATTTATCCCTACTCTTTGCTTTCTGTCCGTTCAGCTCTATGTCCTCTATGCATGCTAATATATTAGCCCAATTCCTTGAGCCTTTCTCTAGTGCATTAATCTTCTGTGATATCTTACTGAATGCTTTTTGGAAATCCAATTATACTATATTTCCTGATTCCTCTTTATCTACCCTTCTCGTTACATCCTCAGAATTCTGTAATAAATTTGTCAAGCAAGATTACCATTTCGTAAAACCATGTTGACTTTGTTTGATCAGACTATGATTTTCTAAGTGCTTGTTCAGACTTCCTTGAACATCGATGAGAGCATTTTCCCGACCACTGATGTTAGGCTAACTGGCCTGCAGTTCGCCATGTTAAATATATTAAACTGGGGTTCCAGTGGTGCAATTAGTTAACGTGTGGGACTTAGACAGCAGTACAATTAGCGAGCAATGCCAAGGTTGTGAGTTCGAGCCTCACCGAGAGCACAAATTTTAGAGACAGGTAGCAATGTGAAGCAGCTTAGCAATGAAGAGAGCTGTGATTGGTAAGTCTGAACTGACCAGAAGAGGAGAAAAAAATAATTATGAGGTGACATCACAGGAAGAGGAGCCACTTGTGGTGAGCGCACTGCTGAACATCATAGTCATTTGTAGCACAGAAGGAAACATTTCGATTCATGCTGGCTCTGCAGGGAGCTGTGCAATCAGACTCGATAACAGGAATTTGAAAAAAAATGCTGGAAATATCCAACAGGTCTGGCAGCAACTGTGGAGAGGGAAGCAACGTTAATGTTTCAGGTCTGTGACCTTTCCTCAGAACTGACAAAGGTTAGAAATGTCGCTGGTTCTAAGCAAATAAAACAGAGGTGGGGCAGAAAATAACACGAGGCAAGGTGTCAATGCACGCAGCCCTGCAAACCTATTTTTTCTCATTCGTCCTATTGAGGTTACTGATCATTTCTGCTTCCGCCACACTTGTGGGCAGCGAGTTCCATGTCATTACCACTTGCTATGTAAAAACAGGACTTCCTCATATTCCCCCTGCATCTTTTCCCCCCAGAACGTGCAATCTGTTTCCCAGACTTCTGATAGCATTTGTTAATGGGAACAATTTTTCCTTGTCTAACGTATCTAAGCCTGTCATAATCTGGAACACTTCTAGTAAATCTCCCCTCAATCTCCTTTGTTCGAAGGAGAACAAACCCAGCTCTTCCAACCTAACCGAGAAACTAAAATCCTCCATCCCCAGAACCATTTGGATAAATCTCCTCTGCACCCTCTCAAGGACCCTCACATACTTCCTGAAATGCTGTGACCAGAACTAGACGCAGTACTCCAGTTGAGGCCTAAACAGAGCATTATAGAGATTCACGATAATTGTACTGAGTACTTCTATTTATAAAGCCCAAGATTCCATTTGCTTTATTCACCATTCTCTCAATATGTCTTGCCACCTTCAAGGATCTATGCACCTGCAACCCCAGGTCCCTCTGTTCCTGCACACTCTTTAGAACTATGCCATTACATCTAAATTGCCTCGCCCTAATCCTTCTGGAAAATGCATCACCTCACACTTGTCAGTTTAAACTTCCATCTGCCACCTTTCTGTCCATTCTGCTAGCCTATCTATGTCCTGTTGCAGACTGTTCATATCATGCTCACTGTTTGCTGCAGCTCCAGGATTGGTGTCATCAGCAAATGTTGATATTCTCCTCTGTTCTCCAAGATTGAAGTCATTTATATGAAGTGAAACAAAAACAGTGGTCCCAGCACTGACCCTTGGGGAACACCACCGTCTACTATCCTCCAGTTTGAAAAAAAAACATGTCCTTTGACTGGCTGTTTTCAGTCCGTAAACCACTATTTTATCAATTGGACACAGAACCCCCTTTTCATGAGTCTCAATTTTGTTAGCAAACCTTTAATGTGGTACCTTGTCAAATATTTTCTTAAAATCCGTCTGAACAACATTCAACACATTCCCTTCATCAACCTTCCCTGCTACTTCATCAAAACATTCATTTAAATTAGGCATGCATGATCTGTCTTTTACAAATCCATGCTCACTATCCTTAATTAACTTGAACCTCTCCAAGTGTAAATTTATATTTTCCCTGACTATTGTTTCGAAAATCTTACCCACCACTGATGTTCAACTAACTGGCCTATAGTTGCAAGTACTGTCTTTACACCTTTCTTCAATAAGGGTGTCACATTTTCCACTCTCCAATTCTCTGGCACCTTCGATCCTGACTCAAATTTCCAGAACTGTGGAAAGACCGTTACCCATCTTGGACTGAGTCTGAGGAGAGGTTTCTCCAACAAAGGCTGATTTTGACGTTGAGCTACAATTGAAATTTCCACTTCATCAGAGATGTCTCTCTGTCTCTACCTTAGATCTGACCTCGGACTTTCTCTTACACGAGTTTCTGGCATGATTTGTGTTTGAGTAACTATTGGTGCCCAACTCATAACCAAACTATCTGATTCATTCGACTCATTTGATTTTTTCCAACTTCCTTCTTCTTTGTGAACCTCTGAAGGTAAAGCATGATCTATATGTACAAACCTAACCTTTCCACTACCAAACATCTTAACTAAATATGTGCGAGGACCACATCTTCTACCACTATCACTGGTCACCACTTCAACCACTTGTGATGATGATTCTTCAATCTATCCTTCTGGTTCAACTTCAGACTTCTTTCTCCCACTCTAGCTCTCTCATGACTCTCTTTCCGTCTTGATTGTTTCTCTTCTACTAACAGCGTTAAATGTGGCTTCAGCAATGAAAACCTCGTTCTCGGCTGTCAGCTCAGAAACAATTCAGCTGGCGTTATGCTGGTAGCTGTGTGAGGGGTGTTACAATAGATAAACAGAAAGTTCAGCAGCCTGTGATCCAATGATAACTGACTTTTGTTCAGATTGATATCCAGCATTTGCTTGACAAGAGCATGCTTAACAATCTGCACTGTGCGCTCTGCTGCTCCTTTGGAAGCAGGATGATACAGTGGAACTCTAGTGTCTTTAATGCCATTTGTTCTCATGAATTGTACCAACTCTTCTGAACCAAACTGAGGTCTGTTTTCAGTCACAGTTTCCTCTGGGAACCCATAAGCAGAAAACAAACTGCACAAAATGTCTGGTGTTTTGCTAGTTGTTCCTCAATTCATTGGAAACCCCTCAATCGTCTTCGAATGTCTCTTTCTCAATGAACATCTGCTGTCCTTCTAATTCTGTGAAATCTATGTGCAGCCTCTGCCACACTCTAGCTGGCCATTTCCATGGCTGAAAAGGTACCGATGGCGGCTTCCTTTCCACTGCTTGACATGTTCCAGATTATTTCACTATGTTTCCAATGTCCTTCTCTAACTATGGCCACCAAAGATATCTCCTCACTAGACTCTTCGTCAAACACATCCCTAAGTGATTATCATGAAGATCACATAGCAACTGCAACATGTACTTTCCAGGGATTACAACTCTCGCTCCCCACAGGACATAACTTTGATCAACGGCAACTCATTCTTATGCACAAAAAATAGCCTGAATTCTAAATTCAGTATCTGTGTTTCCAACCCATTTGTGTTATATTTGTACACCTTTGCCAATACGGAGCCCCTACGAGTTGTTCCATCAATGTCATCTGCTGTTACTGGAAACTCGTCTTTGTCTGAAGCCCACATCCCAGGAACAAGTAAATAAAAACTACTCTGCGTGGAGAGGAATCACATGCTAGTTTAATCTCTTTGAGCACATCGTAATGCAGAAGCATCACACCCTCTACAAGTTGACTTTTACGCAATTTGAATGTCTTATCACACTCCTTTGTCCTATTCCACAGAAACCCTTCCTCAAGAGTTCATTCAATGGATGCAACAATGTTGCCAGATCTGGTATGAATTTACCGCAGTAATTTATGAGATTCAAAAAAGATCTGAGATCAGCTGTGTTCTGAGGGTGTGACGCATTTCTAATTGCTTGAACCTTACACTTGGTAACATTTAACCCATTCTTGTCTACTTTGTGACCCAAGTGCATTACAGAATTTTGAAACATTTCACATTTGTGTTCCTTCATCCTAACGCCATGCTTTTCCAAGTGTTGGAACACCTCTTTCACTCTGCCATCAAAGGTTTGCTTGTTTGGAGCACGAATATGATTGTCATCCAAATAACACACTACTAGCTCCATTCCTGACAAAATTTGGTTCCTCACCCTTTGGAAAATTCCACGGACTGAAGAAACACCAAATGGCAGCCCGTGAAACTGAAATAGACCCATGTGTGTAATGATAGTCAAGAATGACTCAGACTCAGCGTCTGACTCAAGCTGCAGATAGGCATTTGTCAGATCTAAATTTGAAAAAGTCTGGCTTCCTGTCAACGTCGTGAACAGATGCTCCATGTTTGTCAAGTTATTGGGTGGATTACATTCCAGTATCTGTTACCTTATACTCAGCACATACTCTTACACTACTATCTGACTTTGGTGCTACCACTATGGGAATAGCCCAATTACTCTGCTCTACCTTAGAGATAATGTTCCCAGTCTCAAGTCATTTCAGTTCTTGCTCCACCTTCTGTCTTGGAGCATAGGGTACTGGATGCGACCGACAATACACCGACCTTGCATTCTCCTGAGCTTGTATGTTCGCCTTGTACCCTTGAATTGATTTGCAGATTTCACTGAACACCTTAGGGTAGTTCATCTTGTGATATGAATTTCAACTCAATACGAGAAAGCTCGCTCATATTTAACTTAAATGCTGCTAACCAGTTTCTTCCAAACAAGGCTGGTTTTTCACCTTTCACAACAATGATCGGCAATTTTGCACATTGCTCATTGTATGTGATGGCAACCAATACACTTCCAATTTGGGGAATATTGTCTCCTCCATAACTGTGTGACTCGACTCATGATTTTTCCAGGGGATGTTGACTCAGCTTTTCACGAAACAGCGGCACTGAAATTATGCTAACTGATGCAACTGTGTTGACCTCCATGTTGTATTTAGCCAGAATTCATTGCCCATCCTTAATTGCCCTTGAGAAGGTGGTGGTGGTGGAGGTGAGCTTCTTTCTTGAACTGCTGCAGTCCTTGGGATGTAGGTACACCAACAGTGCTGTTGGAAGGGAGTTCCAGGATTTTGACCCAGTGACAGTGAAGCAATGGTGACATAGTTCCAAGTCAGGATAGTGTGTGGCTTGGAAAGAAACTTGCAGGCGGTGGTGTTCCCATGCATCTGCTGTCCTTGTCTTTCCAGGTGGTCGAGGTCGCGGGTTTGGAAGGTGCTGTCGAAGGAGCCTTCGTGAGTTGCTGCAGTTTACTGGACGTTCATCCAACGATACTTGGACACGATGCTCTGTGAATTTTCATTGGACATCATTGTGCTTCTGATCACATGGATCTCAAATGATGCCTCATCAACCTGCTGCTGTTTGACAACCGAATGCAGTGAATGATGTTTCCTCCTGCCTGTGTTTTCACCGATGACCTTCTTACGACATGACTTGGCAAGATGACACTTCTTCTTGCAGCTATAGCACTCTGCCTTCACAACGGGAGAATTCTGGGCCCAATGTTGGCCTCAACACCGGTAACAGGATTTTATTTAACCACTGCTACTACCCTGATGGCCTCCTCCCGTTTTCTTACTAGCAACACCCACATGACCATCACCAGTTGCCATCATTGGGACCTTCTGCTTACTCATCTGCAGCTTATTTACTTCAGCAGATGACTGACAGTTGTTAACTCTCACTTCTCTTGAGTCAAATTCAGCCATGTCCATGGACAGTGCTGTTTGAAAAGCTATGTCAAAACTCACCTTTGACAATGTCATCAACTGACTGTGAATGTGCTCACCCTTTAATCTGCAACCAAATCTGTCACACAACACACGCTCTTGAAATTCTCCAAAATTACAATGAAGTGACAGCTTTTGGAAGGCCACAATAAACTCCCCAATGTCCTCATTGGGCAGCTGATTCCTTGTTCCAAGCTGATAGATTTCTGCAATCTTCAATGATTTAGGATTGTAATTCTGCTCAAGCTGAATCAAAATGTCCTTCAGTAGCCTGTCCTTTAGTTTTGCTGGGGTGAGAAAATTATTGAGCATCTCATACATTCCGGGCCTGCTTCAGTCAAAAATATCCCTCTGTCTTTTCCCACACTGCCTGTTTGACAGCTACATTATCAGGATCTTCGAGGGTATTGTTAACAGTGACAAAATCTCTATCCACTCCACGTACACACTGAAAGACTCTCAGTCATGGTCATACTCCCTCAGTCACCCAATAATTCCCTTAGACACAGTCATCTTGGAAGGTCAGTCCAATAATTTAATTATAATCCGACCACAGAATATAATTTGTAAGCATTAATTTGGGCTTCCAATGGCGGGACGGCTTCCCGGCATTTCCAGCGATAGTAAATATGCCCTATTCATTCTGCAGGAGCACAGCGCGCAGGTGCAGTACTGGCCTGTATTTCGAGCATGCACAGTGTCGGTGTGATCAGAGCCATGCGAGTTCTCCGGGAGATGCATTTGCAGCGGGTCAGAGTTGGTGGTCGGGTGGGTAGGCTTCATAAACACCTGGTGTAGGCCTGAAGCCCCGAATAAGAAGCTCCAGTTCCAGCATTTGCGGCTCCGGGGTTATCCCTGGGTTGCCCAGATTAACGGCTGCCACCTTTGTAAAGGAAGCCGGGAGGGTTTAGGCGCCACCATGTTGAGCAGAGAGCAGTGCGCATGTGTTGCCATCTATTTGCCAGCATTGAGAGTGGGCGGGGCTTCAGGGTCCCAGTGACCAGGAGGGAAAATCATTGATTCAGTTATTTGTTTCTCACTCAGGAAACAGGGGCTGGAGTAGTGAACCGAGCCAGAGTAGAGGGAGGGAGAAAACTGTCAGCAGAGGAGAGAAATCGTGCAGATGATGTCATGGGTTTCGATTTCAGCCCAAGGAGGAGGGAGAGCTGTGAGACGGGGATTTACAGCTTTGGGGTAACAAAAGAGGAAAAATATTGCATTGAAGCTGGAATTGTCTGCTCTGAATTTCTATCCTGTACTTCGAGTGATGACCTTTATAACCTCCTTTATAACAGGGTATTAGAAGAGAAGGATTTGTCGACGGGGAAACTCAAACCAAACATCACATTAAGATCTGAAAGAATCATTCGATTCATCAGCACCTGAATATCATCGGCCTTTGAATGTGGAACAAGAAATGTTTGTTCTGTCTGTGGGAAAAGATTTCAAACATCAATGTGACTGGAAAAACTGCAAGGCACCCACACCCGAGTGAGAGTGTTCCAGTGCACTGACTGTGACTGAGCTTTCATCAGTTACACGAGCTGAAGAGACATCGCACCATTCACAGAGGGGAGAAAACATACACGTGTTCTGTGTGTAGACGAGGCTTCAACTGATCATCCAACTTGAAGAGACACAAAGAAACCTGCACCATGGAGAAACCGTGAGAATGTGGGGACTGTGGGAAGGGATTCAATTAAACATCTGAACTCGAGACTCATCGACGCAGTCACACTGGGGAAAAGCCGTTCACCTGTTCCATGTGTGGGAAGGGATTCACTCACTCATCTAAACTCACTGAACACCAGCGGTTTCACACTGGGGCGAGACAGTTCACCTGCAATGAGTGTGGGAAGGGATTCACTTGTTAACCAACCACAATTCACACCAACTTCTTCACACTGATAAGAGACCTTTTTAATGTTCTGACTGTGAGAAGAGCTTGAAAAACAAAAATCACCTGCTGACACACCAGAGAGTTCACACTGAGGGAAGACCGTTCATCTGCTCTGAGTGTGGGAGGGGATTCACTCAGTCAATCAACCTGCTGACACACCAGCGAGTTCACACTGGGGAGAGACCTTTCACCTGCTCCATGTGTGGGCGGGGATTCACTCAGTCAATCAATCTGCCGAGACCGAGCGGGTTCACACGAGGGAGAGGCCGTACACTTGCTCTGAGTGGGGGAGGGGATTCACTCAGTCAATCAACCTGCTGCGACAGCAGCGAGTTCACAAGTGACTGCAGGCTTTGGATTCTGCTGTTATTGCTGCTGTTAATCACATCCAGGACTGAACCATTTTCATTCTGATAGTTGGGGTTTGTTTCTGCTGATGTTGATTATCCCAGTAACTGGGCTGAAGTTTAATATTTGGATATATCTTCAAGAAATATTAATTTCTTCAAGATAAGTGGAGACTAATTGATGAGGCAGGATCGAACTGAAATGTGCAGTGGGTTTGAGGGGCTGAATGGCCTGCTCCAGTTCTATATGTACTTTCTCCCTAGACTTCCCCCACTCTCTAACTCTGCTCACCTGCTTGTTTCCAGTTGCAGTGCCTTCTCCCCAGTTCTCCCATGACTTTCCATTCATCAGTTGTGTTTCAGTCCAAGTCTATTCAGGACATAGAAACAGGAATCGGCCTTTTAGCCTCTCGAGTCTGTTCTGCTATTCAATGAGATCATGGCCGATCTATGACTTTACTTCATTATTCCCAAATATTATTTTAATACTGGCTTCCCCAGTCTGTTACAATGGGATTTAAAAATGCCTTTCATTTAAACTGTACCTTTAAAGTAGGAGAGTGTCTGAAGGTGCATCTCAGAACATAAATGGAAAAATCAGACAAAAATTGACACTGAGCCAAAGAAGGGTAATTAGAAGGACAGACTAAAAGCTTGGACAAAATTATAGGTTTTTAGTAGGGTCTTAAAGGAGGAGAGATGTGGACTGGCAGAAAGGTGCAAGGAGGAAATTCCAGAGCATAGGGCCTAAGCTGAAGGCACAGGCAATGGGACAGAAAGACAGTGAGGGATGTGTAAGAGGTCAGAGTTGGAGGAATGCAGAGTTTTCTGAGGGTTGTTCGGCTGGAGGAGATTACAGATACAGGGAGGGGTGAGGCCTTGAAGCGATTTGAACATGAGATGAGAATTTTAAAATGGGGACAATAGAGGACTGGAGCCATTGTAAATCAGTGAGCTCAGTAATGATGGATGAGTGGAAATTTGTGATGCTTGGAGTAAACAGCAGCAGAATGTGAATGAGCTGCAGTTTATGCAGGGTGGGGGTGGGGGTCAATCAGAAGAGCATTAGAATAGACAAGCCGGCTGACAACAGAGAAACACTGGAGGAGTCAAGAGAGGTGGTGGTGATGTAGAGTTGAGTGGCATCAGCACACATGTGGAACCTGATCTCATGTCATTGGATGATGTCAGTGATGGGCAGCTGATAGATGGGGGATAGAGGTGGCCATCGATAGATCCTTGGGAATCTCCAAAGGTAATGGGGTGAGAAGAGAAACTATTGCAAGAGATTCTTTGGCTATGATTGGATAGATCTGAATGGAGCCAAGGGAAGTCAGTCCCACTCAGCTAGACAGTGGAGGAGAGGTGTTAGAGGATGGTGTGGTCGACTGGGAGGTGAAGAAGTCTGAGACGGGATAGTGCCCCACAGGCACAGAGAATGTCCTTTGTGGCATGGATTCGAGCTGTTTCAGTGCTGTGTGATGGAAACCTGATTGGAAAGTTTCAAACATGGAGTTCTGGGAAAGGTGGACACGGATTGGGGGCATAAAGACATTCAGTGACTTTGGAAAGGAATGAGAGGGTGAAGATGAGGTGGTAGTTTACAAGGACAGAGAGGTTGAGGGTGGGAGTTTTGAGGAGGTGGGTGATAATGACAGTTTTAAAAGGGAGCTGGAAGTAACTGAGGAAAGGAAACTGTTTACAATGTCAGTTAGCACGAGGGCCAAGAAGGGAAGTTGTTTGATCAGTTTAGTGGTTACATTACAGGGACAACCATTAAAAGCACGCTTCATCGGCCCATATAGATTGATCAAAAGATTGGATAAGTTAGATTACTTTATTGACACCCCTGATCACCGGGAGAACTGGTTGTGTCACATTAATATGCTCAAACAATATTCCCACAAGGAGGAGGATAAGCCAATACAGGTATTTCAGTTAAACAGGACTGTTGACAAGGAAACGGATTGTGAGGATGAGGCAAAGGCAGGCCTCGTAAATTCTCAGATTTAACCACCAACTATCCTATTAGTGAAATACAGAATATGTAGGAAAGTTAGACAAAATGCTTTTGCACTAAGAGGAAAAACGGCGTGAAGACTGAACAGTTTTTTTTTCACATAGTTTCAAAAAGCTTGTAGGGATAAGCCAGGATGTACAAATGATGTGGGTGTAGGGGGAACCATTCCTTTAAAACAACATCCTTGTCGTTTAGATCCAGATAGACCAGCCCAAGTGGAAGCAGAGTCCAATGCAGTCCAGTACAGCTGGAATTCGCAGGTGGTCTTGATGCCTAAACCTGGTGGGATTGCACAAACTTGCCTAGACTAAAGAAAGGTCATGGTGGTCAAGAAGGCAGACTCCTGCCCAAATTATCATTTAAAGTACTGCATGGACAGAGTGGACAACACCATATGTCTTAAAGAGACAGATGTGTTGGAGGGATACTGTCAAATTCCTTTGACACCCCAGGGTAAGACAAGATCAGCTTCTGTTACCCAGGACAGGGTTTTTCCAGTGTCACGTGATGCCACATAGGTTCAGGGGGACTCGAGAAACTTCTCAGAGAATAGTGAACACAGTAGTGGTCAGTGCTCCGAGCTGTGCAGTTCACCTGGCTGAGGTGATGGACAATAGGGACACTTGGAAGGAAAGCACGAAACAGCTGGAAGACTATGCTTGGAAATTTGAAATGCGTTAATTGGGACAATCTTTGAAAAATTTTAAACTGAAAATGTTCTGGTGGAACTTGTTGCTGTAGTCCCAATATTCTTGAAAAGTGTATATCTGTAAATGCAGGCGAAAATGTGTTATCGTTTGTTTTTTCAATTTCATTTTTTGCATTGCAATGAAACGCATTTTCAGAATGGTATTTCATTCCGCCAGGGATGGGGATGTTATGATCCTACTTTATTTTTTGAGGTGGGGGGGGGGGGTGCGGGGGGGCTATGTGTGCAGTGTGTCTTTAAGGCAGCAAATGATCAATACTGCTTTAAGGGCAAGCAAGCCTCATCAGTTAGAGAAGGTGCATTCTGGTTGCTGTTGGATACAGCCATACAGAGAGGGAGAACAAGCCAGCCTCAGATGTAACCAAGGAATGTGCATCTTGTTTGCCCCAGATCCAGCATTATGCAATGCTGCAATTTATTACAAGGGGAATGGAAGATAAAAAATGTTTTGCTCCAGTTGTGCAGGGCATTGGTGAGACCAAATCTAGAGTATTCTGTACAGTTTTGGTCTCCTTACTTAAAGGATACAGTTGCATTGGAAGCAGTTCAGAGAAGGTTCATTCGACTGATTCCTGGGAGAAAGGGTTATCTTTTGAGGAAAGGGTGAACAGTTTGGGTCTGTATTCATTGGAGTTTAGAAGGATCAGAGTTGATCTCATTGAAACATATAAGATCCTGAGGGGACTTGACAGGGTGGATGTCGAAATGATGTTTCCCTTTCTGGGGAAGGCTAAAACTGGGGAACAGTTTAAAATGAAAGGCTCTCCCATTTCAGACAGAGTAACAGTGAAATTTATTTCTCTCAGAGAGTCGTGAGTCTGTGGAACTCTCTTCCCCGGACAGCAGTGGAGGTAGGGTCATTGAATGTTTCTAAGGCAGAGGTAGACAGAGTCTTTACAAACAAGGGAGTCAAAGGATATCGGGGGCAGGCAGGAAAATGGAGCTGAATCCACAAACGGATCAGTCATGATCTTGTCGAATGGCGCAGCAGGCTCGAGGGTCTGAATAGCCAACTCCAGCTCTTAGATCATGTGTTCATATGTTCGTACATAGGTCAGACTGAGAGCAAGCCAGAGAATTAAAATGAGAAGAAACAGGAAGCGCAGGGCCATGCTTGCAGACTGAAGGGAGTTGTTCCACAAAGCAGTCACGCAGTCTGTATTTAGCCTCCTCAGTGTAGAGGAGACCACAATTATCTACCACTGTGTAGTGTGAGGGTACCTGGTGATAAAACTGTCTCTGCTCAAGAAATTTCTCAAAGAGAACATGCCCTCTTCTAATTTTTTCTGTGGTATTTTAAGATGAAACTATACCATATAACATTTTGATGTCTTAAAAATATACAATCACCCCATCACAGAATATAACCCCAGTTTCTCACATGGTAGACAGGGGCACGCAACATGATACTAACAGGAACTAATAGGTTCACCACTTGAGCATTACCTACAGTAGTATCAGACCAGGAATCAGACACTGTTATCAGACCTGGACTCATTCAATTGCCCCAGGAGGAGGATTTTTATTCCAGTGTTTGATCTGGGTGAATGGCACAGCAGCTCGAAGGGCCAAATGGCCTCCTCCAGTTCCTATTTCTTATGTTCATTAAACCTCAGTCTGGTTCCTCTCAAGCTGCTGAGTGAATGAATTAAATCTTTCTTGACAAATCACCAAGATACCAGACTACAATTCCTGCCCGAAACATCATTTATTGGTTACAAATCACATTTGAGTTAAATCTGAGTAGACACATTATGGACATGCATAAAATGTACCATCTACAAGGCGCACTGCAGCAACGCACCAAGGCTCCTTAGACAGTACCTTCCAAACACACAACCCCTACCATCTGGAAAGACAAAGGCAGCAAATGCATGGGAACACCACCACCTGCAAGTTCCCCTCCAAGTCACACACTATTCTGACTTGGAACTATACCGCCATTCCTTCACTGTCGCTGGGTCAAATCCTGGAACTTCCTTCCTAACAGCACTGTGGGTGTACCTACCTCACATGGACTGCAGCGGTTCAAGAAGGCAGCTCACCACTACCTTCTTAAGGGCAATTCGGGCTGGGCAGTAAATGCTGGCCTGGCCAGCGACGCCCACACTCCATGAATGAATTAAAAAAACACATATAAATGTAATCAGAGTTGACCAGCAGTTGAGCGAATATAGGGAGAGTATTTCACAAAAACAAGTAACAAATGCAAGGGTGAGTGGCCAAAGATCAAAAAGTCTGAAAATTAGTGGCTGAAGACAAAATGTCAGAATTTTTTTCTGACAAGGAATCATGTAATTATAGCACTTTTAATGAAGCAAACTAGTTGTGTAATGGTAATTGTGTACAATTTTGCATATGTAATGAATAAAATTACACAACTCAGAATACAATTTCATGAGACTTACCTGACAGCTGATAATTGGTTTTTACAGAGCTTCATGTTCTCAATGTCCGGCTTCTGTCTATTCATAGATTTTTCATGTAAAAGGTGTTCTGTGAAGATGTGTCAACTTCACTGGAAAGCAACATTTAGAAGCATACTCGACTGCACATTCTGGCACCTTGGTAAGTGATGTGCAAAAATCAGTAGGTATATAAATTAATAAAAACTGAACATTTAACAGACGTTGACAATCCAGACACTTGACGATATTTGGGGTCATTTTTCTTACTTTGTGCTGTGTTAACCACCTGAACGAAGCAGAAAGCAAAACCAGGTGCACGACAGCTTTTCCAGATAATCTTAAGCAATGTCAAACCACACATTGAAAAAAGATGGCCAGAGTTATACTCCTTGCTTTGCATCACGAAGGTGCAAAAACCAGCTTCACACTGACTCAAGGTTTACAGTGTGACTGGGGCAGTAGACAGTGAAAGTGGAGATGAACAATGAATGGAATTCAGCCATACACCTGAGCAAACCGATAAGTGGAAATTCCAGATCACTTCAGTTGCTGCAATGCACAGGACATATGAAGTTTATACAACTCATGCTCACTGCAGGATATTCACATTCAGTAACCAGTTTGTACAGTGTTTTCAGAAATTACTTTGTATGTACACAGCAGTGTGTGTCTAAACATACAAATTAGGAGCAGGAGTCGGCCACTCAGCCCTTCAAGCCTGCTCTGTCATTCAATAAGTTCATGTCTGAACTGATTACTCTACATTTCCAACTATCCCCAATAACCTTCCACCTCCTTGCTTATCAAGAATCTATCTACCTCTGTCTTAAAAATATTCAAATTTAAATGGAAGCAAGTTTCAAATTCCTATTGACAGACCAATGTTTTTACTGCAGACCAGCGACTTGCCAGCTACTGATCCTGCACCATTAATTTTAAGCCATATCAAATGAGCTGTGTCAGGTCTCAGGTGGTCTCTGCTAAGATATCCCATGAAGGCAAAAACAAACATTGGGAATTGGTCTGTGTATAAACACGCCTTCTTTTTGGAAATTTACAGAACACTAACACACAGAAATTGTGGAGGAGCATGCAGATCCACCCACTTACTATCCTGCTTCAAGTTCCTTTCCACCGACTCTAAAAAATAAACACAACTTAAAAACAGGTAAAAAGACCACCGAGCAGTTTTGTATTTGGTCAACTTTAAAAAAAGAACATCAGAACTGATTGCTTTAATTTTTGTCAAAGCCGGTCACGGCCGGAAAGGGAGAACCTATTGGTGGATTTCCAAAATCCCAATGTTGAAATCTGCTGTTTCATGGACATTTCTCAGCCCTGAGTTACTTGTGAACTCGCTGGTGTGTCAGCAGGTTGGATGAAGTAGTAAATCTCTCCTCACACTCCGAGCAGGTGATTGGCCTCTCCCCAGTGTGAACTCGCTGGTGTGTCACAAGATGGGATGGAGTAGTGAATCTCTTCTCACACTCTGAGCAGGTGAACGGCCTCTCCCCAGTGTGAACTCGCTGGTGTGTCAGCCGGTTGGATGACTGAGTGAATCCCTTCCCATACTCAGAGCAGGAGAATGCCCTCTCTCGAGTGAGAGCTCGTTGGTGTGTCAGAAGATGGAATGAAGTAGTGAATCCCCATTGTGTTCTGAACAGGTGAACGGCCTCTCCCCAGTGTGAACTCGCTGGTGTCTGAGCAGGTGGGATGAAGTAATGAATCCTTTCCCCCACACAGAGCAGATGAACGGTCTCTCGGCAGTGTGAGTGCGCTGGTGTACAGTGAGTTCAGATGATTGCTTGAACCCAGCCCTGCAATAAGAACACCTGAACGGTCTCTCCTCAGTGTGAACACGTTGATGAGACATCAGTTCAGTAGAACATTTATAGCAATTCCCACAATCTGGATATTTAAAAGGTCTCTCCCCAGTATGAACTCGCTGGTGTGTCAGCAGGTAGGATGACTGAGTGAATCCCTTCCCACACTCAGAGCAGGTGAACAGCCTCTCCAGAGTGTGACTGCATGGATGGGTTTCCAGCTCAAATGGATGATTCAATCCTTTCCACAGTTCCCATATTTACATGGTTTCTTCCCAGTGTGACTGCACTTGTGTTTCAACAGGCCCGATGATCGGCTGAAACCTCTTCCACACACAGAACACGTGTACAGTTTCTCCCCACTGTGATCAGTGCTTTTTCCTTCCATGTTCAAAATCCAGTGATATTTGGGATATGATAAATTGGGCAAGTCCTTCAGAACCCGATCAAATGTTTGCTTTGCATTTCACAACTGCAAATCCTCCTCTTCTAAAACCCTGTGAAATTGCTTGAAAATGGAAAAAATGTCTGTGAGAGAAGCCACAAAAACACAAAGGCAGGTTGTGAAATGGAACTGAATGAATCTGGTAATTCATGGGACTGGCAATAGGAAAAAGTGACCATGAAAGCTGCTGGATTGATGTACAACCCCATTTGGTTCAATAATGTCCTTCAGGGAAGGGAACCTGCCAACTAGTCTGGTCCGACACAAGACTCTGCCCTCTATAGGGGGAAGGAGGGAGAGGAAAAAAAAGAGAGGAGGGTGATTTTTTGTATGTACAATTGGACCAGAACTTTGAACAGAACCTCCCAAACCCTCAACTTCCATCATCTAGAAGGACCAGGGTAGCAGGTGTATGTGAACACCATCACCTCAAAGTTCCCCTCCAAGTCACACACCATCCTGACTGTCTGACATCCAGTATTGGATGAACAGAAATTGCCTCCAATTACAGATTGGGAAGTCTTCACTTCCTGCCACGAACTTCACTCCCTCGGCACCAACTTTATCCTTCTCCCTGGCAACTGTCTCAGGCTAAACCAGACCATTCATAACCTTAGTATCATATCTGATCCCAAGATGAGCTTCCAACTGCATATCAGCACCATCACTCAGACTGCCTGGTTCCACCTCAGTAACATTGCCAGACTTCACCACTGTCTCAGCTCATCTGCCTCTGAAACTTACATCCATGTATTTGTTACCTCTCAAATTGACTATTCTAACACATTCCTGGCCAGCATCACACATTCTACCCTCCATAAACTTTAGATCATCCAAAACTCTGCTGCCTGTGTCCTTACTCGAACCAAGTCCTGTTCACCCATCACAACTGTGCTCACTGGCCTGCACAGGCTCCCAGTTAAATAGCACCTCAATTTTAAAATCCTCATACTTGCTTTCAAATCTCTCCATACCCTCACGCCTCACTATCTCGATAATCTCCTCCAGCTCGAGCAGACAGAGTTTCGAAACTCTCAGCAACACAACTCCAGTGAAACATCCTCGGAGGAAAAGAGGGGGCAGTGTGTGATGCAACTCACAAGGACCTTGTCCGCCGCCATCACTCACACTGCTTGGCATTGCGCTTCCGCAAAAAGCAGTTCGGCACTGCGCATGCCTGGACTCCAATGCCGTGAACCGTGAACATTTTTTTTTCACGCCGATCATGTTGGGTTGAAGCCCCGCCATTGAACTTCCCAATATCAGCGCTGGAAGGGAGTGGGAGAGGGGAGATTCATCGAAAATGACGAGACAAAGGGCATCGGAGGGAGCGGGGAAGATAAGCTGTGATTGAGCATGAAACTGAATGCGGTGATTACGGGAGGGAGCAGGGACCTGAATGCGACCATTGAGGCGGTTTGGATTTAATTCGTGTTTTGTGTCAAATTCGGCAGCGCCATCTTTACTCCTCGATGAGGCTGCATTTGCGCATGTACCAGTGATGTAGGACCTATTTGGTTACGTTGCCAGCAAACGCGTCGTTAATATATGTTCGCTGTTTCATACCATTTTATTTTTCTGAGTATAAAACATGAACTTTCCGTCCATTGTCCGACTGGTAAATGGCAGCCTATACTGCCCAGAATGCACCGCGCGCAGAAATACGGCCTATCTCCACCCCAAGAACCGCAACACGCAGGCGTCAGAAGACTCCGCCCCACGGAGTCCTCTTGTCTGCGCCGAGCATGCGTGGTGCGGCTCCCGGAAGTTGAGCGCAGCCACTGCAACACCGAGTTTCAACGGCTCTCAGGCCCCGAATCAGAGCCGCCGGATTCGGCGGACGTGCGGCGAGAGCCCCGGGGAGGCCAGAGGGGCCGCATTAAAGTGATGGTGCAGCGACTTCTCTATCCGAGCCGCCACTTCTCAGTTTCTTCTCCCATTTCCACCGAGTCAGGAAGCCTGTGAGTTGATTGGCTGGTAAGTTTTGTAACTTTGTTTCCCTTTCTCCAAAGTTAGGAAGTTTGTCCAAGGAGCTGGAAATTAAACATTCCAGTTTTCATCAGAATAAGGGGCAGCTTCCTGAGATTTAAGTGATACCAATAGAAGGGAAGTGAGTAGCCGGTGAGCCGTCTTTTATTTTTAAGTATTGAGGTTTATTATTTATTTATTTCGAGATACAGCACTGAAACAGGCCCTTCGGTCCACCGAGTCTGTGCCGACCATTAACCAGCCATTTATATTAATCCTACATTAATCCCATATTCCTATCACATCCCCTCAATTCCCCGACCACCTACCAACACTAGGGGCAATTTACAATCGCCAATTTACCTATCAACCTGCAAATCTTTGGCTGTGGGAGGAAACCGGAGCACCCAGCAGAAACCCACGCCGTCACAGGGAGAACTTGCAAACTCCGTACAGGCAGTACCCAGAATCACTGGAGCTGTGAGGCTGTGGTGCGAACCACTGCACTGCTTGGAGTAGCAAGTTTGTTATCTAATAGCCAGAGGAATTGCAGGGCTGCTCCAACCTCTGCAGTGCACATCCTGTGCGATAGTAAACAGAAAACATGGCAGGCTATAAGCTAGCCAGGAAGGATCCAAAGGGAGAGCTAAGAAGAGCAAGGAGAGGACACGAGAAGTCATTGGCGGATAGGATCAGGGAAAACCCTAAGGCTTTCTGTAGGTATATCAGGAATAAAAGAATGACCAGAGTTAGATTAGGGCCAATCAAGGATAGTAGTGGGAAGTTGTGTGTGGAACCAGAGGAGGTAGGGGAAGTGTTAAATGAATATTTTGCGTCAGTATTTACAGTAGAGAAAGAAAATGTTGTCGAGGAGAATACTGGGATTCGGGCGACTAGGCTAGATGGGATTGAGGTTCACAAGGAGGAGGTGTTATCAATTTTGGAAAGTGTGAAAATAGATAAGTCCCCTGGGCCAGATGGGATTTATCCTAGGATTCTCTGGGAAGCTAGGGAGGAGATTGCAGAGCCTTTGTCCTTGATCTTTATGTCGTCATTGTCGACAGGAATAGTGCCGGAAGACTGGAGGATAGCAAATGTTGTCCCCTTGTTCAAGAAGGGGAGTAGAGACAGCCCTGGTAATTATAGACCTGTGAGCCTTACTTCGGTTGTGGGGCGGCACAGTGGCGCAGTGGTTAGCACAGCAGCCTCACAGCTCCAGGGACCCGGGTTCGATTCCGGGTACTGCCTGTGTTGAGTTTGCAAGTTCTCCCTGTGTCTGCGTGGGTTTTCTCCGGGTGCTCCGGTTTCCTCCCACAAGCCAAAAGACTTGCAGGTTGATAGGTAAATTGGCCATTATAAATTGTCACTAGTATAGGTAGGTGGTAGGGAAATATAGGGACAGGTGGGGATGTTTGTTGGGAATATGGGATTAGTGTAGGATTAGTATAAAATGGGTGGTTGATGGTCGGCACAGACTCGGTGGGCCGAAGGGCCTGTTTCAGTGCTGTATCTCTAATCTAAAAAAAATGTTGGAAAAGGTTATAAGAGACAGGATTTATAATCATCTTGAAAAGAATAAGTTCATAAGTCAGCACGGTTTTGTGACGGGTAGGTCGTGCCTCACAAACCTTATTGAGTTTTTCGAGAAGGTGACCAGCAGGTGGATGAGGGTAAATCAGTGGATGTGGTGTATATGGATTTCAGTAAGGCGTTTGATAAGGTTCCCCATGGTAGGCTATTGCAGAAAATACGGAAGTATGGGGTTGAAGGTGATTTAGAGCTTTGGATCAGAAATTGGCGAGCTGAAAGATGACAGAGGGTGATGGTTGATGGCAAATGTTCATTCTGGAGTTTCGTTACTAGTGGTGTACCGCAAGGATCTGTTTTGGGGCCACTGCTGTTTGTCATTTTTATAAATGACCTGGAAGAGGGTGGAGAAGGGTGGGTTAGTAAATTTGCGGATGACACTAAGGTCGGTGGAGTTGTGGATAGTGCCGAAGGATGTTGTAGGGTACAGAGGGACATAGATAGACTGCAGAGCTGGGCTGAGAGATGGCAAATGGAGTTTTATGCAGAAAAGTGCGAGGTGATTCACTTTGGAAGGAGTAACAGGAATGCAGAGTACTGGGCTAATGGGAAGATTCTTGGTAGTGTAGATGAACAGAGAGAGCTTGGTGTCCAGGTGCATAAATCCCTGAAGGTTGCTGCCCAGGTTAATAGGGCTGTTAAGAAGGCATATGGTGTGTTAGCTTTTATTATAAGGGGTTCGAGTTTCGGAGCCACGAGGTCATGCTGCAGCTGTACAAAACTCTGGTGAGACCGCACCTGGAGTATTGCGTGCAGTTCTGGTCACCGCATTATCGGAAGGATGTGGAAGCTTTGGAAAGGGTGCAGAGGAGATTTACTAGGATGTTGCCTGGTATGGAGGGAAGGTCTTACGAGGAAAGGCTGAGGGACTTGAGGTTGTTTTCGTTGGAGAGAAGGAGGAGGAGAGGTGACTTAATAGAGACAGATAAGATAATCAGAAGGTTAGATAGGGTGGATAGTGAGAGTCTTTTTCCTCGGATGTTGATGGCAAACACGAGGGGACATAGCTTTCAGTTGAGGGGTGATAGATATAGGACAGATGTCAGAGGTAGTTTCTTTACTTCGAGAGTAGTAGGGGCGTGGATCGCCCTGCCTGCAACAGTAGTAGACTCGCCAACTTTAAGGGCATTTAAGTGGTCATTGGATAGACATATGGATGAAAATGGAATAATGTAGGTCAGATGGTTTCACAGGTCGGCGCAACATCGAGGGCTGAAGGGCCGGTACTGTGCTGTAATGTTCTAATAAGTAAAGATCGGGGCTCGAGGCCCTTACTGACCTGGGAGCGGAGAGACAACTGGCGGACCTGTGAGGAAGGTGATCCAGAGCGGCGACAGGCTCCCTGTGTCTCTCGGCGTGCGCTGAGACTCGAAAGAGGGAAAAAAAGGACTTAGAGTGATATCACGGGAAATTTTCAAGGTGACGGAAAGCGTCATAGACAGGAGTTTTAGAGAAGTGGTTACACCCAAAGTGCAGGCAGATAGATGGGTGACTGCGAGAAGGGGGAGGCAGTCAGTGCAGGAATCCCCTGTGGCTTTCCCCCTCTCTAACAAGTATACCATATTGGATACTGTTGGGGGGGTGGCCTATCAGGAGAAAACAGCAGCAGCCAGAGCAGTGGCACCACGGTTGGCACTGTTGTTCAGCAGGGAGGGACAAAGCGCAGAAGAGCAATAGTTATAGGGGACTCTATAGTCAGGGGCACAGCTAGGCGCTTCTGTGGAAGTGAAAGAGACTCCAGGATGTTATGTTGCCTCCCTGGTGCCAGGGTCAAGGATGTCTCTGAACGGACAGAGGGCATTCTGAAGGGGGAGGGTGAACAGCCAGAGGTTGTGGTACACATCGGTACCAATGACATAGGCAGGAAGAGTGATGCGGTCCTGCAGGGGGAGTTTAGGGAGTTAGGTAGTAAGTTAAAAAAACAGGACCTCTCTGGTTGTAATCTCTGGATTACTCCCTGTGCCACGTGCCAGTGAGGCTAGAAATTGGAAGATAGTGCAGCTAAACACGTTGCTGAGCAGCTGGTGTAGAAGGGAGGGTTTCAGATATCTGGGCCATTGGGCTCTCTTCAGGGACAGATGGGACCTGTACAAGAAGGACGGGTTGCATCTAAACTGGAAGGGCACTAATATCCTGGCTGCAAGGTTTGCTAGTGTCATTCGGGAGGGTTTAAACTAGTGTGGCAGGGAGGTGGGAACCAGAGCAGTAGGACAGCTAGTGAAGTAAATGAGGAGGACATAGTAAATAAGGCCAGTGGGACTAAGAGGAAGAGCAGGCAGGGAGATGTTGCTGAGCACAGCGGGACTGGTGGTCTGCAGTGCATTTGTTTCAATGCGAGAAGTATAACGGGTAAGGCAGATGAACTTAGAGCTTGGATTAGTACTTGGAAATATGATGTTGCTATTACAGAGACTTGGTTGAGGGAAGGGCAGGATTGGCAGTTAAATGTTCCAGGCTTTAGAAGCTTCAGGTGGGATAGAGGGGGATGTAAAAGGGGTGGGGGAGTTGCATTACTGGTGAAGGAGAACATCACAGCTGGACTGCAAGAGGACACGTCGGAGGGGTCATGCAGCGAGGCAATATGGGTGGAGCTCAGGAATAGGAAGGGTGCAGTCATGATGTTGGGGGTTTACTACAGGCCTCCCAACAGCCAGCGGGCAGTAGAGGAGCAGATATGTAGACAGATTTTGGAAAGATGTAAAGGTAACAGGGTTGCAGTGGTGGGTGAATTTAACTTCCCCCATATTGACTGGGACTCACTTAGTGCTTGGGGCTTGGATGGGGCAGAATTTGTGAGGAGCATCCAGGAGGGCTTCTTGAAACAGTATGTAGATGGTCCAACTAGGGATGGGGCCATTCTGGCCCTGGCATTGGGGAATGAGCCCGGCCAGGTGGTCGAAGTTTCAGTGGGGGAGCATTTCGGGAGCAGTGACCATAATTCCATAAGTTTTAAGGTACTTGTGGATAAGGATAAGAGTAGTCCTCGGGTGAAGGTGCTAAATTGGGGGAAGGCTAATTATAACAATATTAGGCAGGAACTGACGAATTGAGATTGGGTCTGCTGTTTGAGGGTAAATCAACATCTGACATGTGGGAGTCTTTCAAACGTCAGATGATTAGAATCCAGGACCAGCATGTTCCTGTGAGGAAGAAAGACAAGTTTGGCAAGTTTCAGGAAGGTTAGGTAACACGGGATATTGTGAGCCAAATCAAAACGAAAAAAGAAGCATTTGTCAGGGCTGGAAGGCTCGAAACAGATGAAGCACTTGAGGAATATAAAGACAGTAGGAAGGAACTTAAGCAAGGAGTTAGGAGGGCTAAAAGAGGACATGAAAAGTCATTGGCAAACAGGATTAAGGAAAATCCCAAGGCTTTTTATACATATATAAAGAGCAAGAGGGTAACCAGGGAAAGGGTTGGCCCACTCAAGGACAGAGATGGGAATCTATGCGTGGAGCCAGAGGAAATGGGCGAGGTGCTAAATGAGTACTTTGCATCAGTATTCACCAAAGAGAAGGACTTGGTGGATGATGAGCCTAGGGAAGGGAGTGCCGATAGTCTCAGTCATCTCATTATCAAAAAGGAGGAGGTGTTGGGTGTCTTGCAAAGCATTAAGGTAGATAAGTCCCCAGGGCCTGATGGGATCTACCCTAGAATACTGAGGGAGGCAAGGGAAGAAATTGCTGGGGCCTTGACAGAAATCTTTGCATCCTCATTGGCTACAGGTGAGGTCCCAGAGGACTGGAGTATAGCCAATGTTGTTCCTTTGTTTAATAAGGGTGGCAAGGATAATCCAGGAAATTTTAGGCCGGTGAGCCTTACGTCAGTGGTAGGGAAGCTATTGGAGAGGATTCTTCGGGACAGGATTTACTCCCATTTGGAAACAAACGAACTTATTCGCGAGAGTCAGCATGGTTTTGTGAAGGGGAGGTTGTGTCTTACTAATTTGATTGAGTTTTTTGAGGAAGTGACGAAGATGATTGATGAAGGAAGGGCGGTGGATGTTGTCCATATGGACTTTAGTAAAGCCTTTGACAAGGTCCCGCATGGCAGACTGGTGCAAAAGATGAAGTCACACGGGATCAGAGGTGAGCTGGCAAGATGGATACAGAACTGGCTCGGTCATAGAAGACAGAGGGTAACAGTGGATGGGTGTTTTTCTGAATGGAGGGATGTGACCAGTGGTGTTCCGCAGGGATCAGTGTTGGGACCTTTGCTGTTTGTAGTATATATAAATGATTTTGAGGAAAATGTAGCTGGTCTGATCAGTAAGTTTGCGGACGACACAAAGGTTGGTGGAGTTGCGGATAATGATGAGGATTGTCAGAGGATACAGCAGGATAGAGATCGGTTGGAGACTTGGGCGGAGAAATGGCAGATGGTGTTTAATCCGGACAAATGTGAGGTAATGCATTTTGGAAGATCTAATACAGGTGGGAGGGATACAGTAAATGGCAGAACCCTGAGGAGTATTGACAGGCAGAGAGATCTGGGCGTACAGGTCCACAGGTCACTGAAAGTGGCAACGCAGGTGGATAAGGCAGTCAAGAAGGCATTCGGCATGCTTGCCTTCATCGGTCGGGGCATAGAGTGTAAAAATTGGCAAGTTATGCTGCAGCTGCACAGAACCTTAGTTAGGCCACACTTAGAATATTGCGTGCAATTCTGGTCACCACACTACCAGAAGGACGTGGAGGCTTTGGAGAGGGTACAGAGGAGGTTCACCAGGATGTTGCCTGGTCTGGAGGGCATTAGCTATGAGGAGAGGTTGGAAAAACTCGGATTGTTTTCACTGAAACGACGGAGGTGGAGGGGCGACATGACAGAGGTTTACAAAGTTATGAGTGACATGGACAGAGTGGATAGTTAGAAGCTTTTTCTCAGGGTGGAAGAGTCAGTTACTAGGGGACATAGGTTTAAGGTGCAAGGGGCAAAGTTTAGAGGGGATGTGCGAGGCAAGTTTTTTACACAGAGGGTGGTGAGTGCCTGGAACTTGCTGCCAGGGGAGGTGGTGGAAGCAGATACGATAGCGATGTCTGAGAGACATCTTGACAAATATATGAATAGGAAGGGAATAGAGCGATATGGGCCCCGGAAGTGCAGAAGATGTTAGTTTCGGCAGGCATCAAGATCGGCGCAGGCTTGGAGGGCCAAATGGCCTGTTCCTGTGCTGAACTGTTCTTTGTTCTCTTTGTGCTTTGTTCCAAACACGTGACCTGTTCCTCTTTGAAGGACAAAGACAACAGACACATTGGGACATCACCACCTGCAAGTTCCCCTCCAAGTCACTCACTATCCTGACTTGGAACGATATCACAATTCTTTGTTTGTGATTGGTCGGTTAAGTAACAACTGTTAGTCAATTTAATTAGCTTTAAAAAAATAAGGGGAAAGTTGTTTTTTGTTTGAAAAAAGACCTCGAGTGATAAAGTGAGTTCTAAGAGTGTGTTTTTTTTCAATTCGAGTAATTTAGATTGTCGTGGGTAGTGTTTGGAGTAGAACAATCCTCTAGTGTAATTAATATTTTTTAAAGGGAGTAACTAATTAATCTAAAGGTAAGTCATGGCAGGAGAGCTCAGCCCCGTGATATGCTCCTCCTGCGCTATATGGGAAATCAGAGATGCTTCCAGTGCCCTGACGACCATGTGTGCAGGAAGTGGATCCAGCTGCAGCTACTGACTACCCGCATTATGGAGCTGGAGCTGCAGGTGGATTCACTGTGGAGCATCCGCGATGCTGAGGACGTTGTGGATAGCACCTTTAGAGAGGTGGTCACACTGCAGGTAATGGCTGCACAGGCAGAAATGAGATGGGTGACCACCAGATGGAGTAGTAGGCGCAGGCAGGTAGTGCAGGAGTCCCCTGTGGCCATCCCCCTCTCAAACAGATAGACCACTTTGGATACTGTTGGGGTGAATGACCTCCCAGCGGAAAGCAGCAACAGCCAAGTTTGTGTTACCACGCATGGCTCTGCTGCACAGCAGGGGAGGAAAAGGACTGGAAGAACTATACTGATAATGGATTCTATCGAAAGGGATACAGATAGGCATTTCTGTGGCCACAAACGTGACTTCAGGATGGTATGTTGCCTCCCTGGTGCCGGGGTCAAGTTAGTCACGGAGTGGCTGCAGGACATTCTGAAGGTGGGGGGGCGGGGGGTGGGGGGGGGGTGGCGAATAGTCAGAGGTTGTGGAACACATTGGTACCAACGACGGAGGTAAAAAGAGGATGAAGACCTGAAACAAGAATTTAGGGAGCTAGGTAGCAGATTAAAAAGCAGGACCTCAAAGGTTGTAATCTCTGGATTACTCTCGTGCCACATGCTCGTGAGTATAGGAATAGGAGGATAGAGCAGATGAATGCGTGGCTGAAGAGATGGTGCAGGAGGGAGGGCTTTAGCTTCCTGGATCACTGGGTCTGTTTCTGGCAAAGGTGGGACCTGTACAAGTTGGACGAACATCCTTGCTGGGAGTTTTACGAGTGCTGTTGGGGGCAGTTTATACACATTTGGCAGAGGAATGGGATACAGAGTGGAGGTATAGGAGCGGGTGATGCTCAGTCAAATATAGAAGAGAAACTGAGTCAGTCTGTTATGCAGAGCAAATATAGACCTGTTAAGGCACAAGTGACAAATGCAAGGCTGGATTGCATTTATTTTAATGCAAGACAGATGAATTGAGGGCTTTGATTAGCACATGGGATTATGATATTGTTGCTATCACAGAGACATGGTTGAGGGAAGGGCAGGACTGGCAGCTCAATATTCCAGGCTATAGAATCTTCAGGTGTGACAGGAGAATGGATAAAAGAGGAGGTCGCATTGCTCTGTTGATGAAGGAGTCAATTACTGCAGTCAGGAGGGATGATATCTGCGAAGGTTCTTCAAATGAGGCCAGATGAGTCAAACTTGAAAACAAAAAGGGGGCAATCACTTGGCTGGGAGTGTACTGCAGGACTCCAAACAGTCAGGGAGAGATAGAGGAGCAGATATGTAGGCAAATCTCAGAGAGGTGTAATAATAGTAGAGGATTTCAGCTTAGCTAATATCAGCTGGGATGGTCTTCGTGTAAAAGACTTCAAGGGGGCGGAATTCTTAAAATATATACAGGAGACTTTTTTGAGCCAGTGCATAGAAAGTCCAACAAGAAAAGGCGCAGTACTGGACCTAATCCTAGGGAATGATGCTGGACAAGTTGTAGAAGTGTCAGTGGGGGTGCATTTTGGGGATAGTGACCATAACTCTGTGAGACAAAGGCGGGCTGGAAATAAAAGTACTGAATTGGGGGAAGGCCAATTTCAATATGATAAAACAGGATCTGGCCAAAGTGAACTGGGAGCAGCTACTTGTCGGAAAGTCTACATCAGACCAGTGGGAGTCAAAGAGGAAAGAGTTAGGGTTCAGCGGCAACATGTACCCGTAAAGGTGAAGGGTCGGACCAACAAGTCCAGGGAACCCTGGATGTCAAGGGATAGCGAGGATTGGATCAGGGAAAAAAAAAAGGAGGCTTCTGGCAGATTCAACGTGTTGAAAACAGCGGAGGTACTGGAGGAGGATAGAAAGTGTAGTGGGGGTACAAAGAAAAGTAATTAGGAGAGCAAAGAGGGGGCATGAAAAAACACTGGCGGGCAAGATCAAGGAAAATGCTGAGGCATTTTCTAAGTATATTAAGGGCAAGAGGATAAGCAGTGAAAGAGTGGGGCCCATTAGGGACCAAAGTGCAATCTGTGTGTGGAGCCAGAGGACAGAGGTGAGGTTTTAAATGATTACTTTGCATCTGTTCACTATGGAGAAGGATGATGTAGGTGTAGAGATCAGGGAGGGGGATTGTGATACACTTGAACATATTAGCATTGAAAGTGAGGAAGTATTAGCTGTTTTAACGGGCTTAAAAGTGGATAAATTCCCAGTCCCAGATGAGATGTATCCCAGGCTGTTATGTGAGGCAAGGGAGGAGATAGCAAGGGCTCTGACATAAATGTTCAGATCCTCTCTGGTCACAGGAGAGGTACCAGAGGACTGGAGGACTATGAATGTTGTGCCATTATCAAGAAGGGTAGCAGGGATAAACCAGGTACCGACAGGCCAGTGAGTCTAACATCAGTGGTTGGGAAAATATTGGGAAAAATTCTGAGGGACAGGATTAATCTCCACATGGAGAGACAGGGATTAATCAGGGATAGTCAACAAGGCTTTGTCAGGGGGAGATCGTGTCTAACTAACTTGATTGAATTTTTCAAGGCAGTGACGAGGTGTGTGGATGAGGGTAAAGCAGTTGATGTAGTCTACATGGACTTCAGTAAGCTTTTGATAAGGTCCCGCATGGGAGAGTGGTTAAGAAGGTCAGAGCCCATGGGATCCAGGGCAATTTGGCAAATTGGATCCAAAATTGGCTCAGTGGCAGGAGGCAGAGGGTGATGGTCGAGGATTGTTTTTGCGAGTGGAAACCTGAGACCAGTGGTGTACCACAGGGATCGGTACTGGGACCCTTGCTGTTTGTCGGTTACATTAATGATTTAGATGTGAATATAGGAGGCATGATAAGTAAATTCGCAGATGACACGAACATTGGTGGTGTTGTAAATAGTGAGGAGGAAAGCCTTAGATTACAGGACAATATAGATGGGCTGGTAAGATGGGCAGAGCAGTGGCAAATGGAATTTAATCCTGAGAAGTGTGAGGTGATGCATTTTGGGAGGACTAACAAGGCAAGGGAATATGCAATGGATGGGAGGACCCCAGGAAGTACTGAGGGTCAGAGGGACCTTGGTGTACTTGTCCATAGATCACTGAAGGCAGCAGCACAGGTAGATAAGGTGGTTAGGAAGGCATATGGGATACTTGCCTTTATCAGCTGAGGCATAAAATGTAACAGCAGGAAGGTTATGATGGAGCTGTATAAAACACTAGTTCGGCCACAGCTGGAGTACTGTGTTCAGTTCTAGGCACCACACTATCCGAAGGATGTGGTTGCACTGGAGAGGGTGCAGAGGAGCTTGGGATGTTGCCTGGTTTGGAGCATTTCAGCTATGAAGAGAGATTGAAAAGGCTGGGGTTGTTTTCAAAAGAGCAGAGAAGGCTGAAGGGGGACATGATTGAGGTATTCAAATTTATGAGGGGCATTGATAGGTTAGATAGGAAGAAACTTTTTCCATTAGTGGAGGTGTCAATAACCAGGGGGCATAGATTTAAGGTGAGGGGCAGCAGGTTTAGAGAGAATTTGTGGAAAGAAAATTTCACCCAGAGGGTGGTTGGAATCTGAAAAGCACTGCCTGAAGAGGTGGTCGAGGCAGGAACCCTCACAACATTTAACAAGTATTTAGATGAGCACTTGAAACACCATAGCAGACAAGACTATGGGCCAAGTGCTGGAAAATGGGATTAGAATAGTTAGGTGCTTGATGGCCGGCACAGACACGATGGGCCGAAGGGCCTGTTTCTGTGCTGTATAACTCTGACTATTTACAGCACAGGAGGAGGCCATTCCGCCCATTGTATCTGTTCATCCCACTTTCCAGTTGTTAAGACCTCAGATTGTCAATATGAAAAATATGAGATATGAATCCCCAGACCACACTAATAAATTACACAAGATTTCACATTTTCAGTCTTTTGTTTTAATAACTAAACTAAAAGAAATCCACAATTATCTAAACAGCACTTTGATTGTAAATTGTGGTGTCAGCTATTTACAAAGATATTTTCTTTACTTATTCAACACTTGACTATCTCACACCACACTGATACATTACACAGTCCTTTTTGATGACAAAAGCCTTTGCAGTTACAAGTCCCAAATTCCTGCCAATGGTGGGGCTGCTCCGACCTCTGGAGTGCACATCCTGTGTAATGTGTCAACTCCAGATAACCATTTGTGTAGGAAGTATCATTGGGGGAGGTGGTGACATCGGGGTAATGTCACTGGAACATGGGTTCGAATCCCACCACGGCAGATGGTGACATTTAAATTCAATTAATAAATCTGCAATTAAAAAGCCATCTGGTTCATGAGATGGGAAATCTGCTGTCCTTACCTGGTCTGGCCTACATGTGACTGCAGATCCACACAATGTGGCTGACTCTGAAATGCCCTCTGAAATGGCCGAGCGAGCCTCTCAGTTGTCAAGGGCAGTTTGGGATGGACAATAAATACTGGCCGAGCCAGCAACACCCACATCACATGGATGAAGATAAAACAAGTTGCAGCAGCTCGAGCTCCGGTTTTCGGAGCATGAACTGCAGCTGGTGTCACTGCGGTGCAACCATGAGGTGAGAGATTTGTGGACAGCACGTTTATAGATATGGTCACCCTGCAGCTTAAGAGTATGGAGGGAGAGAGGCAATGGGTGGCCAACTGACAGTCAAGAAGAAACAGGCAGGGAATGCAGGAGAACCCTGAGTGCATCTCACTCTCCAACCAGTATTCAGTTCTGAATACTGATGAAAGTGATGGTTCATCTAAGGAGTGCAGCAAGAGTCAAGGCCATGGCAGCACAGTTGGATCAGCTTCACAGAGGGTCACAAAGCTGACTGACTGAGCAATAGTGATAGGAGATTTGATAGGGGAATACACAGGCGTTTCTGCAGCCGCAGACGTGAATCCAGGCTGGTGTGTGGCCTCCCTCAGGACAATGTACAGCAGGGTGCATGTACAGTCATCCTGGGCCAGGAAACAGGAGGAGAGAATGTTGTGAATTTCTATCCTGGACTGACAGTGATGGTTTTTGTAAACTCCTTTTACAGGGGCTTAGAAGCAGGGGATATGCAGATGGGGAATCTCGAGCCAAACATCACATCAAGATCTGACAGAGTCACTCGATACATCAGGACCTGAATATCATCGGCCTTTGAATGTGGAAGGAGAAAGGTTTGTCTGTTCTGTCTGTGGGAAAAGATTTCAGGTATCAGTGAGAGTGGAAAAGCACTGAGATACACAAAGCCCTGGTTAGACCACACCTGGAGTATTGTGTTCAGTTCTGGGTACCACACCTTCGGAAGGATATAATGGCCTTGGAGGGAGTGCAGTGTAGATTTACCTGAATAATACCTGGACTCGAAGGGTTAAATTACGAGGAGAGATTACACAAATGAATCAGTCATTACAGCACAGAAGGAGGACATTGAGCTTTTTGATTCCATCCCAGCTCTCTGTAGAACAAACCGGTCAGTCCCATTCCCCCACTCTTTTTTATTAGAATTAGAACATTACAGCGCAGTACAGGCCCTTCGGCCCTCGATGTTGCGCAGACCTGTGAAACCATCTGACCTACACTATTCCATTTTCATCCATATGTCTATCCAATGACCACTTAAATGCCCTTAAAGTTGGCGAGTCTACTACTGTTGCAGGCAGGGCGTTCCACGCCCCTACTACTCTCTGAGTAAAGAAACTACCTCTAACATCTGTCCTATATCTATCACCCCTCAACTTGAAGCTATGTCCCCTCGTGTTTGCCATCACCATCCGAGGAAAAAGACTCTCACTATCCACCCTATCTAACCTTCTGATTATCTTATATGTCTCTATTAAGTCACCTCTCCTCCTCCTTGTCTCCAACGAAAACAACCTCAAGTCCCTCAGCCTTTCTTCGTAAGACCTTCCCTCCATACCAGGCAACATCCTAGTAAATCTCCTCTGCACCCTTTCCAAAGCTTCCACATCCTTCCTATAATGTGGTGACCAGAACTGCACGCAATACTCCAGGTGCGGTCTCACCAGAGTTTTGTACAGCTGCAGCATGACCTCGTGACTCCGAAACTCGATCCCCCTACTAATAAAAGCTAACACACCATATGCCTTCTTAACAGCCCTATTAACCTGGGTAGTAACCTTCAGGGATTTATGCACCTGGACACCAAGATCTCTCTGTTCATCTACACTACCAAGAATCTTCCCATTAGCCCAGTTCTCTGCATTCCTGTTACTCCTTCCAAAGTGAATCACCTCGCACTTTTCCGCATTAAACTCCATTTGCCATCTCTCAGCCCAGCTCTGCAGCCTATCTATGTCCCTCTGTACCCTACCACATCCTTTGGCACTATCCAGAACTCCACCGACCTTAGTGTCATCCGCAAATTTACTAACCCACCCTTCTACACCCTCTTCCAGGTCATTTATAAAAATGACAAACAGCAGTGGCCCCAAAACAGATCCTTGCGGTACACCACTAGTAACTAAACTCCAGGATGAACATTTGCCATCAACCACCACCCTCTGTCTTCTTTCAGCGAGCCAATTTCTGATCCAAAGCTCTCAATCACCTTCAACCCCATACTTCCATATTTTCTGCAATAGCCTACCGTGGGGAAACTTATCAAACGCCTTACTGAAATCCATATACACCACATCCACTGCTTTACCCTCATCCACCTGTTTGGTCACCTTCTCGAAAAACTCAATAAGGTTTGTGAGGCACGACCTACCCTTCACAAAACCGTGCTGACTATCGCTAATGAACTTATTCTTTTCAAGGTGATTATAAATCCTGTCTCTTGTAACCTTTTCCAACATTTTACCCACAACCAAAGTAAGACTCACAGGTCGATAATTACCAGGGCTGTCTCTACTCCCCTTCTTGAACAAGGGGACAACATTTGCTATCCTCCAGTCTTCCGGCACTATTCCTGTCGACAATGACGACATAAAGATCAAGGACAAAGGCTCTGCAATCTCCTCCCTAGCTTCCCAGAGAATCCTAGGATAAATCCCATCTGGCCAAGGGGACTTATCTATTTACACACTTTCCAAAATTGATAACACCTCCTCCTTATGAACCTCAATCCCATCTAGCCTAGTAGCCTGAATCTCAGTATTCTCCTCGACAACATTTTCTTTCTCTACTGTAAATACTGACGCAAAATATTCATTTAACACTTCCCCTATCTCCTCTGATTCCACACACAACTTCCCACTACTATCCTTGATTGGCCCTAATCTAACTCTAGTCATTCTTTTATTCCTGATATACCTACAGAAAGCCTTAGGGTTTTCCCTGATCCTATCCGCCAATGACTTCTCGTGTCCTCTCCTTGCTCTTCTTAGCTCTCACTTTAGATCCTTCCTGTCTGGCTTGTAACTCTCAAGCTCCCTAACTGAGCCTTCACGTCTCATCCTAACATAAGCCGCCGCCTTCCTCTTGACAAGCGCTTCAACTTCTTTAGCAAACCACGTCTCCCTCGCTCGACAACTTCCTCCCTGCCTCACAGGTACATACTTAACAAGGAGACGCAGTAGCTGCTCCTTGAATAAGCTCCACATTTCGATTGTTCCCATCCCCTGCAGTTTCCTTCCCCATCCTACGCATCCTAAATCTTGCCTAATCGCATCATAATTTCCTTTCCCCCAGCTATAATTTTTGCCCTGTGGTATATACCTGTCCCTGCCCATCGCTAAGGTAAACCTAACCGAATTGTGATCACTATCATCAAAGTGCTCACCTACATCTAAATCTGACACCTGGCCAGGTTCATTACCCAGTACCAAATCCAATGTGGCATCGCCCCTGGTTGGCCTGTCTACATACTGTGTCAGAAAACCCTCCTGCACACACTGGACAAAAACTGACCCATCTAAAGTACTCGAACTATAGTATTTCCAGTCGATATTTGGAAAGTTAAAGTCCCCCATAACAACTACCCTGTTACTCTCGCCCCTGTCGAGAATCATCTTCGCTATCCTTTCCTCTACATCTCTATTCCCGTAGTCCTGCAGGTTTATTTCCCTCAAGTGTCTATCCAATTTCCATTTTTAATCATTGATCATCTCCACTTCCACCACCCTCATAGGCAGTCAGTTCCAGGTCATTACCACTCACTGTGTAAAAAAACTGCTTCCTCACATCCCTCCTGTATCTCAAAACCTGAATCTGTGTCCACTAATCCTTGTATCATCAGCTAATGGGAACAGCTTTTCTTGGTCTGCCTTATCTTAACCTGTCATCATTTTCAACACCTCTATCAGATCTCCCCTCAATCTCCTTTGCTCCAAGGAGAACAAGACCAGCTCCTCCAACCTAACCTTGCAGTTAAATTCTCTCATCTCAGGAACCATTCTGATCAATCTCTGCACCCTCTCAAGGACCTTCACATCCTTCCTAAAGTGTGGTGACCAGAACTGGATGCAATACTCTAGTTGTGGCCTAACCAGAGCTTTATAAATGTTCAGCAAAACTTCCTTCCTTTTGTGTTCAATAGCTCTATTTATGAGGCCCAAGATCCCATTTGCTTTGCCAACTGTTCCCTCAATACATCCTTCCACTTTCAGTGATCTCTGCACATGAACCCTCAGGTCCCTCTATCCCTGTAAACTCTTTAGAACTGGACCATTAAGTGTATGTTGCCTCTCCCTATTCCTTCTGCCAGAATGAATCACCTCACTGTGAGGGTTGTAGTCCCTGGAATTCAGAAAATTCAGGGGTGATTTGATTAAACTTTTCAAGATATTATTTGAAACTGATAGGGTAGATAGAGAGAAACTCTTCTCCATCACCTGCAGTACTCGGCAGCATCGTCTAAAACTTAGAGCCAGAACTTTCATTAATCCACCCCTGGTCCCAGTGAACCTGAGCATTAATCCACCCAGGCTGAATGTACACAGAATTACAGCCCAAAAACAGGCCGTTCAGCCCCCTCGTCTGTGCTGCTGTTTATAATCCACATGAGACTCCTCCCAATCTGATTACCTTGTCCCACTCTGTCCCCATATCCCTCTATTCCCTTCTCCCTCATAAATGTATTGAGCCTCCCCTTAAACACATCATTGTTATCACCTTCAACCACTCCACATGGCAGTGAGTTCCACATTCTCACCACTCTCTGAGTAGAGAAATTCCTCCTAAGTTCTCTATTTGACCTGTTAATGTCTGTATTATATTGCTGCCCCCTTGTTCTGACTGACTGATAATTTTAAAGACCTCTATCAGATCTCCTCCTAGTCTTCTCTTTTCCAGAGAAAGGAGCCCCAGCCTGCTCAATCTTGCTGGATGGTAACATCCTCTCTGGTGACATCTTTGTAAATCTATTCTGCACTTTCTTCAATATCCTTTTTTAATCTGGAGACCAGAACTGCTCACAGTCCTTCTAAGTCAGGTTCTCTATAAATTTAACATTCCCTCCCTGCTGTTACATTGTATTCCTCTAGAAAAGAACATCAGCTCTTTCTTTGCTCTCTTATCCACTTGTGTTGCTCCTTTTAGTGAGTTATGTGACTCTGTTCCCAGATCTCTTTGCTGCTCTGCTCCATTTAAGTTCTTACATTCTAACCAATAACTGGCCTCCTTATTCCTCCTCCCACAATGAACCAGTTCACATTTCACTATGTTGAATTTCATTTCCCATTTATCTGTCCAGTCTGCCAGCCTGTTTCTGTCTTCCTGGATTTCAATGCACTCCTCCTCATTATTAGTTCATTCATCCAGTTTGGTGTCAACTACAAGTTATGAAAACATCCCTCTGATTCCTGAGTCCAAATATGGGTCAAGAACAGAATTCCCAGTGTACTTCACACCATAGTTGATGTCCCGGGCCCTCGGGTTTCAGTATAATTTATTGAATAATCTTCTCCATTGTCTCTCTGGCCCTGATCTCAATGGGATGACACAAAATCATCCATTCAATATTTGGAGCTTTCAGTGGAGGATTCATTACCCAGGACTCCCGTGATAAGGGTCAGTCCCTTATCAATGACCACAGGGGCTGAGTGCATTGGCGTGGGATCGAACTGTGCACTCACTGAGCATGTCCAGCGTAGGTAATGGAGATGGACTGCGATGGACCAGGTGGATCGGGAGGCGAGAGGCGATTGTGGGTACAGGGGAGGAATTGGAGCCATGGGTGGGCTGGGAGGCTTCATATACACCTGGGGTAGGCCAAGAGGCTCCGTGTTTACCTCATGGTGACAGGTCCGGGGGAGAGGGGTCACTGGCCGCCATCTTGGACAGGGCGGGATCAGGGTGCAAGCACAGCCATCTTGGTGAGGGCACAGTGAGCGAACAGGACCTCACAAACTCTGTTTCCTACTGGGTCCGAATGCCCAGGAGATGGGGCATCCTGGACAATAGGGTTTTAAGCAGCTTCACCCACTCTCAGGCTGCATGTGATGTTTGCAGCCTTTAAGAGTCCATGGGCCATGTATATATTCAGTGTAAGAGGTTACAGCCCCTGTATCGTTACCTGAAGGGGCTGCTCCTCAAATTAGAATCCTGGAAATTTACAGTATGGAAGGAGGCCATTCGGCCCATCGTGTCCTCGTTGGCTGACAAGGAGCCATCCAGCCTAATCCCACTTTCCAGCTCTTGGTCCATCGTGTTATGATCCTCTATTTTTTTTTCCCAAGAAGAATGCAGTGTGCCTTTAAGGCTGGAAAAGGAGCAGTGCTGCTTTAAGGCAACAAGCTCCAGAGACTGAGTCAAAGAATGTATTCTCGTTGCCCCGGGATACAGCCACTCAGACTGAAGATCGAGAGATGCATTGTTTCCAATTGACATTTGAAACTAGTTGAAAAACTGGCTTTTGAGACACCGTTAACAGAGACAGACACAGATTATCATCCAGCATATACTGAAGGAAAAAAGAGCTCTCTCTTGGTTTATTTAAACCCGAATTCTGATATCAAGCCAGATTACTTTCTTAAAAGAAAATAACCAATTCCTTTCACGACTGAACTGAAAATGTTGAAATTTGTCGCTGGAAAAGAGCAGCATCAATTCAACTGCTGAACTAGACTGGACTGTTCTACTGTTGAAGAACCTTTTATTTTCTCCCCCCCCCCCCCCCCCCAGTTCAGATGGCTGTGAAGACTTCCAAGCAACCTTGGACTATTCCACATAGGAAGGTTTCACTTCAGCAGGAGCATAAATATGCAAAGACACTATTTTTTCTGTTTTAAATGTTTATATGTTAGTAGTGTTTAAGAATTTAGTTTTTCTAATTAAACAGTTAATTTGTTGATCTAAAGACACCTGGTTTGGTTCGCCTTATTCGGGGGTTAATAGATGGTACAATTTGGCTGGATCTTTCTTTAATTTGGAATGTTTAAAATGTCAGGCGATCTGTGAGGGACGGGACTGAATCAACAGTGTGTTTCTCCCACCACTATCAAAACTGTATATTTTGATTGTGGGGCTTTGACTTGAGCACTCGGTCGTAACAATACCCTTGTAGGTTAGGGAACTTCACGTGCATATCCAAGTACTTTTTAATTGTTTTGAAGCTTTCTGCCTCTACCACCTTCCCAGGCAGTGAGTTGCAGATCCCCACCGCCCTCTGGCTGAAAACATTTCCCCTCAAATCCCTTTTAAATTTCCTACCTCTTACCCAAAAACTGTGCCCCTGGTTATGGACCCCTCAGCCAAGGGGAATAGGTCCTTCCTATCCACTCTATCTAGACACCTCATCATTTTCTGCACTTCAATTCGGTCTCCTTTCAGTCTCCTCTATTCCAAAGAAAACAACCCTCACCTATCCAATATTTCCTCAGAACTAAAATTCTCCAATCCAGACAACATCCTTGTAAATCTCCTCTGTACCGTCTCTAATACAACCACATCTTTCCTGCAGTGCGGTGACCAGAACTGTACACAGTCCTCCAGCTGTGTCCTAACCAGTGTTTTATACATTTTCAGCAGAACCTTCATGCTCTTATATTCTCTGCCTTGGCTAATAAAGGCAAGTATCCCTTCCGCCTTATCTACCTGCCCAGCCATATTCAAGGTTCTGTGAACGTGCACTCCAAGGTCCCTCTGTTCCTTTATACTTCTCAATATCCTACCATTTATTGTGTATTCCCTTGCCTTGTTAGCTGTCTCCAAATACATTACCTCACACTTCTCCGGATTGAATTCCATTTGTCACTATTCTGCCCACCTGACCAGTCCATTGATATCTTCCTGCAGTTTACAGCTTTCTTCTTCATTATCAACCACATGGTCAATTTTTGTATCATCTGCAAACTTTTTAATCAAACCCCTACAATCAAGTACAAACCATGGATATATAGAACAAAAAGCAAAGGACCGAGTACTGATCCCTGCAGAACCGCACTGAAAACAGCCTTCCAGTCACACAAACACTCATCAACCATTACTCTTTGCTTCCTGCCTCTGAGTCAATTTTGACTCCAACTTGCTGTTTTGCTTTTATTTTCATGACCAGTCTGCCTTGTGGGACCTTATCAATGGCCTTGGTTACAGTTTAACCCCATTCTCCTAATCTCTGGCCACTCGGTGTGGAGGTGGGGTGGGGAGGTTGGAGGATCTTTTCCGGGACCTGCTCTTGGGCCTGGTTAAAACACCACCCACACCCACAGCCCTTTCGATCACCTGCCCTTCCAAAACCCCCCAGTCCCCCCAATGCCCTCCTCTCCCTCACCTCATCCACCCCAAACCCACCCAGGTTTGTATCTATCTTGTATATTTAAACACTCAGTTCTCACCTTCTCCATCTCTCTCTCCCTCTCGCTCAGGCTGAGAAGCAATGTGTAGGTCCAGGATGTACAGGGACCATGTTGGGAGTGGGGGTGTCACTTTAGCTGCTGCCCTGTCTTCCCTGGTCCTGTCCTTGCCGGGGTGGCCTTCTGCAACCGGTGGACACCTCAGGATACAGAGTGTCTTGTGGACACTGGGAGCAATGTTCTGGTTTAGTTGGGAAGGTTCCCTTTGCTTCTGTTACAATTTGTTGCTTAATTTGGCTTCTTTTAGTTTGAATGGACCACATGTTTGGGGGAAACGAGAGGAAAGAATGTTCCATAGAAACTAGAACTGTCTGTTCTGAATTTCTATCCTGGACTGACAGTGCTGACTTTTGTAAACTCCTTTTACAGGGTATTAGAAGGGGAGGATTTACTGACGGGAAATTCAAACCAAACATCGCATCAAGATCTGACAGTCACTCGATTCATCAGGACCTGAATATCATCGGCCTTTGAATGTGGAAGGAGAAATGTTTCTGTTCTGCCTGGGAAAAGATTTCAAACATCAGTGTGACTGAAGAAGCACCGAGACACACACACACACCCGAGTGAGGGTGTTCCAGTGACTGACTGTGGAAAGAGTTTTAACCAGTTACACAGCCTGAGAAAACACCACCATTCACAGCGGGGAGAAACTGTACACATGTTCTGTGTGTGGACAAGGCTTCAACTGATCATCCAACCTGGAGAGACACAAGGACACCCTCACCACGGAGAAACCATGGAAATGTGGGGACTGTGGGAAGGGATTCGGTTCTCCATCAAAGCTGGATATTCATTAACTCAGTCACACTGGGGAGGGGCCGTTCACCTGCTCAGTGTGTGGGAAGGGATTCACTCAGTTATCCCACCTGCTGACACAGCAGAGAGTTCACAAGGGTAGGTTGGAGAAGTTGGGGTTGTTCTCCTTGGAGCAAAGGAGATTGAGGGAAAATTTCATCGAAATGTACCAGATTCTGACAGACTTTGATAAATTAGACAAAGAAAAACTGTTCCCATGAACTAATGGTACAAGAACTAGGGAACACAGATTGAAGGTTTTGAGGAAGAGTTGCAGCAGGAATGTGAGGAAGAACTTCTTCTGCAGCAAGTGGTTCTGACCTGGAACTCGCTGCCAATGTGTGTGGTGGAAGTGGAAATAATCAATGATTTTCAAAGGAAACTGGATGGTCACTTGAAGGAAATAAACTTGCAGGGCTATGGGCTCATGTGGGGCAGTGGGACTGAGCGGATTGCTCCCTGGAGAGCTGACATGGAATTGATGGGCCAAATGGCCTTGTTCTGTGCTGTAAATGATGCTGTGTCTCTGTGACTGTGTTTTGAGACAGGATATCCCAGCTCTCCACCCTGGGATTCTCAGTGTGAACAGGAGTCGGAGTGGGGAGGACCCACTGTCGATGGTTTACGAGAAATGTTAAAGGTCATATCAAAATTAAAGGAAAAGCATATAATTGCACAAAGGTGGGTGGCAGATCAGAATTAGAATTTTTTTTTTTAGAATTAGAACATTACAGCGCAGTACAGGCCCTTCGGCCCTCGATGTTGCGCCGGCCATCTGACCTACACTATTCCATTTTCATCCATCTGTCTATCCAATGACCAATGAATGTTGGACAGAATGTAGAAAAACAGCAAAGAATGACTAAAAGATTGATAAGGAGTGCAGATTGTAAACAGAGTCTGGAGGTATGTGTTTGCTGAGTGGTGAGTTCAGTGAAGGGGAGAGGAGGTGCTCCTTTTTTCTACTTTTTCTGTCCTCCAGTATTTGGTTCTTGTTTCTGTGCAGTGAAAGGAGCTGGTTGGTTGAGTAACTGGTCAGATCTTCTCCTTCTAAATAGTCGGTTAAGTTAAGGTCTGGCACGGCAGCTTGGCTGAGTGCAATGCACAGCTTGTGACATGTGGGATGTCGAGGATGCACCGTGTGTCCTGGACAAACACATCTGCAGGAAGTGTCACCGGCTGCACAAGCTTGAGCTCTGGGGTTTGGATCTCGAGCAGTGGCTGGAGTCACTGTGGTGCATCCACAATGCAGAGATCTACATGGCTAGCAGGTTTCGGGAGGTGATCACACCACAGGTTAGGAGCATGCAGGAGGATAAGGAATGGGTAACCCACAGACAGTCTACGAGAACCAGATAGGTAGTGCAGGAGTCCCCTGATATGATCTCACTTGCTAATCGGCTTTCCATTTTCGATACTGGTGAGGGTGATGGTTCCTCAGAGGAGTGCAGACAGAGCCACGTTTGTCAGGTGGCTCAGCTGCACAGGAGGGATGGAGGAAGAGTGGAAGAGCAGTCGTGATGGGGCATTCATTAGTCAGGGGAACACAGAAGTCTTTCTGCAGCTGTAGATCGAACTCCAGGATGGTGTGTTGCCTCCCTGGTGCCAGGATCAAGGATGTCACGGAACGGCTACAGGACATTTATCTGGGGGAAGGTGAACAGCCAGAGGTCATGGTCCACGTTGGCACCATTAACATAGATGGAAAGGGTAAATGAGGTCCTGACAACAAATTTTAGGGAACTGGGAAGGAGATTAAAAAAGCAGGGCCTCAAAAGCAGTTATCTCAGGATTACTCCCACTCCCATGTGCAAGTGAGCATAGGAATAGGAGAATTGACTGATTGAACAGGTGATTGGAGAACTGGTGTGGGAGGGAGGGCATCAGATTTGTGAGGCACTGGGACAGGTGGGACCCATACAAGATGGACGGGTTGCATCGAAGCAGCATTGGGACTAATATCCTCACAGGGAGATTACTAGTGCTGTTGGGGAGGGTTTAAACTAGATTGGTAAGGGGATGGAAACCTGAGAGGGAGTTCCGATTGGAGGGAAGCAAAACTGGTAACTTGTCAGGGGTATGGCAACCAGGGAAAAATATTAGACCGGAACACCAAGGTGCACAGAATACTGGGAGAGATAGTTAGCACTGGAGTAGGGAATAGCAAGTTGCAAGGTGGGGTCAGAGTCAGGGATAAAGTAATAAAGTCTAAATCAGGGTTAATGTGCATGTATGTGAATGCACAGAGTGTGGTTAATAAGATTGGTGAGGTACACGTGCAGATTGCCATGTGGAAATATGATGTTGTGGCTGGAACAGAGACCTGGCTCAAAGAAGGGCAGGACTGGGTGTTAAATATTCCTGGATACAAGGTGTTCAGGAAAGAAAGGGAAAGGGGCGGTGGAGTATTGATAAATGAGAACATTGCCGTGTTGGAGAAAAAGGATGTCCTATTGGTGTCGATAAAAGAATCAATTTGGCTGGAACGAAGGAACAAAAAAGATGCATTTACATTGCTCAGTGTTGTCCACAGGCCACCAGCGAGTGGGAAGAACGTGGAGGAGAAAAAATGCAAGGGAATTACAGAGAGGTGCAAAAATTATCGCTAGTTCCAATGGGGGACTTTAATTATTCAAACATATAGTGGGATAGTAGTAGTGTAAAGGGCAGTGAGGGGCCAGTGTTCCGAGAGTTGTTCAGGAAAATTATCCACAACAGTATGTTGCTAGTCCAAAGAGAAAGGAGGCTCTCCTGGACCTGGTTCTTGAGAATGAGGTGGGCCAGGTCGATCAATTGTCAGGAGGGGAGCATGTCGGGGAGATTGATCATTGTATCATAAGATTTAGGCTGACCATAGAAAAGGATAAAGAACAATCCAGAGTAAGAGTAATTAACTGGGGGAAAGACAACTTCAATGGGGTAAGAATGGAGCTGGCTGAATAAATGAGATTCAAAAGTTGCCAGGAAACCTGATAGCTGAACAATGGGTTACCTTCAAAAAAGAGAGAGTTCGGGCACAGTCAACATATGTTCCCTCGAAGTGGAAACGTAGGGCAAGTAAATCCAGAGCTCCCTGGATTATAAAAGAGGTAGAGATTATGATAAAGAAAAAGGGTGCTGTTTTCCTTGAAGAGAAGGCTGAGAGGTGATTTGATCGAGGTATTCAAAATCACGAGAGGTCTGGACAGAGAATCATACCTTAGAGACAATGTCCCAGACACTGCCATCACCATCCCCAGGTGTCCCACGAGCAGGACAGACCCAGCAGAGGTGACGGCACAGTGTTATACAGTCAGGAGGGAGTTGCCCGAGACGTCCTCAGCATGAGCTCCGGACCCCATGATGTGTCATGGCATCAGGTCAAAGAGAGTAGATGGAGAGAAACTGTTCCCACTGGTGAAAGGATGGAGGACGAGAGGGAACAGATTTAAAGTAATTGGGAAAAGAAACAAAAATAACATGAGGAAAAACTTTTCCAGCCAGCGAGTGGTTAATGTGTGGAATGCACTGTCTGAGAGTGTGGTGGAGGCAGGTTTAATGGAAACATTTCAAAGGGAATGAGACAGTTTTATGAAAAGGAACTAATGGAGCTGCGGGCTGACAGGTCCCGGATGCTGATGGATTCATCCTCGGGCTTTCAAAGAGAAGCAAATGAGGGAGGAACTGCGCAGAATCTGTCCTCCTGTCCCGCCCCCTTTTCCTATTGGTCCGGAGTTGCAGTCAATCAACTGGATATTGTGAGCTCAGAGGTTAAGTCCCGGGTGCGCAGGCGCATTGCGGATCACTGTTCGAAGGCGCCGGAGAGACGCTTGTGAGTCGCTTCTGCAGTCGGTAAGTGGCGGCTGGTGGGCGGGGAGGCTTCAGAAACACCCGGTGTAGGCCTCAACACCCCCGATAACAAACTCCCGGTCCTGTGTTTGCACCGAGCGGGCGGCAGCTGCGGGAAACTGAGCTCAGTTATAAAGGGGCCTGAGGGAGGGGAGGGAGGGAGGAACCATTTGGGACACAGCACAGGGCAGGAGGTCCCCCCTCCCCCACTCCCTGGTTCCACAAAGACTCCCCTTGGACTGGGCCACACCTGGGCAGGGCTGGCTCAAGGTGCAGGAAGCTGATAGGCTGAGCTGTGGACTGGGAGGAGTGGGGGGTTTGACTGACAGGCCTGGGGAGGGGGATATCAGGGCAGGTACACACACTGCTCCCCCTTTTCCTCCTGGGATATTTTACTGGAGTTGTGTTGCTGAGTGTTTCTAAACTCTGTCTCCCTATCCCGGTAATGTCGGTGGATTGTAGGTTGCTGTGAATGTTGGACTATATTGTCTCTCCTCATTCTTCCTCCCTCTCCCACTCCGAGTTCCAGGCTGCAGGCACCGGCTGTTTGATGTGCCTGAAACATTAAATATGTTTCTCTCTTCACAGAGACCTGCTGAGTATTTCCAGCATTTTCTCCTTTTATTTCAGATTTCCAGCATCTGCAGGACTTTGCTTTTGTTTCATTGCACGAGTTGCTCACAGAATCAAAGGCAGTGAAGGTGCTCGAGCTGGACGGAAGCAGTCGTGTCAGATCCTCAGTGGGTGAGCAATCGCTGAGTGCAGGGGAGGAATGAAGCTGGTGGATGTGCAGGGAGGCTTCAGAAACAGCCGGTGTCGGCCTCAACACCCCCAATAAGAAGCTCCCAGTCCCGCGTTCCAAGGAGAACAATCCCAGCTTCTCCAACCTAACCTTGTAGCTAAATTCCCTCATCCCTGGAACCATTCTGGTAAATCTCTACACCCTCTCAAGGACCTTCCCATCCTTCCTAAAGTGTGGTGATCAGAACTGGATGTAATACTCTAGTTGTGGCTGAACCAGAGTTTTATAAAAGTTTCCCTTAACTCCCCTGCTTTTGCACTCAATACCTCTATTTATCAAGCCCAAGATCCCATATTCTTTGCTAACTGTTCTCAATATGTCCTGCCACCTTCAATGATCTATACATATGAACCCCCAGGTCTCTCTGTCCCTGCACACTCTGGATCTGTGCCATTAAGCATATATTGCCTCTCTCTTTCCCTTCTGACAACCTGGAAATTTTCAGGATGTTAGAACTGATAGTATAGATCAGGAGTGTCCAATCTTTTTGCATGAGGGGCTACATTCAAAATGTTGTCCTGCATAGGGGGCCAGAGGTGAGCAACGTTCAGAAAGGTAAAGGTGTTAGAAATTTATTTGACTGTTCATCAAAATAACAAAAATGTGCATTTTTGTGAATAAGCTTTAAATGAGGAAACTAATGTATTAACTTACTTTCCCAACATTACGTTGAACACTGATTTAGTGAGTAACCTGGCATGGTTTTTGCTTGCAGTCGTAGACATTGTCTACCTGCACACTTGATGTAGCGATGCAGAGAATTCCATATAGATTCCATTTGTGAGGAGAGATGTTGATCTCACACTCTCCCTGTCTCCTGCTCTCTCTATTTATTTTATTTAGAGATACAGCACTGAAACAGGCCCTTTGGCCCACCGAGTCTGTGCCGACCAACAACCACCCATTTATACTAACCCTGTAGTAACCCCATATTCCCTACCACCTACCTACACGAGGGGCAATTTACAATGGCCAACTTACCAATCAACCTGCAAATCTTTGGCTGTGGGAGGAAACCGGAGCACCCAGCGAAACGCCACGCGGTCACAGGGAGAACTTGCAAACTGCGCACAGGCAGTACCCAGAATCGCTCTCTCCCCCGCTCTCTCGCTCTCTCCCCCGCTCTCTCGCTCTCTCCCCCGCTCTCTCGCTCTCTCCCCCGCTCTCTCGCTCTCTCCCCCGCTCTCTCGCTCTCTCCCCCGCTCTCTCGCTCTCTCCCCCGCTCTCTCCCCCGCTCTCTCCCCCGCTCTCTCACACTCCCCCCCCTCTCCCCCGCCCCCTCCCCCGCCCTCTCCCCCGCTCTCTCTGTCTCTCTGCCTGCCTCTGTCGGCCTCTGTCTCTCTGCTCCGCTCCCGGGGCCCGGTCATCCCGGCAGCCTGCTCCCGGGGCCCGGTCACCACGGCAGCCTGCTCACGGGGCCCGGTCACCACGGCAGCCTGCTCCCGGGGCCCGGTCACCCCGGCGCCCTGCTCCTGGGGCCCGGTCACCATGGCAGCCTGCTCCCGGGGCACGGTTACCACTGCATCTTGCTGCTGGGCCTGCACCTCATCAGACGGTGATGATGAGCCTGAGGCCCAGGCCGAGTCTGTACGCAGGCAGAGCCAGTGCTTGGCCTGGGTCCTGAGCTCACGGCCGGGAAGGCTGCACTGGATATGGAGTTTGGGCGGGAAGCGCCGGCAGAGAAGCAGCTCAGCCCGGGCGCCGCCATCTTAGTAAAGGAGCCAAAATATCAGGTACTGAAGCTTGTCTGTCATCTTGGTAAAGGAGGACATGTGCAGTGAGGCGTCTCCGCCATGTTGGTAAAGGAGCTGTAATCATTGTCAGTCACTGAATGTTTTGGCAGGTCCGATGGATACCATTGGCAGGCTGGATTCTGGCCCATGGGCTGGATGTTCTGGAGTGTCGAACTCGGAGATGTAGATTAGATTAGATTAGATTAGAGATACAGCACTGAAACAGGCCCTTCGGTCCACCGAGTCTGTGCCGACCATCAACCACCCATTTATACTAATCCTACACGAATCCCATATTCCTACCAAACATCCCCACCTGTCCCTATATTCCCCTACCACCTACCTATACTAGTGACAATTTATAATGGCCAATTTACCTATCAAACTGCAAGTCTTTTGGCTTGTGGGAGGAAACCGGAGCACCCGGAGGAAACCCACGCGGTCACAGGGAGAACTTGCAAACTCCACACAGGCAGTACCCGGAATCGAACCCGGGTCCCTGGAGCTGTGAGGCTGCGGTGCTAACCACTGCGCCACTGTGCCGCCCGTAGAGTAAAGGTTAGAGCCAGACCTTTCAGGAGTGAAGTTAGGAAACATTTCTACACACAAAAGGTGGTACAAATTTGAAACTCTTCCACAAACAGCAGTTGATGCGAGATCAATGTTCATGTTAAATCTGACATTGATAGATCTTTGTTAACCAAAGGTATTAATGGAAATGGGACAAAGTCGGGTATATAGAGTTAGATCACAGATCAGCCATGATCTCATTGCCTGGTGGAACAGGCTCGAGGGTCTAAATGGCCAACTCCTAGAATCATAGAAACTTACAGCACAGAAGGAGGCCATTCAACCCTTTGTGCTTGTGCTGGTCCTTTGAAAGAGCAGTTGTGTTTTGTCCCACACACCCACTTGGTGTTTGTAAGCCTGTCAGTCCCTCATTCTCAAATACCTGTCAACTCCCTTTTAAAATGACTGATAGAATCAGGTTCAACCACCTTTTTCAGGTGGGGCGTTCCAGATCCCGACAACTCTCTGTTACAGAAACTGCGGAACTCAATGTTGAGTCCGGAAGGTTGTCAAGTCCTGTTCCTCGAGCTCCCATTGGAACAGGGCAGGAGGCCGAGGACAGAGAGGTCAGAGTGGGAGTGGGACGGAGAATTAAAATGGGAAGTGACTGGAAACTCAGGAACATGCTTGCAGACTGAATGGAGATGGTTCTCAAAGTGATCACCCTATCTGTGTTTGCTCTTCCCAATGTAGAACAGATCTCATTGTGAGCAGTGAATATAATATACAAAATTGCCAAAAGTACAAGTAAATCACTGTTTGGTTTCATCCCACAAAACCCTGCGAATAGCCCAAAGGGATTTGAAGAGTAAAAGTTACAAAGTTACAAAGACGAGAGTGGTCCTAAAGGAAGAGTGCTAAATTGGGGGAAGGCCAACTATACCAAAATTCGGCAGGAGCTGGGGAATGTAGATTGGGAGCAGCTGTTTGAAGGTAAATCCACTTTTGATATGTGGGAGGCTTTTAAAGAGAGGTTGATTAGCGTGCAGGAGAGACATGTTCCTGTGAAAATGAGGGGTCGAAATGGCAAGATTAGGGAACCATGGATGATAGGTGAAATTGTGAGACTAGCTAAGAGGAAAAAGGAAGCACACATAAGGTCTAGACGGCTGAAGAAAGATGAAGCTTTGAAAGAATATCGGGATTGTAGGCGCAATCTGAAATGAGGAATTGAGAGGGCTAAAAGGGGTCATGAAATATCTTTAGCAAACAGGGTAAAGGAAAATCCCAAAGCCTTTTATTCATGTATAAGGAGCAAGAGGGTAACTAGAGAAAGGATTGGCCCACTCAAGGACAAAGGAGGAAAGTTATGCGTGGAGTCAGAGAAAATGGGTGAGATTCTAAACGAGTACTTTGCATCGGTATTCACCGAGGAGAGGGACATGACGGATGTTGAGGTTAGGGACAGATGTTTGATTACTCTAGGTCAAGTCGGCATAAGGAGGGAGGAAGTGTTGGGTATTCTAAAAGGCATTAAGGTGTCCAAGTCCCCAGGTCCGGATGGGATCTATCCCAGGTTACTGTGGGAAGCGAGAGAGGAAATAGTTGGGGCCTTAACAGATATATTTGCAACATCCTTAAACACGGGTGAGGTCCCGGAGGACTGGAGAATTGCTAATGTTGTCCCCTTGTTTAAGAAGGGTAGCAGGGAAAATCCAGGTAATTATCGACTGGTGAGCTTGACGTCAGTGGTAGGGAAGCTGCTGGAGAAGATACTGAGGGATTTGTGGTTTTGTGCAGGGAAGGTCATGTCTTACCAACTTAATAGAATTCTTTGAGGAAGTGACAAAGTTGATTGATGAGGGAAGGTCTGTAGATGTCATATACATGGACTTCAGTAAGGCGTTTGATAAGGTTCCCCATGGTAGGCTGATGGAGAAAGTGAAGGCGCATGGGGTCCAAGGTGTACTAGCTAGATGGATAAAGAACTGGCTGGGCAACAGGAGACAGAGAGTAGCAGTGGAAGGGAGTTCCTAAAAATGGAGACGTGTGACCAGTGGTGTTCCACAGGGATCCGTGCTGGGACCACTGTTGTTTGTGATATACATAAATGATTTGGAGGAAAGTATAGGTGGTCTGATTAGCAAGTTTGCAGACGACACTAAGATTGGTGGAGCAGCAGATACTGAAGGGGACTGTCAGAGAATACAGCAGAATATAGATAGACTGGAGAGTTGGGCAGAGAAATGGCAGATGGAGTTCAATCAGGGCAAATGCGAGGTGTTGCATTTTGGAAGATCCAATTCAAGAGTGAACTACACAGTGAATGGAAAAGTCCTGGGGAAAATTGATGTACAGAGAGATTTGGGTGTTCAGGTCCATTGTTCCCTGAAGGTGGCAACGCAGGTCAATAGAGTGGTCAAGAAGGCAGACGGCATGCTTTCCTTCATCGGACGGGGTATTGGGTACAAGAGTTGGCAGGTCATGTTACAGTTGTATAGGACTTTGGTTCGGCCACATTTGGAATACTGCGTGCAGTTCTGGTCGCCACATTACCAAAAGGATGTGGATGCTTTGGAGAGGGTGCAGAGGAGGTTCACCAGGATGTTGCCTGGCATGGAGGGTGCTAGCTATGAAGAGAGGTTGAGTAGATGAGGATTATTTTCATTAGAAAGACGGAGGTTGAGGGGGGACCTGATTGAGGTGTACAAAATCATGAGAGGTATAGACAGGGTGGATAGCAAGAAGCTTTTTCCCAGACTGGGGGATTCTATTACAAGGGGACACGAGTTCAAAGTGAAAGGGGGGATATGCGTGGAAAGTTCTTTACGCAGAGGGTGGTGGGTGCCTGGAACGCATTACCAGCGGAGGTGGTAGATGCGGGCACGATAGCGTCTTTTAAGATGTATCTAGACAGATACATGAATGGGCTGGAAGTCAAGAGATACAGACCCTTAGAAAATAGGCGACAGGTTGAGATAGAGGATTTGGATCGGCGTAGGCTTGGAGGGCCGAAGGGCCTGTCCCTATGCTGTAATTTTCTTTGTTCTTTGTTCAAACCAATTGCTGGAATATTAAACTCCACCCCAGCTATAAAGAATATTAACACAGCAGATATAAACCCCACTGTCAGAATGAATATGGTTCAGTCCTGGATGTGATTAACAGCAGCAATAATTACAGAATGCAACAGCTACAGTCACTTGTGAACTCACTGGTGTCTCAGCATTTTGGATATCGATTAAATTCCTTCCAACAGATGGAGCAGGTGAATGGCCTCTCGTTATAATATTATAACATAATACTATCTTTAATATCATCTAATAAGATATTCTTTCTTACAGTTCAGTGGGATGTAAACAGTGACCCCAGCACCTTCAGGAGGGATGGTGTGAAAGCCCCTGTGTGCAGAGTGAGCATCAAATCAATGTGTGTAAATCCTCTCCTAATACCCTGTAAAAGGAGGTAATAAAAGTCATCACTGTCAGTACAGGATAGAAATTCAGAACAGACAATTCGAGATGCTATGGAACATTTTATTCCTCTCGTTTCCCCAAAGCTGTAAATCGCAGTCCCACACACTCTCCCTCCTCCCTGTGCTGAAATACAAACCCATGACACCATCTGCACCATTTCTTTCCTCCTCTGCCAGTTTTCTCCCTCCCTCTACTGTGGCTGGGTTCAGTTCTCCAGCCCCTGTGTGCAGAGTGAGCATAAAATTAATGAGTCAATGATTTTCTCTCCTGGTCACCGGGACCCTGAAGCCCCGCCCACTCTCTGTTCTGGTCCCACAAATTACCAGATTCATTCAGCTCAATTTCACAACTTGTCTTTGTGTTTTTGTGGGTTCTCTCTCACTCCCTTTTTCCTGTTGTAACTTCATGTTACAGGGTATTAGAAAGGGAGGATTTGCGGACAGGAAAATCAAACCACCTCAAGATGTGACAGTCACTCGATTCATCAGGATCTGAATATCATCGGCCTTTGATCATGGAAGCAAAAAGTGTGGAGAAACCGTACACGTGTTCTGTGTGTGGACGAGGCTTCAGCCGATCAGCTGGCCTGTCGGTACACAAGTGTAGTAACGCTGGGGAAAAGCTGTGGAAATGTGGGGACCGTGAGAAAGAATTAAATTACACGTCTGAGCTGGAAACTCATCGACACAGTCAAACTGAGGAGAGGCCGTTCATCTGCACTGAGTGTGGGAAGGGATTTACTCAGTCATCCTCCCTACTCGCACACCAACGAGTTCACACTGGGGAGAGGCCGTTCACCTGCACTGAGTGTGGGAAGGGATTCATTCAGTCATCCTCCCTACTCGTACACCAACGAGTTCACACTGGGGAGAGGCCATTCACCTGCACTGAGTGTGGGAAGGGATTCACTCAGTCATCCTCCCTACTTGCACACCAGCGAATTCACACTGGGGAGAGGCCATTCACCTGCACTGAGTGTGGGAAGGGATACATTAATTTATGCGCCCTACTCGCACACCAACGAGTTCACACTGGGGAGAGGCCATTCACCTGCACTTAGTGTGGGAAGGGATTCACTCAGTTATCCTCCCTACACGCACACCAACGAGTTCACACTGGGGAGAGGCCGTTCACCTGCTCTGAGTGTGGGAAGAGATTCTCTCAGTCATGGAACCTGTTGACACACCAGCGAATTCACACTGGGGAGAGGCCATTCACCTGCTCTCATTGTGGGAAGTGATTCACTCCTACATCCAAGCTGGTGAAACACAAGCGAGTTCACACTGGTGAGAGGCCATTCACCTGCTCTGAGTGTGGGAAGGGATTTGCTGATTCAACTACTCGGCTGATACACCAGCGAGTTCACACTGGGGAGTGGCCATTCACCTGCTCCGTATGTGGGAAGAGATTTACTCAGTCATCCCACCTGGTGTCGCACCAGTTCATTCACATTGGGGAGAGGTCATACATCTGCTCCGTGTGCAGGAAGGGATTCACTCGGCCATCCTATCTGCTGAGACACCAGCGAGTTCACAGATAATTACAGGGGTTGGATTCTGCTGTTGCTGCTGTTAATCATATCCAGACTGAACCATGTTCATTCTGACTGTTGGGGTTTATTTCTGATGTCAGTTGCTCCTCTTGGACTGAGCGTCTGGCCCACAGCGTCTCTCATTCATGTGTGAATAGACCATTATGTCTTCAAACCTCATTTTCAATTTAAATCCACTCAGTAAATGTACTGAACAAAAGATGAACAATAAACAGATCACAGGCCAATCCTGTAACTCTATATTGACAGGAGAAAGTCTGTTCTTTAGCTCAAGAATGAGGCTGTTTAAGCTCTGTGTGTTTCTAAGCACTCGTAGACTGGAGCTGTTGGATAGACAGGCTGTTCACAACTGTTAACATGCCAGATAGTGAAGGAATTACTCTTCAAGTAAGCTCACCAATTTATAAGCTCAGACTCCGGTCCCTGCTGTAATTAATACTCAGCATCCATTAGTGTTGATTTACAGTCAATCACTGAATCGTCTGGTTAATCTTTGTTACTTGTTTTGTGAAATACTCTCCCTATTAGTGCTGAACTGCTGGATAACTCTGATTACATTTTAAATGTGTTTATACATGTTTATAAAGTGTCTGTGTGTCCAGATTTAACTAAGTTGTGGTTTGTAACCAATAAATGATGTTTCGGTCATGACTTGTCATCTGGTATCTTGGTGATTTGTCAAGAAAGATTTAATTCACTCACTCAGCAGCTCGAGAGGAACCAGACTGAGGTTTAATGAACATAAGAAATAGGAGCTGGAGGAGGCCATTCGGCCCTTCGAACCTGCTCTGCCATTCACCCAGATCATGGCTGATCTTCTCAACTCCACCTTCCCGCACTATCCCCATATCCCTTAATTCCCTCAGTACCCAAAAATCTATCAATCTCTGTCTTAAATATACTCAATGACTGAGCATCCACTGCTCCCTGGGGAAGAGAATTCCAAAGATTCACAACCCTTTCAGTGAAGAAATTTCTCTTCATTTCAGTCCTAAATGTCTTATCCCTTATCCTGAGACAGTGACCTGGTGTTCTCGATTGCCCAGACAGGGGAAATATTTTCTCAGCATCGACCCTGCCAAGTCCCTTAAGGATTGATGTTTCAGTCAGATCACATCTCCTTCTAAACCCCAGGGAATATGGGCCTAATCTACGCAATCTCTCCTCATAGGAGGAGATGGAGCAGAGTGGGGGTGCTGTACACTAGTGGTTCTGTTACTGAACTAGTAATCCAGAGGCCTGGACTAATGATGCTGAGACATGAATTCAAATCCCACCACTGCAATTAAAAAGCGAGGATCAATATTGGTGACCATGAAACTACGGATTGTCCTAAAAATCCACCTAAAAATCCAAAATTCAGGGAAGGAAATCTGCTGTCCTTACCCGATCTGGTCTGACTCCAGACCCACAGAAATGTGGTTGACTCTGAACTACACGATGAAATGGCTGAGCGAGACACTCAGTTATATTCAAGGAAGTAGCTCACCACCACCTTCTCAGGGGCAATTAGGGATAGGCAATAAATGCTGGCCATTTCAGTGACACCCACAGACCATGAATAAATATAACAATCCCAGGAACCAGACTAGTGAACCTTCATTGCATTCCCTCAATGGTGGTATGTCATTCCTTAGCAAGGAGACCAAAATTGCACACACTGCTCCAGGTGGGGCCTCACCAATGTCCTGTATAATTGTAGTAAGACTTCTTTACTCTTCTACCCCAATCCCTTTGTAACGAAAGCTAACATACTATTTGCTTTCCTAATTACTCGCTTTCCCTCGATGTTAGCTTCCTGTGATTCATATACAAGGACACTGTTACATGTGCTTTGCTTTTAACAAAGGGAAAAACTTGGAGTTCTGTGTTTTGCAAGACTGAGAAAATTGAATGCTGAACTGAGTGGGGCACAGTCTCCAAGGCAACTTGTTTCCAAGCAACAACAGCAAGGAAAATGATAGGTCACGTGACATTGTTAAGAGTTCAATTTCACTTTGCTTTGTGAAAGATCAGTGCTGGGCAGGCAGGAGGCAGAACAAACTGGCTGGGACTTGTGTTTTTTGGCAGACTCGAAAAAGACCTCTCCCTGAAAAGAAGGCATCTCTTGGAGAACAAAATTCCACATTTGAGTTGTGTCTGTGTTCTGCCTGGAGAGGAAAAGACCCAGAGAAAGCGGAGTTGCTGCTGTCTGTGGAGAAAGGCTCCTTTGCTGAGAGGAAGCCCTGCATTGTTAAAGGTAGCAAATTCCTATTGCTTCTGAAAAATCTCTGCCTCAAGAGTGATTCCTGTTACTCGTGCTTTTTGGGAGATCCTGAAATCTCAAGAAAGCTACTATTGCTGGACTGCTACTTTAAAATTTAAGTAGACCTGTTGCTGCACCTTTTGCTGAAAGATCTGTGTGACGCCTACTGGAGACGAATTGCCTTGACCGTCTCCTCATCACAGACTGCTCAACAAACTTGCCTGGAGAGTCTATGAGTGGCTTCTGACTTTTCAACTCTGGGCCACCTCACCAATTTCGAAATATCCTACCAGACCACCAACAATTTTATTATTCCGAAGAAACAGTTGAACACCAAAAACTATTTCTCCCCAGTTAACTGATTTTTGAATATATGTGTGTGTGCATGAGGCTTGGGAAGAATAAGAAGTTTTTTATATATATATATGCATTGATTCATCCCATTATTGTCTAAGATTTAGTTTATTAATAAATAGTTAATTTTGTTGTTTGAAGAAATCTGGTTTTGTGTGCTTTATTCTGGGGGATAAATAAAGTGTTTAATTTGGCTAATTTCTAGTAGATGGGAAACTTTACTAATACGCTGTGACCTGTGAAGCAGTGGGACTGAATTAACAGTGCATTACTCCCACCTTGGTCGTAACAACACCCAGGTCCCTCTGAATGCAAACATTTCTCAGTTTCTCAACATACATTTTAAAAATTGTTTTTTTTAACATTTTTCTTATCAAAGTGGATAACTTCACATTTCACTGTATTGTAATCCATTTACCATGTTCTTACCCACTCACCCACCCAACCTGTCTGTATCTCTCTGAAGCCTCTTTCTGTCTTCCTCATTTCTTGCTTTCCCACCTAACTTTGTATCATCAGCAAACCTGCATACATTACACTCAATCCCTTCATCTGAGCCATTTCTATAGATTGTAAATAGCTGAAGCCCAAGTTACTTTCCCCTACGAGTTACAGCTTGCCAACTTGAAAATGACCCATTTATTCCTGCTGTCTGCTTTCTGTCCATTAACCAATCTCAATCCATGCTAATATATTAACTCAATCCCATGAGTCCTAACTGTGTAATAACCTCTGGTGTGGCACCTTATCAAATGCTTCTTGCTTCTTCAAAATCCAAATAAACTACTGCTTCCACCTTATTCACCTTACTAGTTACATCCTCAAGAAACTACAAGATTTGTTAAACGTGATTTCTCTTTCACAAGTCCATGTTGTCTCTGCTTAATCATATTATGATTTTCTCAGTGTCCTGTTACCATTTCCCCGAATAATACATTCTAACATTTTGCCGACAACTGATGTGAGGCTAATTGGTTGATAGTTCCCCATTTTCTCTCTTTCTGCTTTCTTGAATAGCAAGGTTATGTTTGCTACCTTTCAATCCTTGGGAACTGCAATAGAATCTATGGAATTCTGGAAGATCAAAACCAATGCATCCACTATTTCTGCAGCTACCTCTTTTAAAACCTGATGATGAAGGTTGTCAGATCCGGGGGATTTGTTGCCACTTAGTCCCTTTAATTTTTCCATTCCTATTTCTTTACTTATATTGATTTCTTTCAGTTCCTCATTCTCACGAGACACTTGGTTTCCTATTTCTGGAATGTTTTTGTGTTTTCCACCATGAAGACAGATACAAATCATTTGTTTAATGTCTCTGCCGTTTCCCTATTCCCCATTTTAATTTCAACTGTCTCTCTCCAAAGGGCCCACATTTCCTTTCTCTAATCTCTTCCTATTTCTATAGGTATAGAAACATTTATAATCTGTTTTTATGTCTCTTGTTAATCTGCACTCAGATTTTTTTTTCCTTATTAATTTCTTGATCCTGCTTTGCTGAATTCTAAAATCCATCCAATCCTCAGGCATACCACTTTTTTGGGGATCATTATAAGTCTCTTCCTTCAATCTAATATTACCTCTAACTCCTCTTGTTCTTCATGGTTGGACCACTTTTTCTATGGGATTTCTGTGACTTAACGGATTGTACATTTGTTACAAATTATGTATTAATTCTTAAAATGCAAGCCATTGCTTATCAACCATCATATCTTTTGATGTAGTGTCCCAATCTACTTTAGCCAACTCGCCCCTCATCCTGCGAAGTTTGCTTTGTTTAGACGTAAGACCCCAGTATTGTCCCAAACTAAATTACTTTAAAACTCAATATAAAATTTGACCATATAATGGTTACACTTCCCTCGAGGCCTCTTTACTACAAGGTTATTAATGAACCCTTTCTCAACTCATTATTTCATGAAAGTGATGTACTTGAGTCTGAATTCAGCCTTATGTCATCTCCCAGTGGACTTATACTGTCCTGTTAGTGCTGGGTCAGGCCTTGTCCAGCTCAAACAGCCCAGATAACAGGAGATAACGAGCCTTATTTCACTCCTCAGGGTAGTTTGTTTCTTGAGGTTCAGATTATGATTAAAATAACAACACACACTGTGTCCACCCATCGTTCTCCCAGACGCACCGTCACCTCACAGTCAGGATCATGTGTCTATGAAGGGGAGGTGTTGTCCTGTCCAGGCCACCCTGAAAACCCTTGCTCCATAATGGTCAGGAGTAGACGGTCTCGGTATTATGAGAGGAGCCTCAGGGAATCAGTCCCAGTGATCTTGTAAAACAGAGGAACACATGAGTGGGAGGAGGCCATTCAGCCCCTCGAGCCTGTTCCTCTATTCAGTTATATCATGACTGATCCATATCACAACTACCTTTACCCGTGTTGATTACATTTCCCTGTAACCTTACCCAATAAAAATATGTCACTCTCAAGTTTTGACATTTTCCTTTTCTCCCCATCCATAGCAGCTTTTTGGGGGAACAGTGTTCCAGATTTCACTATCCTTTGTGTGAAGAAGTGCTCCCTGTCAGCACCCCTGAATGGCCCAGCTCTTATTTTAATGTTGTGCCATCTTATTCTGCATTCCACCAACAGAGGAAATCATTTTTCTTTATCGACCCTCTTAAAACCTATAATCTTCTTTATTACATGAATTACATCACCCCTTAATCTTCATACACAATGAAATACAAGCCCAGTCTATATGACCTGTCCTCACAATTTAACCCTTTTAGTCCTGATATCATTCTGGTGAATGTGCAGTGTACCTCCTGCACAGCTGATATATCCTTCCTGAGATCTGCTGCCCAGAACTGAACACCTCACACGTTTTGTCTTTCATCACACCATTAACATACCGTTTGCCTTTGTTCCATGACCTTCTGGTCAGTTATTCTCTGTGACCTTGTCCAGAAAAACACATCTTTTGTTATCTCTTGCCTCATCCCCCGTTTTACTAGCTTAAAACCTTTTACATTTCTAACATTTGTCAGTTCTGATGAAAGGTCAGTGACCTGAAACATTAACTCTGCTTCTCTCTCCACAGAAGCTGCCAGACCTGCTGAGTATTTCCAGCATTTCTTGTTTTTATTTCAGATTTCCAGCATCTGCAGTATTTTGCTTTTATTTACCTCACTTCAGATGATGTGTAACCAGAGTTGCATATAACTGCAGCATTACTTTCACCCTTCAGATAAAGGCAGACAAACCATGAGACATTTTAATTCACTTTTCTCCCAGTCCAGTAGTTTTTAGTGATTTCTGTGCATGAAACCCAAAATCTCTCTGTCCCTTCACAGTTCCTAACTTTTCATCATTTAGAAAATATTCTGATTCATCTTCCTTAGATCTAAGTTACCAGAATGGTTCCAGGGAGGGAGATTTTAGTTGCAAGGTGAGGTTGTAAAAGCTGGGGTTGTTCTTTTTCACACAAAGGAGATTGAGGGGAGATTTAATCGAAGTGTAAAAGATTATGACAGGCATGGATAAGTTAGACAAGGAAAACTGTTCCCATTAACTAATGGTACAAGGATTAGTGGACACAGATTGAAAGTTTTGGGCCAGAGATGCAGAGGGAATATAAGGAAGCACTTTTTTACACAGTGGGTAGTAAATGATCTGGAACTCGCTGCCCATGAGGGTGGTGGAAGCAGGGACAATCACTGATTTCAAGAGTCAATTGGATGGTCACTTGAAGGAAATAAACTTGCAGGGCTACAGGGGTCAAGCAGGGGAGTAGGACTGACTGGATTACTGTGTGGAGAACTGTCTGGGACTTGATGGGCTGAATGGTCTCCTCCATTCCATACATGACTCTAATGTTAATGACCTCACACTTCCCCACATTGACCTCCTGCTGTCACTGTTTTCTCCACTCACTAAATCTATCAATGTCTCTTTGTAATGTTTTGTTCCCTTCCAGAATACTCAATATGTCACCTAACTCAGTATGTGGGTTGATTAAGGAAAGCCAGCACGGATTTGTTAAGGGAAAATCATGTTCAGCTAACTTGCTGGAGTTTTTGAAGACATCACAGAGAGGGTTGATGAGGACAATAATAATAATAATTTCAAAGAAGGGTCACTGACCCGAAATGTTAACCCTGCTTCTCTTTCCACAGATGCTGCCAGACCTGCTGAGTATTTCCAGCATTTCTTGTTTTTATTTCAGATTTCCAGCATTTGCAGTATTTTGCTTTTATTATATTGATGAGGACAATGCTGTTGATGTGGGGTACATGGACTTTCAAAAGGCATTTGATACAGTACCGCACAATTTATATGTATTTATATCTGTGTATTTCCATCACTTTCTGTTTTTATTTCACCTTCCAGAAGATCTGATTTGCAAAAAAGTAAATCCTGGGACAGTGAGTTTAAAAGGTCTCCTGAAGGAATCATCAGCTTCTTCGCACTGTGACATTGAATGTGCAGAACACGAATCCTGGGCTGAGTGGGTACGGGGACAGTGAACAGAAGAGGGATGGGGAATCACCAATGTTTGTGTTTTTACAATGAGGCATAAACAGATGGTGAGACAGAGAGAGAAATGGAGAGTGAGAAAGAGATTGAAATGACAGGTTAAACGCAGAGGGAGAGAGACAGGCTCTGGGGCTCTCCAGTGTTTAGTGACTGCCCAGCTGTATAGAAAACCATCCTCCCACCCCCTTCTCACACACTTCCCAAAGACCTGATGTGTAAAGATAAATCCTGGGACAATGATAAGGAATTAGCACCTTAATGGCAGTTTTAAAGAGAGTTTAGCTGCTTCTGGACAGACTGGGGCCTGGTCATGTCACTGTCCCTCTGTTGATTAGCTGAAAGATGCAGTGAATGTTCTCAACAATAACCTTGTAGGAATAAGTTCACAGATCATCAAAAAGCAGCTCCCTGGAATGTCTCTGTTAAAAACAGCCCTGGTACCTAAATTAATATGACAATGGGCAAGATCTCAGCACCTAATAGTCCCTCTCACATTTTACATCTGTTCCCACTTTACAGTCTCTGGGTTTATTGTGGGGGATGTGTAAATGATGCAGAGATTGTCAATGTTAGTGAGTGACAGAATAAAGGAGCCCTGGGCTATTGATGTGTCTTTTATTTTAAAAAGTCTTTGCTTTGTTCTCAACAATATTTCATTTCTCTCTCCAGGAGACGTTAGCAGCTGTAACATGTCAATGCAGAGAGTGTGTGTGTTTTGACACAAGGAATCCTTGGACAAGAGCTTCCTCCAGAGCGGAATAATAATAATAAATAAATAAGATTCTCTGTGTTGCTCATTCTTACCTAAAGAAAAAAGTCTTGTGTTTTTAGGGGGTTTGAGATATTTTTACAACAAGGTGGCGGCGGAGAGGGCCTCAGAAACACAAAGGTTGAGAACCGCTATTCCAGAGCACCCGATGTAACCTGTATATTGACACCCTCTCTATCTCTTCCTGCAACTTTATCACTGCACCTCCCTGGCTCTCAGCCTCTCCACATCTTTCAAGGCTGGAAACAAAGACAAAAACACCTCACGTCCCGCTCAGAGAACTCCTCTATGCTGATGATGCTATACTAGTCGCTCACACAGAACCTGAGCTACAAAGCCTCATGGACTGTCTTTCCCATGCCTGTAATTTGTTCTCCTTGACTAGAAGCATGAAGAAAACCATGGTCATGATACAAGCTGTTGAAACTCCAGCCTTGATCACACAAATAACACCTAACTGGAAGTGATGAGCAAATTCTGCTACCTTGGTTCCACAGTGAGAAATAAATTGTCTCGTGATTGCAGAGCTCGACACACACAGAGGGAAAGAAACTACCACTTTTGGCCAACTTATGAAAGGTGCATGGTATAACATCATGCTGACCATTAGGACCAAGCTAATAGTTTATAAGGTCTGTGATCTCAACACCTTGCTGTATGGCTATGAAACATGTGTGATTGACAGCTATCAGGAAAAGTAGCTCAATAATTTCCATCTTTGCTGTCTGTGGCCCATTATGGGTATATCCTGGCAGCACAAAATCACAAATGTGGCAGTCCTCTCAAAGGCAGAGCTCCCAAGTGTGTTGGCACTAATCAAACAGAGGTGGCTTTGGTGGATCAGACAAGTCCACAAGATAGAGGATGGTTGCAAACCCAAGGACCAAGGTAGCTGGGGCCAGACAACCAGTGGGCACCCAAGGCTCCGCTTCAAGGTTGCTTGCAAGCTTGACCTGAAGGCCCGAAATGTCGACTATCGCACTTGGGAGTCACTAGCTGACGAAGGAGGGAAATAGCAACAACTCACAGCATCACTTGACAGCTTCATGTGCAGCACTTGTGGCAGAGCCCGCGTCTCAACGATTGGCTTTTACAGCCATCAGCAAAGGTGAACCAAGAGAAGATCCCCTCTCCCCCCCAAATGGCTTGTTTGCTGCAGGTCGATCATCTTTCGTAGATGAAAGGATGACAATCCACTGTTCCCCTCGCTGTCTCCTTTCTCTCTCTCCCACTTCTCTCATTTAGAGAGAAAGGTAGGGAGAAAGAGAGAGACACACAGAGAGAAATCCACAACCAGAAACTCAACGAATGACCTCCTTCTATGCTGTAAATGACTCCTTGACTCTAAAATGAGTTAAAATGGCTGTTTCACATTGCATTTAAACATCAAAATACATCTCACTGCCTAAAACACAAGCATTATTCAAGAATTATAACAAACATTGTGAAAGCAGTCCCAATGCTGTGAAATTAATCCATTAATTAATGTGTAAAGTGTGGCCATTGTTGAAAAGTCCAAAACGCTCAAGGCATTGTGTGCACAGCAAGATCCCACAAGCAGAAATGTGATGATAGTTAGATAATTGGGAACCACTCCTTCCCCATTCTCTTCCACTTATAATAACAACAAATCACATCGCTGTCTGTCGCATTTTTATTATTTATCAAAAGTTTAAACAGAAAAAAGGAGAGAAGGCTGGGGAGAAATAGAGAGAGTAGGCTGGTGAGAGACAGAAATAGGTCTGTACACCAGTGCAATGCAGAAAACACTTCAAAACTTGTGCACAGCAAGATCCCACAAACAGCAATGCGATCATAGCCAGATAAATCTGTTTTAGGTGGGAGTTTATTAATATACAAGGCAGGAACATTGTTAGATCGGAGTCCAGGGTTCCCTCTCTCAGTTTCACAGACAATCTCTCAGCAACATCCAAATCACGATGATAAATCAGATGCTTGAAAGATTGATATCGTCACTCCTTCTGACCTTTTGTGTCCATCTCTCTCTCTGTCTCTTTATCTCTGTGTCTCTTACCTTTTTCTGTTCCTGTCTCTCCCTAACTCTGTTCTCCTAAATTACTATCCAGGTTACATCCTTGTCTCTCCTTTTCATGCTCTATCACACTCTCTCTTTCCATAGCTCTGCCTCCTTCTCTCTATCCTGAATGAAATCATAATTGAAATTTGCTACAAAATATTTCTGTCTTAGCGTTTAGAGTCATCGAGTCAGAGTTATACAGCACAGAAACAGGCCCATTGGTCCATCGTGTTTGTGCCAGTCATCAAGGACCTAGCTATTCTAATCCCATTTTCCAGTACTTGGCCCGTGGCCTTGTATACTATGGCATTTCAAGTGCTCATCTAAATACATCTGAAATGTTGTGAGGGTTCTGACCTCTACCAATCCTTCAGACAGTGTGTTCCAGATTCCAACCACTCTCTGGGTGATTTTCTTTTCCCTCAATACCCCTCTAAACCTCCTGCCCCTTACATTAAATCTATGTCCCCTGGTTATTGACACCTCCGCTAAGGGAAAATGTCTCTTCCTATCTACCCAATCAATGCTCCTCATAATTTTATATACCTCAATCATGTCCGCCCTCAGTCTTCTTTGCTCTAAGGAAAACAACCCTAGCCTATACAGTCTCTCATCATAGCTGAAATGCTCCAGCCCAGGCAACATCCTGATGAATCTCCTCTATGCCCCCTCCAGTGCAATCATATCCTTCCGATACTGTGGCGACCAGAACTGTACACAGTACTCCAGCTGTGTCCTAACTAGCGTTTTGTACAGCTCCATCATAACCTCCGTGCTCTAATATTCTATACGTCAGCTAATAAAGGCAATGACCCCATCTGCCTTCCTAACCATCTTATCTACCTGTGCTGCTGCCTTTAGTGATCTATGGACAAGTACACCAAGGTCTCTCTGACCCTCTGTACTTCCTAGGGTCCTACCATCCATTGTATATTCCCTTGCAATGTTAGTCCTCCCAAAATGCATCACCTCACACTTCTCAGGATTAAATTCTATTTGCCACAGCTGTGCTTATCTTACCAGCCCATCTGTATCATCCAGCAATCTAAAGCTTTCCTCCTCACTATTTACGACATCACTAATTTTTGTGTCATCTGCAAATGTACTGATCATACCTCCTTTATTCACATCTAAATCATTAATGTACACTAAAAACAGCAAGGGTCCCAGCACCGATCCCTGTGGTACACCACTGCACACAGGATCCAATTGCAAAAGCAACTGTCGACCATCACCCTCTGCCTTCATCCATGAAGCCAATTTTGGATCCAATTTGCCAAATTGCTTGGGATCCCATGGGCTCTTACCTTTTTGACCAATCTCCCGTGCAGGACCTTGTCAAAAACCTTACTGAAGAGCGTGTAGACTACATCAGTTGCTTTACCCTCATCGACACACCAAGTCACCTCCTCGAAACATTCAATCAACTTTGTTAGACATGATCTCCACCTGACAAAGCCATGCTGACACTTCTTGATTAATCCATGTCTCTCCAAGTGGAGATTAATCCTATCACTCAGAATTTTTTCCAATCGTTTCCCTACCACTGATGTTAGACTCACTGGCCTGTAATTACCTGGTTTATCTCTGCTACCCTTCTTGAATAAGGGCAATTTGGTAAATTGGATCCACAATTGGCTTAGTGGCAGGAGGCAGAGTATGAGGCTTGACAGTTGTTTTTGTGATTGGAAGCCTGTGACCAGTGCTGTACTGCAAGGATCTGTTGGGACCCTTGCTGTTTCCGGTGTATGTTCATGATTTAGATGTGAATATAGGAGGTACGATCAGTACATTCACAGATGACACGAAAATTGGTGATGTCGTAAATAGTGAGGAAGAAAGCTTTAGATTACAGGATGATATAGCTGGGCTGGTAAGATGGACAGAGCAGTGGCAAATGGAATTTAATCCTGAGAAATGTGAGGTGATGCATTTTGGGAAGTCTAGCAAAGCAGGTTATTATACAATGGATGGTAGGACCCTAGGAAGTACAGAGAGTCACAGCGACATTGGTGTACTTGTCCATAGATCACTGAAGGCAGCAGCACAGGTAGATAAGGTGGTTAGGAAGGCGTATGGGATACTTGTATCAATTAGCCGAGGCATAGAATATAAATTCAGGGAGGTTATGTTGGAACTGTATAAAATGCTAGTTAGGACACAGCTGGAGTACTGTGTACAGTTCTGGGCACCACACTACAGGAAAGATGTGACTGCACTGGAGAGGGTGCAGAGGAGATTCGCCAGGATGTTGCCTGGGCTGGAGCATTTCAGCTCTGAAGAGAGACTGGATAGGCTAGGGTTGTTTTCCTTAGAGCAGCGAAGTCTGAGGGGGGACATGATTGAGGTATATAAAATTATGAGGAGCATCGATCGGGTAGGCAGGAAGAAACTTTTTTTTCCCTTCGTTGAGGTCTCAATAACTAGGTGGCATAGATTTAAGGTAAGGGGCAGGAGGTTTAGAGGGGATTTGAGGAAAATAATTCTCAATCAAAGTGTGGTTGGAATCTGGAACACACAGCCTGAAGGGATGGTAGAGGCAGGAACCCTCACAACATTTCAGAAGTATTTAGATGAGCACTTGAAACACCATAGCATACAAGGCTACGGGCCAAGTGCTGGAAAATGGGAATAGAATAGTTAGGTCCTTGATGGCCAGCATGGACAAGATGGGCCAAAGGGCCTGTGTCTGTGCTGTATAACTCTATAACTCTATGACTCTAAGAGAAAAGCAGGGATGTAATGCTGGAACTGTATAAAATGCTGTTTAGGCCACTGTTGGCGTGTTGTGTACATTTCTGGTCACCACATTACAGAAAGGACATTTTTGTTCTGGAGAGAATACAGAGGAGATTTACAAGAATGCTGCCAGGGCTCGAAAGTTGCAGCAATGAGGAAATATTGAATAGGCTAGCATTGTTTTCCTTAAAACAGAGGAGGCTGAGGGGTGACTTAATTGAGGTGTACAAAATTATGAGGGGCCCAGATAGAGTAAACAGGAAGGACCTGTCTCCCTTAGTGGAGAGGTCAATTACCAGGGGTCACAGAGTTAAAGTGATTGGTAGAAGGATTAGAGGGGACATGAGGAAAGGTTTTTTCACCCAGAGGGTGGTGGGAGTCTGGAATTCACTGCCAGGATGGGTGCTGGAGGCAGAAACACTCAATTCTTTTGAAATGCACCTGGACATGCACCTGAAATGCTGTAACCTGCAAGGCTACAGGCAAGGTGCTGGAAGGGGGATTAGATTGCGCAGCTAGATTTTTCAGCCACCATGGACATGACAGGCTGAATGGCCTCCTCTGTGCCATAATTCTTCTACGGTTTTAAATCACATTAGCGAACCATAAGGGTTTTTCCAGCAAACGATGATAATTTCAAGCCACCTTCACTGAGCAGAGTTAAAATAAGCTGGATTTGCATTAGTTAATGAAATCCAAAATGCAGCAGTGGCTGCCTTGGTGGGATTGAAATCTCAGCCCCTGAGTACAAGCCATGGCCTGTGGATTATAAATGCAATGACAACACAACAGCATCATGAACCCAAAGGAACCACAAAAAGTATCGCTGGTCAAAGCATTGGCCTGCATGGGGATTAAACCCACAACCTTGGTGTGATGAGCACCACACGCCAAGCAGCTGAACTAACAGGCTCCAATGTGGATAGTCCGTGTTAATGTTAATATTTCAGGTCTGTGACCTTTCATTCGAACTCTTGCTCTCTCAACAGATGCTGATGTTTTGATTTGAGATTTCCAACATGTACAGAACGTTGCTGTTATTTCTATGTTCAAATGGCTTTGACAAAGTCTATTCATCCACAAACCCTGGATTACCAATTCAACAACGCAACCACTCGGCCTGCAGTTTGAATGAATTGTGCTTGGAAATTCATCTCACTTCCATCTTCCAAAACGAAGACCTCGATTCATAGGATAATCCTGAAGAAAAGCACCTTTTAATCAGCCATCAATTATTTAACAGCCAAAGCCACTGTCAAGTGATCGTGTGGCCGAGCAGTCGAAGGTGCTGTATTTAAGGTTCCAGTCTTTGTGTGGGTTTGGATTTCACTGCTGCCACAGTCTGTGTTCAGGCTTTGTTTGGACAGTGTTCTGATGGTTCTTCGTGAATGAGTCCAAATCATCCATATTATCTTGTTTCCTGTGCTGATATTTCAAAGCATGACTAGTGCTCACAAACTCTGTGGGCCTGCAAGTGCAGTTTTATATTTACACTTGTCTTTTAATAAAGCTTCAATGTTAAGACCTTCTACGAGAACATTTTAAAAAGCCTCAATAGCTGTCAATGCTATTAGCAGCTCTGCAATTCTTTCAGATAACTCAACTTTAGAAAAGTCTCAATCCCCGCCATTGTCCCAACAGCGACTGACAAATTAGTTGATTGTCTCTCTACACTGCTGTCAATGTGACATAAATTCCAACTGATGTCTCTTGAAATTGATTTTCACATGGATTTGTTCTTCTAGCGTGCTATATATTTTCTTAGGCTCTTTCTGATCATCTTCTGATAAGCCTGAGGTATGTAGTTTATGAAGACCTTCGATTCCAATAGCTATCTGAATTTGAACTGCGAGTTTATCTGGTTCTGGTGCAGCCAAATCAAGGAACCATAGCTTTATCATATGTTTGAAAAGTTTAAATTTGGGAAGAGGATTGTGGATTTCAAATTCATACGTGGAAATTTAACTGACATCTTGCTGACATTTCTGGGATTTTCCATGATTTCCTAGGTAGGAAGAAACTTTCCAATTTTCATTCACTGGAAGGTTTCAATGTGTTACAGATCTAGCTGCCTGCAGTACTTTTACTTACCATCACCTGTTTCTGAACTCTATGGCACTGAGGGTCTGTGGCTCTGTTGCTCCCCTTCACACAGTTTTTCAGGCACTGTCCACAAAGTGGTGTTTTGGCGTGAACAGCACCATGATGTCTCAAATAGCTGTAATGGCTCTGATGGTTTTTTTCAGCATTTTATTTTAAGCCTGCCTTTGAATCGCTCAGCACTGGCCTTTTCCAGTCTTTTTCAAGCCTGCTTTTGAATTAACTTACACTGGCCTGAACGAAGTCAACTGATCACACCCCCTTTGACACTGAACCAGTGTCCCCTCAGTACAGTTACTCACTGTTCCCAATGGAGTACTGCCTGCTGATAGTGTTTCACCTCTTAGAGCTCTGTTGACAGCTTCTGCTCCCCTTGCAGAATGCTGCTGTAGTCCCAAACTCAATCTGATACTCTCCCAATGTGCCTTCAAAACTCAAAATCTTCGACAAATCATTCACTGTGACCATATTGTGTTTCCTCTATCCTTCAATCGCAACCACACCAATCAGACAGATCGGACTGTTAAACTATATTGTGAGTTCTTTATTTAAGATTGCAGCAGTAGGTGTGGAAAGAGATGCAGTGGTTTTTGTCGAGGTTCATCCCAAGCAGCTCTGTAACACAGGAGTCTGTGCTCTACGGGCTGTTCCCAGGGATGCACACCGAGACAAACATCAACTGCTGCTGGAGGACTATCAATTCGGTGAAAGACGCCCTTTGGTCTACCCGAAACTTGCCGGTCTTCCAGCGCAAAGAGTTGTCCACCACCGAATGTTGCAGACTGGCACATTCCAAGGTCCAGGACGACGTGCTGAAGCATGCATTAAAGCTTGGGGCAGCCGCAGCAAAGGCTCAATGGGGAAAGACCACAGTGTAAGGACCCCCACCAAGCTGAACTGAGGGGCTGGATCCATGGGAAACCCCTCGAACTGTATCGTTGATATTTTCATTTGCTGTCAATGTAAAACTGTAATTGGCATGACAATAGTGAAAGGGAAGGGTTGTGAAGAAATTCATGATAGTATCGAAGGAAACTGATCTCCCTTGCAATGTTTGTATTTTTTGGTGCTGTTTGAAATTGTTTGGCAATGTAATTTTTGCAGATTTTTATGAATAAAGTATATTTTGGAAATTAAAAAAAAGATTGCAGCAGTATACAAATATTGCTGGAGAGCTCTTACTAGTGTGTCTTGCTTGGTCAATAAAACACATTCCAACTATTGTGTCACGTGTCAGACAACATCCTACCCTCCCTGATGATGGATACAAATTATGGACAAACCCACTCAAAGACACACGACAACAACAGCCACCATCAGTGATCTGGAGACATGCACTCCAAGGTCCCTCTGTTTCTCTACATGTCTTCCATTTATTTGTATTCTCTTGCCTTGTTAGCCTTTGCCAAATACATCACCTCACAGCTATCCGGTTTGAATTCCAATTGCCACTATTCTGCACATGTCACTCGCCCATTGATATCTTTTTGCAGTCTACAGCTTTCTCTACATTATCACCCATAAAGCCAAGCCTCCTTCGACAGCACCTTTCAAACCCGTGACCTCTACCATCTTGAAGGACAAGGGCAACAGATGCATGGGAACACCACCACCTACAAGTTCCCCTCCAAACCACACCCCATCCTGACATGGAACAATATCACCGTTCTTTCACTGTCACTTCATCACAATCCTAGAACTCCCTCCCTAACAACACTGTGGGTGTACCTACACCACATGGACTGCAGAGTTCAAGAAGGTGTCTCACCACCAACTTCTCAAGAGCAATTATTGATGGGCCAGTGATGCTAACATCCAGGAACCAACAGAAAAGGGAACATCTAAGAACGTCAATTCTCCTGGGTGACAATCAGTTATTTGGTCCTTTGAGCAAAGGTAAGGCAGCAAAAACATCCAAAGCAATTTCCAAATGAAGCCAGCATTTATTGTCCATCCCTAATTGCCCTTGAAAAGTCAGTGGTTTGCTCGGTCATTTCAGAGGACAGTTAAAAGTGAACCACCTTGCTGTGGGTCTGGAGTCACATGGAGGCCAGAGCGGCAGATTTCCTTCTTGAAATAGTATCAGTGAACCAGAGAGGTTGTTTCAGCAATGGATGACAGTTTTGAGCCGCCTTCACTGAGCAGAGTTGAAAAGGGCCAGATTTGCATGAGTTCATGATAACTGGAACGTATCCACTGCTGCTGCGGTTGGATTTGAGCTCATAGGCCATGGGTGTGAGCTATGGGCTGTGGATTATCAGTGCCATAACAACACCATGTACCCAAAGGAAGCACATAAATCACTGCTGGTCGAAGGATTGGTCTGTATAGGGATTGAATCCATGACCTTCACAGTATTAGCAGCACACGCTCGCCAAGTGAACTAACAGCCCCCCATGCAAGGCCTGGATGTTAATATTAATGTTTCTGGTCTGTCACCTTTCATCAGAACTCTGTTCCTCTCTCAGCAGATGCTGAGTATTTCCAACAGTTACTGTTTTGATTTCAGATTTCCAACATGCACAGAATTTTACTCTTATTTCTATTTTCAAATGTTTTTGGCAAAGTCGATCTATCCAGAAACCCTGGATTACCAATTCAACAATGCAACCACTCAACGTGCAATTTGAATGAATTGTGTTTGGAAATTCATCTCATTTCCATCTTCCAAAACAAAGACCTCGATTCACAGGATAGTCCTGCAGAAAATAAAGGTCAAATAAATCAGCTTTTGTTTAAACACACTGCTGTAGATTTGTTGTCTTTCCCGCCTGAGTGTTTAACATCACCTGGCTGGAGTTCAGAAAGGACAATCTGGGGGAGGATCGTACAGCAGGAACAGAACTTCAGCCTGAACACAGTCCTTCAGGATCATGGCACTTTGGTCTTTCTCATGTCTCTTCACTGACAGCAAAGTCCCCATGTGGGTTAATCCTGAGGCCTGTAAGAAATGTGTCCCAGCCGCTCTCTTCCAGGTGCAGAGCTCCTGGGCACGGAACAGAAGGTTCCTTTACAACTGTGTTTAGAGTCAGGAAGAACAACAGTGAATGCTGGAAACGTGCTGTCAAATCAGAGATTGGTGTAAAACTGTGACCTGTTCCTGACTGAAAGTGAAACGGCAGGTATAAGTTTCCAGTCTGAAAATTAATATTGCATTACTCTGTGGAGATTTAATGTGTTTGTGTGACAAGTCCTGAGTCTCCAATTTTTACACAGGTGTTAACTCATTTAAAATAAACCTTTTGAAATGAAATAAATTTAAGTCTGCATTAAAATAGCAGATGCAGGAAGTCACTTCTGGTACAATTATACAACAGATATTTAATCTCCAGATCAAGAAGGACCTGCAGCGTGTTTGCAGGAATTACATGTTTTATTGGTGTGTGAGTGTTAGACACCAGGATAACTAAAAATACACAGAACATCCACAGGAGTGCTATCACGTCAGTTACTCTGGGATCACTCCCACTGTGAAACTCCACCACTGACCCTGCTGAAGGTTGTAGGCTGAGGGAGTGGAGCCTCCAGGAGTGGACTGTGGCGTGAGAAAGCTGGGTTTCAGTATCCTGACAGATACATGGTGAGAAACCAGAGGAATCCTTACTAAGGAACCGTCTGGGGTTTTACCTGCCAATGTTGGTCTATGGGTAAATGATGCCTGACTCCCTCAATTGTCTTAAATTTAACGCAGTTTGGAACAAGTTGAATTCTATTTCCAGAAGAATACGGACAAATATCAGCTACAGTGAGATCACGGCACAGTGGTACAGTAGTTAGCACCGCAGCCTCACAGCTCCAGGGACCTGGGTTCGATTCTGGGTACAGCCTGTGACCGTGTGGGTTTTCTCTGGGTGCTCCGGTTTCTTCCCACTGCCAGAAACGTGCAGGTGATCGGTAGGTTGTCTGTTGTAAATTTCCCCTAGTGCAGGTAGGTGGTAGGGAAAATGGGATTACTGTAGGGTTGTATAAATGGGTGGTTGTTGCTCGGCACAGACTCGGTGGGCCGACGGGCCTGTTTCAGTGCTCTATGTCTAAATCATAATAAAATGAAATTGAGCGAGATGGAATCAGCCATTAGAGAAACTGAGAGATCTTTGGAAAAGAATATGGTGCACAATGATGGTAACAGTGGCAAAAGCTTTTCCAGCTACATCAGGAGTGAGAAGATGGATACAGATGGTTTTGAGCCACTGAGAGACAGTTCAGGACAGATTGAAACAGATTACCAGGCTATGACAGAACTGTTAAATGACTATTTCACATCAGTCTGCACTCCTGTGGATGATGCTCAGATTCCAGCTGTGGGATGTGCTGCCGACAATAACATCATAAATATTAAATTAGAAAGGGATTGTCATCCTGGATAAAATAGGAAATCTCAAACCTGATGGTGTTCCAGGTCCAGATGATATCTACCCAAGGGTGTTTAAAGAGATGGGACGGGTGATCTGTGAGCCCCTTGTCTGTATCTTCAACAGCTCAGTAGAGTCAGGGATTGTTCCCTGAGATTGGAAGGTTGCTCACGTAGTTCCCATTTTCCAAATCAGAGCCAGGGAACTACAGACCCATCAGTGTGAGCTTGATCACAGGGAAGATGTTTGCAGGGATCCTAAGAGATGCTGTTTCTGATCATTGGGGAAGAGAAGGTGTCATTAGAGATACTCAACACGGCTTCAGAAAAGATGATCATGTCTTATAAAGTTGTTTGTGTTTTGTTTAGAAGTTGCTGTGTTGGTGGGTGAGGGGAATCCGTTTACATTGTCTATCTCAGGGTGTAATCCAACAACATAGAGGTTGTGGGGCTGAAGGAGGTGAGCTGTGGTCTAACGAATGTTTTGTTCCAACATAACCACTCTCCCATTTTCCATTAACTTCAATATCATGAAAACTGGCAGTTTGAACCTGTCAGCATTTGAACGATATTTTCAAATGACTCGAGGGTTTCTTACAGTTGGGATCATTCTTTATTCTGTCCCCTCGAGGTGTTAGAGAACAGACATTCTCCTGCATATAGCAATCTAGCATACTGGGGCAATGGTGACATAGTGGTAATGTCATTGGATGCTGTCCTGTTGGTATGGGTACAAACCACACCATGGCAACTGGTGGAATTTAATTTCAATGATTTTTTTAAAATTCTGCACTTGAAAGCTAGTCTTAGTAATGATGTTATTAAACTATCAGTGATTGTTGTAAAAATCCATCTGGTTCACCAATATTCCTTATGGAATGAAATAATGCTGTCCTTATTTAATGTGGTGTATATGTGATTCCAGACCCACAGCAATATTGTAACAGAGTTCACTGTTTGATGCAGTGTCTTGCAAGCTTTAAGCTTAATTAGAAGTGATTATAAGTAATAATGCTTTCAAATATTGTTACAGTGTCAAAATGACGTAGGGCATCAGAAGAGTCACGGATGTAGGTGGGAAGAGACTCGACCAGCGGAGAAAAGATAGAGTCCAGATAGGAAGAAGTGAGTTCAGTGGGGCAGGAGCTGTACAAATTCATACTGTCCAAGGAGGTAACAACCATAATGAATAGAACTCTTCATAGGTTTTAATCTCAATTACTGGCAAAATGCTTTATCAATTAAGCCTCAATTAGAGTAGGGTAGGAACTGACAGTGCAGGACCTGGACCAACCATCGGGCAAACTAGAAAGGTGGTCTGATGGCCAAAAAGGGGATAAAAGAACAGCTATTGAACATGAGAAGCAACATGTAAAAAATCCAGAGGAAGAAAGAAGAAAACCTTCAGTCAACATAACACAGCAAGAGAAAGAGAGACTGTGCCACAGTCACTCGGAGGGCAAACGCCAAGGATCTGAGGTTCAGACTGTGACTATTGTCGTTGTTAAGTATTACTTCATTACACTAAATATAAATTACTTAATAAATCGTCTACACTTCATACCAACATATACCTGCACCCAGAGTGGTTTGTTGGGGTCAGGGACAAGTCACCCTTGTTGGATTAAATGGAATCCTGAAAGGAGCAGGAAAGCTGCACTTTTTTGACAAATCACCAAGATAGCAGACTACAAGTCATGGCCAAAACATCATTCATTAGTTACAAATCACAACTTAATTAAATCTGGGCACACAGACACTTTATTGACATGTATAAATACATATAAATGTAATCAGTTATCCAGCAGTTGAGCTGGATAGGAATCGTATTTCACAAAACAAGTAACAAATACCGGGGTGAGAGTGGCAAAAGATCAAAAGGTCTGAAAATTAGTGGCTGAAGACTAAAAAATACTGATTTTTTTGACAATGTGCCATGTAATTTTAACACTGTTACTCCAGCAAACTAGTTGAGTCATGGTAATTTTGTACAATTTCGCATATGTAATGATAAACTTGCAGTGTACTCAGAATACAATTTCATGAGACTTACCTGACAGCTGATAATTGGTTTAACAGAGCTTCATGTTCTCATCAGGTGGCAGGACCGTATCTTCAACACAGAAGTCCTCGAGGTGGCCAACATCCCCAGCTTATACACACTACTGAGTCAGCGGCGCTTGAGATGGCTTGGCCATGTGAGCCGTATGGAAGATGGCAGGATCCCCAAAGACACATTGTACAGCGAGTTCACCACTGGTATCAGACCCACCGGCCGTCCATGTCTCCATTTTAAAGACGTCCGCAAATGCGACAAGAAGTCCTGTGACATTGATCACAAGTCGTGGGAGTCAGTTGCCAGCATTCGCCAGAGCTGGTGGGCAGCCATAAAGGTGGGGCTAAAGTGTGGTGAGTCGAAGAGACTTAGCAGTTGGCAGGTAAAAAGACAGAAGCGCAAGGGGAGAGCCAACTGTGTAACAGCCCTGACAAACACATTTTTCTGCAGCACCTGTGGAAGAGCCTGTCACTCTAGAATTGGCCTTTATAGCCACTCCAGGCGCTGCTCCACACACCACTGACCACCTCCAGGCGCTTACCCATTGTCTCTCGAGATAAGGAGGCCGAAGAAGAAGAATGTTCTCAATGTCCTGCTTCTGCCTATTTATAGCTTTCTCACGTAAAAGGTGTTCTGTGAAAATGTGTCAGCTTTAATGGAAAGCAATATATATAAGCATACCAGATGGCACGTTCTGGTACCTAGGTAAGCGATGTGGACAAATCAGTAGGTATATAAATTAATAAAAAAGCAAACATTTATGAGACATTTACAATCCAGAAACATGAACATAAGCAGGGTAATTTTGTTATTTTGTACTGTGACATAATCACCTGAACGATGCAGAAAGTAAAACCAGGTAGGGAGGATTGTATACCAGTTATACAGCCTGTCCAATCTACTGTCCATTAACTTAAATGGACAGGAATATCACATACATTCTGTTAGGAGCATGTGATACTCCTGTTCCAAATTTCTTTACGACAATTATTTACTTCCAAGCACAAAAGAGGAAAATAACCTTATTAACTTTTGCAAATGCAATGCCTCTATGGATAGAATTGCTTGTTTTTAAATATCATCACTTATGGAAGATTTTATCATTTAAAATAATTAGTCATATTATAATGATTGTAAATTAAAATAATCTTGTTTGCAGTGCAGATCTCATTATAATCTTAATGAAAACTAATGAAAAATGTGGTTTTCCTCTTCAAAGGGTCCAAATATTATGCAACATAAAAATTTTCCCAGCTCTTGCGAGTGACAGTGGAAAAGTAATGAGACTAGTGTTGTACCGCAAGGAAGCAAATCCTGCACTCAGGACGTCCCAGTACTTTGTGGGACGTCCTGCCCCATGTGTCCAAAGATCTGCAGGTCGAGAATCAGCCTGTTCAGTGACCTGAAGACCCATGGAAGAATCTCACGACCTTGAGTCGACATCATCCTCGAATCGAGGGACAGCCGACGACAACCTCTGCAGTAACAAGTTTGAGGTTCTGTTGCATCATCCCCAAATCAGGCTCAAAAGTTTGGTAAAGGCCCTGTGACAATGCAGCAGGTCCAATGGACAGGTGTATATCCCAACAGTGATCAATACGTCTGGCCCCTGTTTTACTGCACCAATTGTTCTGGTGACAGCTGCATTTAACAGCAAGGTGAGCTGAAAATCATAACTATTGTGTTCGCTTGGAGAAGGGCAGCACTCTGTATATACTGAAGGTTTACTACATTGGTCTCTGGGATGAGGGGGTTGTCCTATGATGAGGGGCTGAGTAAATTGGGCCTATATTCTCTGGAGTTTAGAAGAATGAGAGACGATCTAATTGAGACACACGAGATTCTGAAAGGGCTTGATAAGGTAGAAGCTGAGAGATTGTTTCCATTGGTCGGGGAATCTGGAACGCAGGGGCACAATCTCAAGATAAGGGACCAATCATTAAGGACTCAGATGAGGAGAAATTACTGCAGTCAAAGCATCGTGAATCTTTGGAATTCTCTACCCAAGATGGTTGTGGATGCTCCATTGTTGAATATATTTAAGGCTGGGATTGATAGATTTTTGGTCTCTCAGAGAATCAAGTGATATGGGCTGCGGGCAGGAAAGTGGAATTGAAACCCAAGATCAGCCATGATCATATTGAATAGTGGAGCAGGCTCAATGGGCCATATGGTCTACTTCTGCTCATATTTCTTGTGTTCTTGTATATACATGTTCATACATGTACAGAGTATTGTGCCATCAGCCTGAGAAACCCAGTGACCATTTATAGTGACTGCAGAGAGCTCACAGGATAGTTGCACTGTAACCAATACACAGCACTTGTGGTGCACGACAGCTTTTCCAGATAATCTTAAGCAATGTCAAACCACACATTAAAAAAAGATGGCCAGATTTATACTCCTTGTCTTCCATCACTATGGTGTAAAAGACAGCTTCACACTGACTTAAGGTTTACAGTGTGACTGGGGCAGTAGACAGTGAAAATGGAGGTGAACAATGAATGGAATTCAGCCATACACCTGAGAAAACCGATAAGTGGAAATTCCAGATCACTTCAGTTGCTCCAAAGCACAGGACATATTAAGTTTATACAGTTCATGCTCACTGCAGGATATTCACATGCAGTAACCAATTTGTGCAGAGTTTTCAGAAATTATTTCAGACACACAAAATGGAAGCAAGTTTCAAATTCCTATTGACAGACCAATGTTTTTGCTGTAGACCAGGGACTTGCCAGCTACTGATCCTGCACCATTAATTTTAAATCATGTCAAATGAGCTGTGTCAGTTCTCAGGTGGTCTCTGCTAAGATATCCCATGAAGGCAAAAATAAACATTGGGAATTGGTCTGTGTATACACACATCTCCTTTTTGTCTATTTGCAGAAGACAGACACACTGAAGTTGTGAAGGAGTGTGCAGTTCCAGCCACTTGCTTTCCTGTTTGAAATTCATTTCCACCAAGGTGGAGGACTATAAAAAATAAAGATGACTTAAAAAAGGTAAAACAGATTGCCGAGCAGCTTTGTGGTTGGCCGACTTTAAAAAAATCATAACTGACAGTTGCAATTTCTTTCAAAGCCGGTCTTGTGGTTAAGGTGGGAATGGGAGAAGCCAATGGTGGATTTCCGAAACCCCAATGTCGGAAATCTGCCATTTGGTGGAAATTTCTCATCCCTGAGTTACTTGTGAACTCGCTGGTGTGTCAGCACATGGGATGAAGCAGGAAGTTCCTTCCCCTGGTCAGAGCAAGTGAATGGCCTCTTCCTTGTGTGAACTTGCTGGTGTTTCAGCAGGTGGGGTGAAGTAGTGAATTCCTTCCCACACTCGAAGCAGGTGACTGGCCTCTCTCCAGTGTGAACTCGCTGGTGTGTCAGCAGGATGGATAAATGATTGAATCCCTTCTCACATTCTGTGCAGGTGAATGGCCTCTCCCCAGTGTGAATGTGCTGTTGTGTAGTGAGGTTGCCTAATCGCCTGAACCCAGTCCCGTAGTGAGAGCACCTGAACAGTCTCTTGTCAGTGTGAATACGTTGATGGGACATCACTTCAGCAGAACGTTTATAGCAATTCTCACAAAATGGACATTTAAAAGGTCTCTCCCCAGTGTGAACTCACTGATGTGTCAGCAGGTAGCATGATTTAGTGAATCCCTTCCCACATTCACAGCAGGTGAACGGCCTCTCCAGGGTGTGACTGCATGGATGAGTTTCCAGCTCAACTGGATAATTCAATCACTTTCCACAGTCCCCATATTTACATGGTTTCTTCCCAATGTGACTGCAGTTGTGTTTCGACAGGGCAGATGATTGGTTGAAACCTCATCCACACACAGAACATGTGTACAGTTTCTCCACACTGTGATCGGTACTTTTTGTTCCACGTTCAAAATCCAGTGTTATTCGGGTTACAACAAGTTGGGCGACTCCTTCAGATCCTGATCTGACATTTGCTTTGCATTTCACAGCTGCAATTCCTCCCCTTCTAAAACCCTGTGAAATTGATTTAAAACTGAAAAAAAGAGTGTGTGAGAGAACCCACAAAAACACAAAGGCAGGTTGTGAAATGGAGCTGAATGAATCTGGTAATTTATGGTGCCATCACTAGGAAAACGTGACCATGAAAGCTGCTGGATTAATGTACAACCCCAACTAGTTCATTGATGTCCTTCAGTGAAGGGAACCTGCCACCCAGTCTGGACCTACACAAGACTCTGCCCTCTATGGGAGGAAAAAGAGAGAGAGAGGGAGAGGGGCAGGGAGAGGAGAGGGAGTTTATTTTTCGACAACTCGACCAGAACTTTGACAGAACCTCCAAAAACCTCAACTTCCATCATCTAGAAGGACCAGGGTAGCCCGTGTATATGAACACCATCATCTCTAAGTTCCCCTCCAAGTCACGCACCATCCTGACTTGTCTGACTGACATCCAGTACTCGATGAACAGAAATTTCATCCACTTAAATATTGGGAAGTCTGAAGCCATTGTCTTCAGTCCCTGCTACAATCTCCACTCCCTAGCCACCAGCTCAATCCCTCTCCCTGGCAATTGTCTGAGGCTAAACCAGACCATTCATAACCTGGATGTCATATTTGACCCTGAGATGATCTTCCGACTGCATATCAACACCATCACTCAGACCACCTATTTCCACCTCAGTAACATCGCCAGACTTCACCACTGTCTCAGCTCATCTGCCTCTGAAACTTACATCCCTGCATTTGTTACCTCTCAACTTGACTATCCTGGATGGCCTCCCACATTCCACCCTCTGTAAACGTGAGATCATCCAAAACTCTGCTGCCTGTGTCCTTACTCGAACCAAGTCCTGTTCACCCATCACCACTGAGCTCACTGGCCTACACAGACTCCCAGTTAAGCATCACCTCAATTTTAAAATCCTCATCCTTGCTTTCAAATCTCTCCATACCCTCACGCCTCACTATCTCTATAATCTTCTCCAGCCCTACAACACTCTGAGAAATCAGAGCTCATCTAATTCCGGAATCTTGAGCATCCCCGATTTTCATTACTCCATCACTGGTCGCCGTGCCTTCAGCTGCCAAGGCATTAAGCTTTGGAAATCCCTCCCTAATCCTCTCCGCCTCGCAACATTGCCTTCCGTGCTTCAGACACTTCTTAAAACCCAGCTTTTTAATCCAGCTTTTGGTCACCTGCCCTAATATCTCCTTATGTGGCTCAGTGTCAAATGTTGCTTTATAACACTCCTGTGAAATGCCTTGGAACATTTTATTACATTAAAGATGCTGTATAAATACAAGTTGATGTTAAGTTGGACATTTATCACCTTTCCTTCATCATCACTGGGTGAAAATCCTGTAACTCCTTCCCTAACACCATTGTGGGAGCACCTTCAACACAAGGACTGCAGTGGTTCAAGATGAAGGCCCACCATCAGCTTCTCAATGGGCAACTGCGAATTGGCAATATACGCTGGTCTGGCTAGTGACGCCCATATCACAGGAATGAAGTAATAACGTGTGTATATGTAAACTGGATTGAAAGCCTCTACAGAAATACTTGTTACTGAAATAATACTCTTTTACATCGAGTGGTTGGTGTCTGTTTAGCAACCTCATCTCCCCTGGATTCTACCTCCCTTGACAGCCTCACTATGAAAATTGTTGCACCCGACTGGGCTCAAAAGTACTCGGAATTAAAGTCAGCAGTTGTTCCCCCATTCCCACTCCAGCTCAAACTGATGGAACAAAAAAGACCAACACAGGACATCAGGGACTGACTTCCACATCCAACACCAACCCTGATACAACCTGCTCTTAATTCGTCCGTCTGTGTTTCTCGACTTACTTCTGTGAGAAATGCCTGCAATAATACAAAAGCAATATACTGCAGATGCTGGAAATCTGAAATAAAAGGAGAAAATACTGGAAATATTCAGCAGGTCGGGCTGCATCTGTGCAGAGAGAAACAGAGTTAACGCTTCAGGCACATCAAACCACCGCCGGTGCCTGCAGCCTGGAACTCGGAATGGGAGAAGGAGGAAAAGTGAGGAGAGGCAATATATTCCAACACTGAGCAACCGACAGTCCACCTCCATCACCGGGATAGGGAGACAAAGTTTAGAAACACTCAGCAGCACGACTCCAGTAAAACATCCCAGGAGCAAAAGGGAGAGCAGTGTGTGTACCTGCCCTGATATCCCCCTCCCCAGGCCTGTCAGTCTAACCCCCCACTCCACTGCTCAGCCAAGCAGCTTGCAGCTTCCTGCACCTTGAACTAGCCGTGTCCAGGTGTGGCCCAGTCCAAGGAGAGTCTTTGTGGAAGCAGGGAGGGGGGACCTCCTACCCTGTGCTGTGTCCCAATTGTGTCCCTGTGCTGTGTCCCCCAGGCCCCTTTATAACCGAGAGAAGTTTCCTTCAAAGTTTTGGGCTGTGATGTTAAAGTTTAGTAATCCTTAGTTCCTGCAAAAGAGCAGGAAATCTGGCGGCCATTACCGTCACCAAGAGAAGCCCGGCAGCTGCCCTGCCCCGCCGCGCCGCGCCGCCAGTCGTGTGCAAACGCGGGACCGGGAGCTTCTTATTGGGGGGATTGAGGCTGCAACAGCTGTCTCTGAAACCATCACTGGGACTGCGCCTGCTCAAACACTGTTCGGCATTGCGCATCCTCACGCACTGTTCGGTACCGCGTTTGCGCGAAACGCTGTATTGCGCCTGCGTACTGCTCTCCTGCGTTCTCAATAGGGAATATTCTTAACCGCGGAGAATCTTGGGTAGCAACCGCGCCATTGAACGGTCCAATTCGAGCGGCGGAGCAAACCGGAAGGGAGAAGCGAGGAATCGACGCGGTGATTGAGCGGGGAACTGAATGCGTCGATCGCGGGAGGGAGGGAGGAGGGACCTGAATGCGGCGACTGATGCGGCGATTGCGCTATTGTGGAGGTGATGTTGGGTTTAATTTGCTTTTCGTGTCCAGTGAAGCAGCGCCATCTTAAGACAGCTGCCTGTGACGTCGCAGACAACAGCGTTTTGGACGATGATGGTGCATTTGCGCACCTGCAGCAAACGAGTCCGAAAATTAAAATCGTTCCCAAAAGAAGCTTTTTAAAAACATTGATTCATGGGATGTGGGAGTCGCTGGGCAGGCCAGCATTTATTGCCCATCCCTAATTGCCCTTGAGAAGGTGGTGGGGAGCTGCCTTCTTGAACCGCTGCAGTCCATGTGGGCCAGGTACACCAACAGTGCTGTTCGGAAGGGAGTTCCAGGATTTTGACCCAGAAGTAGAAGAATATTGAGGGAAATTTCTCCAGACTGAGGGTTGTTGAGATCTAGAATGTACCGTCTGAATGGGTGTTGCAATCAGATTGCACAGCAACATTCTTGAAGAGGACAAATTTCCAGGGTGATGGGGAAAAGATGGATTATGGTATTAAACTGACTGTTCTTCCCACTTGTTAGGGCCCCTGCTGAGGGATACGAGCGAACAACCCCACTGCCTTGTGGTTGTCTCAGGAGAGACTCAGGCCAGGAGAGTAAACCCTCACAGAAAATCATGAGAGGAACCCCTAATGCGGTCATGTGTCACCTTTGTCATGTTTCCAGCAGTTCCTGCAGCCAAACTGTTGCCAAACGTTGAGCTCTGCCCTCCTTTGGACCCCACTAGGAAGGCTGAGAGGGGTGTTTTGATGCTTGAGCAACTCACAACCTCCATACATTCTGTCCACGAATGCGCCATGGGCAGGTCACTCCATAGTCACCTCACAGCGACCAAAACAACACGGAAGGCAGCAGTTTCGGGGTCATCGCTTCTCTTTCAGAGAGCCGGCACAGGCTCGGTGGGTCGACAGGCTTCCTTCTGTGCTCTAAAATTCACTGACTCCATCATGTTCATTATCACATCAACTGGGAGATACAACACAACTCAAGGCTCACAGACAATGATGCCCAGAAGATGTTCAGGGATGGGCAATAAATGCTGGCCTAGCCAGCGACGCCACATCTCATGAACGAACATACAAAAAAGGGCAGTTCTCTAATGCTTTGTATGGATAATTTAATTACAGAGCAGACAGTTTTGTAAGCTGTGATGGCCGAGTGGTTAAGGCATTGGATTTGAAATGTAATGGGGTTTTCTCTGTGAAGGTTCAAGGCCTGTTCACAGCAAACTTTATATCTGTTCTCTTGAGTTACCTGCCTGGTGAGATCAAAGACTTGTTTACCAATCAAATCTGCATCTGCTGTAATCTATCAAACCAATTGATGCAAAGCTCATTTTCCCAATTTTAAACATTGAAATGTATTAATTACATATTGTAGTTTTGTTAGATGACAAATGTAAAATCGGGTGAGAAATAAACACTGAAAACAACCAGAAAAAAGTATTTTCCTAAACATCCTTGCAAAATTTAGAGGAAAAATAGCACCTTCAGCGAATGAGTGGGAATACTGTTTGGTTTCAATAAGTTGAACCAGATTTCTCAGTGTAAAATGACAGTGGCAGAACTCAAATCTTCTTCAAATCATAGAAGTTTCCTGCTGACAGTGAAATAGGAAAAGCAGCTAACCTGAGGAGCATTGCAGAGCTTCCCTGGTCGTCTAGTGGTTTAGATTCAATCCTCTTAATACCATCCTCTGGTTTCCATTCTTGATTAGGTAAATCAGAACTTCTTGCTGCTGTGGCAACTTTCAATTACTTGTTGCATGAAAACAGAAAATGCGGAGTGAAGAATGCTCTTAAAGCTCTCGGTTGGTGATTGTTGATCAGAGCTGGAGAATCAGTGATGCAACTTGACAAGAACAATTACAGATACAGTTGGTGAGTGAAAGAAAGCAAGTTACGGGCTGTGGAAAAGTTGCAACATGGAGTGATAGACTGACTAAAGGGATGATAGTGCAAGGCAAAATGTTGTTGGTAATGGGATAGCTTTTTCTGCTTGCTATTCAAACTGGCACAAATATCACTCCTGAGCAACCAAACACAACTGCTCTGTCAAAAAGCATGCTGGGCTGAATGGCCTCCTTCTGTGTTGTACCTTTCTATAATTGTATGTTTCTCAACACCACTAATACTGCCTTCATTCTGCCATCTCACAACCCAGTACAGCCAAATATACTTTCTTGCCTTGTGCCCTTTCCTTTTGATCTCATGACAATGAGGAAATTCAGTGAGAAGTTTTCTTGTCATTTCTATCACCAGATCTGGAACCTGCTGAATGACATTTTAAATGGTGCCAACCCTTTACTGCAGCTCAACTCATCAAACATTCACTGTTATCATTGGCCTATTCGGTATCTTCTTGCACTACATCTGCTGAACAACATTACTTTCTTGTAGCTCCACTTTCTTCACATTGAAAACCTGTCAGAAATATGCAGTTTCAAAGCTAAGCAACTTGTAAAAGATTGGAGGAGGGTGACAGTGTCTAATTACGAATGGGAACAACTCTTGTATATTCATGCGTTAAGTATCTGGAAGAAGCAGGAAGATGAGATCCTGTTGCTTATTTATCCTGTTATCTGTGAAACCCATCGTTTCTCAATGTCCTGCATCTTTCATTCCCACTCCCTGCTTTCCAGGTCAAGCTGGCTTTCACAAATTTGGTCTGTTTGCATCAAGCAGCTCATTCACCTGGTAGCTGGAGGAGCAGAGGGAGCTGGAGGAAAAGCAGTGAGAGAAGCAGAAGGAGATGCCACATGAAACTAACAGGATTTGATGTGTGTCAGTTGTTTCTGCTGATATATGACAGCCCGTGTGTTTCCTTGCACATTTCACAGGAGCCGCATTGATTCTGTTGTTGCATTTTGGAAATTGAAACTTGTACATCCGCAGCTTGTGGTTCTATTTCAAGTTACTGTCCATTTAATGCTTATGCCTTCATCACTCCGTGCTGTCATTACCTGGATAAATCATTTCTGTTCAAACGAAACAGGCCATTTTGTATGAGAAACATCTCTGTGGTGAAAGTAGACTGAAGTGAAGGAACAGGAATAGCAGCGCATGTCAGTTAACTTGCCGGGCAGCGGTCAATTCTCCAGTGGTCTTGCTGTGTTTATTGCTTTTAGATAGCAATAAGGAACCAAACAATCTTCAGTTGAGTTGTCATAAACTGTGAGTTCTTTATTGGTATAGTAACACATTTACAGGAGAGCTTGTCTCACTCATGTGACCAGGTGTCACGTTCAACGCCAGTGAACTGATCATGTGTTGTTGTGACATCACCTCCTCTGATGGTGTATAGCATTTAAACTGTAAAAACCATATCACAACATCCCCTTTCCTAAAATGGAGACACATAAAAGACAACTATGTAAATAATGGAGTGAAATGACTTTAAAAAATATTTACACACACATTGACGATGATGTTCTTCAGTCTCTGAATCATACAGGCGGTCCGCTGACTCAAACTGATCTTGTGAAAATGTAGTTTCATGGAGAACTAGACTTCTCAGCATTCTTGACTTGACTTTCATGTGTGGTGGGGCAGGCCACCTCGACAAAACCTGCCTCAGTTATGCTCAGGCGGCAAGGCCCAAGGAACGGCTTTCCATTAAAGTTGACACATCTTCACAGAACACCTTTTACATGAACAAGCTATAAATAGGCAGAAGCAGGACATTGAGAACATGAAGCTCTGTAAAACCAATTATCAGCTGTCAGGGAAGTCTCATGAAATTGTATTCTGAGTACAGTGCAATTTTATTCATTACATATGCAAAATTGTACAAAATTACCATTACACAGCTAGTTTGCTTGAATAACAGTGTTATAATTACATGATTCATTGTAAAAAAAAATCGGTCATTTTTAGTCTTCAGCCACTAATTTTCAGACCTTTTGATCTTTTGCCACTCTCACCCCGGTATTTGTTACATATTTTTGTGAAATACTCTCCCTATTAGTGCTCAACTGCTGATTACATCTATATGTATTTATACATGTCTATAAAGTGTCTGTGTGCCCAGATTTAACTAAGTTGTGATTTGTAACCAATAAATGATGTTTTGGCCATGACTTGTAGTCTGGTATCTTGGTGATTTGTCAAGAAAGTGTAGCTTTCCTGCTTCTTTCAGGATTCCATTTAATCCAACAAGGGTGACTTGTCCCTGACCACAACAAACTACTATGGGTGCTGGTATATGTTGGGTTTAAGTGTAGCAGATTTATTAAGTAATTTATATTCAGTGTAAAGAAGTAATACTTAACAACGACAATAGTGGCTTTCTGTTCCTCAGATCCTCGGTGGTTGCCCTCTGAGTGACTGTGACGCAGTCTCTCTCTTGCTGTGTTCTGTTGACTAAAGATACTCTTCTTCCTTTCTCTGGATTTTCTGTGTTGCTTCTCATGTTCGATAGCTGTTCTTTTATACCCTTTTTGGCCATCAGACCACCTTTCTCGTTTGCCTGATGTTTGGTCCAGGTCCTGCGAAGTCAGTTACTACCCTACTCTAATTGAGGCTTAATCGATAAAACATGTTGACAATAATTGCGATAAAAACCTGTGAAGAGTTCTATTCATTACGGTTGTTATCTCCTTGGACAGCATGAATTTGTACAGAAATTGATTCTTTTTTAGCAAAGTTAATGAATGTTATTGGGTCACAAAACTTTTTCTGCTGACTGTGTCACAGTGAGTTACAAAGTCCTACTGATACTGAATTTCTTACAAGCTTAAGACTTAGTTTTTAAACTTAATACTTTTAAATTAAAGCCGATTCTTTCCAGCATGATTCTTAATTCATTAATTATAACTCAGTCAAGGTCCATTGCCTTGTAATCATTGTTTCTTGATGGGTTGCTGCTTAATATATACATGTAGTTGCTGATACAATGCACAAAATTAACTTCTTTGTTCATATGTTAGTATTAAGATGATTTACTTGATATTGTTAGTTATCACAGAGGATACAGTGTGAAAATAGTCAAGTTCAGCTAAAATCTAGCTACCCAACCTACTTGCAACTCCCCAGTTTGAGGGTGAAATATATGACAATATATTGACCCCTCACTACTTTTCATTGACTGTTACTTTCTTTTAGACATAAGAGCTGGGTTCCAGCTCAATTCTGTGTGCTTCAGCTGTCTTGAGGTAAGATTTCTCAAGTAACAGAGGACGGCTATTATTACAATTGTGACCATCGTTTGTATCAAAGTGAACAGAATAGAAATAGTTCTGAGCCAGGGATGTTGACTTGTATTCACAACTGTTTCCCACCTATGTCTATTTCCCAAATTTCCAATTCCTCTCTCTCAATGTTCATGTTCTTGTCACATCTTAAACCAGTGCTTTTGGGATGTTGCAATATTTTAATTATGGATTATAAATCTAAGGATAGAGGGGGTATGGGGTGTCTCCACTGAATTATTGTCCTTAATGCTTCCTCCTGCATTCCAAAGTCAACTCTGATTTCAGTGATGTTATGAGTAGGTACAGGGAACAGGATATCATTCCCTATCTGGGTGATCTTAGTGGGTTTGAAACAATACACCAAGCCGTGAATTATCTTACAATATCCCCACCTTGATGGCAAGGCATTTATGCCGACCCCTCAAATTAAATTCTTGTATACTTTGAACTTACATATTTGTTCTGTGATCATGTTTAATTGTGATCTTGTTTGGCACACCAGGTGCTTCAAGTAGCAAGTGTGGAGCAGTAAGCATATCAGCACCAATAACTGGGTTATATTCCAGGGGCGGCACAATGGTGCAGTGGTTAGCACCGCAGCCTCAGCTCCAGTGACCAGGGTTCAATTCTGAGTACTGCCTGTGTGGAGTTTGCATGTTCTCCCTGTGTCTGCGTGGGTTTCCTTCGGGTGCTCTGGTTTCCTTCCACAGCCAAAAAGACTTGCAGGTTGATAGGTAAATTGGCCATTATAAATTGCCCCTAGTATAGGTAGGGGAATATAGGGACAGGTGAGGATGTGGTAGGAATATGGGATTTGTGTAGGATTAGTATAAATGGGTGGTTAATGGTCGGCACAGACTTGGTGGGCTGAAGGGCCTGTTTCAGTGCTGTATATCTAAATCTAAAAATCTAAATCTAATCAATTCATGTGAAATTATTCTAATCCAGAGGGGAATTTCCATGTTTAACCCTGTTTCCCACCAATGTGATGAATCCCCTACCCCTGGAATTTCCTTAGCTATAGTTTTATTTCCTTGCTGTACTGTGTAATAACGGCATTGGGAGGTGTCCACTTGACTTATTAATGCTGTTGAGGTTGTTGGTAGTTCAGGGATGTGTTACCCAAATTTCGTGACATAAACCCCTGGGTTTATGTTCAAGCCATCTTTTACTTGTGAGACCTGTTGGTCAGGCATCTCAATGGCGAGGAAGGTTTTCCCCCAGGACTGTGGTTTTGATCGGTGTAATACAGTCGGTCCCAATTTGAACATTTAAGTTCCTGTGATGGTAATAGTCTTCTAAGGTGATAAAACTAGACTTCCCTTCTCGGACATAGGCCGTTCTAGTTCTCACATCTGATGAACCTGTAACTTCCACAGTGCAGTTCATCCCCTTCCCATTCCAATTAAAAGCACATGTGGCTCTTCAATGATCATATAAATCATATGGGCAAATGAGGATATCCATGCTTGTTCTGTATCCCTGTAGGTTTCATTCTATCCAAGTTAGTTCTTCTAACTAGATCAACTATTGGAGTGATGTCAGGAATCGATTAATGACACTTTCCCTCATAACCCCTATGTTTTCTGTTCTAAACAGAGGATTAGGCATGGTTCCATTCAGAAGACTGGGCATGTGTACTACTAGTCCCAATAGCTTCTGGTTCCCCACCTTGCGGCATTTGTGCTTGACCGGGCGAACCTCAATCAGACTCCTAATTTTACAGAATTCTGCATCGTCCTGATAACAGGATCATCCTGATAAATGTCTATTTGTTACCCAAGTGGGAAGATGTCCTTCATTGATAACTTCTCGGTTGTCTCTGAACCGTTCTACCAACCAATTCCCATATATGACACATACATCATTATGAGTTGCTTGGTCAGCGGCCTTTCTGTCCTCTCGGGTAAGGTTATTAATCTCTCTCACATGATTTTCTGTCTCATGTATAATGTCTCGTAAGTGCACGCCCATTGTCTGATCCTCTCCCAGCTCTTCATGTTCTATGCTATTTTGTTTACTGAGTACATTTATCAATTTCTCCTGTACCGTCCATAACTGTATCTGTGAAACTGCCAAATCCATAGAGTTAATCATTGAGGTGACTGTATTAAACCAGTAAATCCAGCATTTATCAAGCCTCTCTTTCGCCTACTTCTTGTTTGATTCATTTCATTTCTAGTATTGTTCTCATGGAGGAATGCATTCTGTACATCCTCTACACTTGGGACAAGGTAGTCTTTTCCCAATCCCCGTCAAAAACTGCTGTCTCATCCCTTGAGTTAACTGTATTGTTTTATTGGGACACCATTTGGGCAATACTAAATCAGTTAATTTTAAAATGACAGGGACCACTTCTGGTATTACCTAGTGATATACTGCTTTGTGGGTGGGGATAATTACAAGGCCATTTCCAGGTCCTGCTTCTAATTGAGGACATTTCCTCTCTTGGCCCTGACCCCAAACATCTGAACTATCCTCCTTCTCATACAGTGTGAGCATTACACTGTTGAGCTACCCGTTGGTCTTGTGCATGCAGTTATTGTATCCTTGAATCTTATCCTGACTCTAGCTATTCCACCTCCCCAACCACACCCCACTTCCCCCCCCCCCCCCCCACCCCCGGCCCCATCAATGTTAGGGTAGTTATATTCTCCCCATTGCTTCAAAGTTACTAAAAAGGTTCGTTGTCCAATTTCTGTTATTGGACCATACATTAGACCCAATACAAGAGCACTGCCCTTTGTGTCTCTTCCACCATCATGGCCAACACATTGGATGTATCCTTCACTCTCTGAAACCACTGGGCCTTGGTTTGATTCTTTTATCTGCTCCCAAGTCCCTTTATTCTTTCCCAGAAATTTCCACACACTCGGGCCTCCTTTACCTTGCACCGAAAATCCACTCCATATTCCTCTTTTATTTCTCACATGGAAAGTCTTCCTGGGAGAAGACCACAAACTATTATGTGGTTACACTATCTCTTTTACTATTTCTTGTCCAAACCGGGAGATCCCCCACATATGTTTTATTTGAGTCATTGTAGTTCATTGATCTTTTGTGTCCACCAAGAATCTGAGGTTCTGATCCATAAATTGCAAATGCGATGCATTCAGCTTCTTTGTCCAAAGATCCCCTTCAGGCATCTTGGTGTAATGAGTAGATCATGTCTTGATGTTTTAAAAAAATGTGAAGATGAAAACCCTGGTGTCTGCTGCCTTATACTCAACAAAAACTGGTTTCAGTTGTCAGTCAGAGTCCCATTTCTGGGGTGCCAATTGTGGCTTTCCTGCTACTTTCAGGATTCAATTTAAGCCAACAAGGGCGACTTGTTCGTGACTACAACAAATCACTATGGGTACAGATATATATTGGTTATCAGTGTTGTAGATTTATTCAGCAGTTTACATTCAGTGCAGAGAAGTAACACTTAACAACGACAATAATCACAGGCTGATACTCAGAACCTCGGCGGTAGCCCTCCAAGAAACTGTGGTCTGGTCTCTCTTTCTCTTGCTGGGTTCTGTTCTCTGAAGATTCTCTTCTTTCTTCCTCTGGGTTTCTCGTTCTGTTTCTCATATTCAATAGCTGTTCTTTTATACCCTTTTTTGCCTTTGAGCCTCCGTGGCAGCTGACCAGATCCTGGACTATCTCACTCATTCTGTTTAATCATCATTTTTAAAAAAACTTTAAGATTACATTTATGCTTAATTTTCTGGTATCTCTTGGTTCCATTTTCTTGCACCTTTGTTATTCCTTATCTCGAAATTCATACAGTTGTTACATGAGTTACAGTAATGTCTTTTACTCGAGTGATAACAGATCTTAGAAGCTTTAACCTTCTGTTTTTATTGTAATTTAATTAATATTCCGTCTTTCACTATTTGTTAGTTTCAAACATACCAGGACATTCTTTTCACATTTAACTCAAGGTTTCTTTCTTCCTGTCCTGCCAGTTTTCAACACAGCCATGGCTCAGCATCAGGCTTTGCTTCTCAGCCTCAGACCATGTTTATCTCAGCTTACACATAGTATAGTTACTTTAATAATATCTGAAAGAATTATTACAAATAATCACTGCTTATTAAGCTTAAACTCTTCAAGACGCTACACCAAGCAGTGCTGTGAGTCTGGAGTCACATGTAGACCAGGTCAAGTCAGGAGAATCCCAGAGTGGAGAGCTGGGACATTCTGTCTCAAAACACATCCCACCCTGTTCATACTGAGAATCCCAGGGTGGAGAGCTGGGCTATCCTGTCTCGAAACACATCCCACTCTGTTCATCCTGAGAATCCCAGGGTGGAGAGCTGGGACAACCTGTACCCAAACACATCCCACCCTGTTCATACTGAGAATCCCAGGGTGGAGAGCTGGGACATCCCATCTCAAAACACATCCCACCCTGTTCATACTGAGAATCCCAGGGTGGAGAGCTGGGACATCCTTTCTCAAAACACATCCAATACTGTTCATACTGAGAATCCCAGGGTAGAGAGCTGGGACATCCTGTCTCAAAACACATCCCACCCTGTTCATACTGAGAATCCCAGAGTGGTGAGCTGCAAAACCCTGTGGGAGTGTTTTGAAGGGCTTTTTCAAGTTGAATTTAGAAATTTATGTAACTGCTGTGGATAAGATGCTTGTGTTGATGTGTGAGTGGCTCTTCGGCTTGGAGTGTTGCAGCTTCTTTGGTTTGAGTCTAACCTTGCTGCACACCATGTAATGGTCGGTGTTAGCAATAAAGTGGATAAATTGATTGTGTAAATGGATGCAAATGGGTATGATATAGTTGGGATTACGGAGACATCGCTGCAGGCTGACCAGAGATGGGAAACGAACATCCAGGAGTATTTGAAATAAAAACAAGAAATGCTGGAAATACTCAGCAGGTCTGGCAGCATCTGTGGAGAGAGAAGCAGAGTTAACGTTTCAGGTCAGTGACCCTTCTTCAGAACTGGCAAATATTAGAAATGTAAAAGGTAATAAGCAAGTAAAGTATGGGAGGGGCAAGAGATAACAAGGAGAAGGTGGAGATAGGACAAGGTCACAGAATTGCTGACCAGAAGGTCATGTAGCAAAGATATGTAAATGGTTTGTTGAAAGACAAAGCATTCGTACAGAAAGGGTGCTAACGGAGTGAAAATTGAACAGCTGCAAGTACAAACATGAAAAAAATAGTGGGTAAGCAAATTGAAGAAACTAATGTACGGCACATGAAGTATAATGTGAATAAATGTGATGTTATCCACTTTGCTGGCAAAATCAGGAAGGCAGATTATTATCTGAATGCCGATAAACTGAGAGAGGAGAATATCCAACGAGACCTGGGTGTTCTCGTCCACCAGTCGCTAAACGTAAGCATGCAGGTGTGACAGGTGTTTAAAAAAAGGCAAACATTATGTTGGTCTTCATTGCGATAGGATTCGAGTGCAGGAGCAGGAATGTCTTGCTGCAATTATACAGGGCCTTGGTGAGGCCACACCTGGACGACTGTATAGTTTTGGTCTCCTTATCTGAGGGAGGATGCTCTTGCTCTCGAGGGAGTACAACGAAGGTGTACCAGACTGAATTTTGGGATGGCGAGACTGACGTATGAGAGATTGAATTGGTTAGGATTATATTCGCTGGAGTTCAGAAAAGTGAAGGGGACGGGGGGGAGGGGGTGTGGGGGCGGGTTGTGTGTGTGTGGGGGCGGGGGGGGAGGGATCTCATAGAAACCTATAAATTTCCAACAGGCCTTGATAGGGTAGATGCAGGAAGGATGTTCCCGATGGTGGGGGAGTCCAGAACCAGTGGTCATAGTCTAAGGATACGGGGTAAACCATTGCTCAGTGACGCTCAGTTTGGGTTCCGCCAGGGCCACTCAGCTCCTGACCTCATTACAGCCTTGGTTCAAACATGAACAAAAGAGCTGAACTCAAGAGGTGAGGTGAGAGTGACTGCCCTTGACATCAAGGCAGCATTTGACCGAGTATGGCATCAAGGAGCCCTAGCAAAACTGAGGTCAAGGGGTATCAGGGGGAAAGCCCTCCGCTGGCTGGAGTCATACCTGGTGCAAAGGAAGATGGTTGTGGTTGTTGGAGGTCAATCATCTGAGCTCCAGGACAACACTGCAGGAGTTCCTCAGGGTAGTGTCCTCGGCCCAACCATCTTCAACTGCTTCATCAATGGCCTTCCTTCAATCATAAGGTCAGAAGTGGGGATGTTCGCTGATGATTGCACAATGTTCAGCACCATTCGTGACTCCTCAGATACTGAAGCAGTCCGTGTAGAAATGCAGCAAGACGTGGACAATATCCAGGCTTGGGCTGATAAGTGGCAAGTAACATTCGTGTCACACAAGTGCCAGGCAATGACCATCTCCAACAAGAAAGAATCGAACCATCTCCCCTTGACATTCAACAGCATTACCATCGCATAATCCCCACTATCAGCATCCCAGGGGTTACCATTGGCCAGAAACTGAACTGGAGTAGCCATATAAATACCGTGGCTACAAGAGCAGGTCAGAGGCTAGGAATCCTGAGGCGAGTAACTCAGTTTCTGACTCCCACCATCTACAAGGCACAAGTTAGGAGTGTGATGGAATACTATCCACTTGCCTGGATGGGTGCAGCTCCAACAACACTCAAGAAGCTCGACATCATCCAGGAAAAAGCAGCCCGCTTGATTGTCACCCCATCTACAAACATTCACTCCCTCCACCACCGACGCACAGTGGCAGCAATGTGTACCACCTACAAGATGCACTGCAGCAATGCACCAAGGCTCCTTAGACAGCACCTTCCAAACCTGCGACGTCTACCAACTAGAAGGACAAGGGCAGCAAATACATGGGAACACCACCACCTGCAAGTTCCCCTCCAAGTCACACACCATCCTGACTTGGAACTATATCGCCGCTCCTTCACTGTCACTGGGTCAAAATCCTGGAACTCCCTTCCTAACAGCACTGTGGGTGTACCTACACCAAATGGACTGCAGCGGTTCAGGAAGGCAGCTCACCATCACCTTCTCAAGGGCAATTAGGGATGGGCAATAAATGCTGGCCTGGCCAGCGTCGCCCACATCCCATGAATGAATTTTTAAAAATTCAGGACTGAGATGAGGAGACGTTTCTTCACACAGAGTGGTGAACCTGTGGAATTCGCTCCCACAGAAAGCAGTTGAGGTTAAAACATTGTATGTTTTCAAGCAAAAACAAGAAATGCTGGAATCACTCAGCAGGTCTGGCAGCATCTGTGGAAAGAGAAGCAGAGTTAACGTTTCGGGTCAGTGACCCTTCTTCGGAACTGACAAATATTAGGAAAGTCACAGATTATAAGCAATTTTGTCAAGCTCTTGGGCTTAAAGGGATCGAAGGATATGGGGGAAAAGCAGAAACAGATTAGTGAGTTGTATGATCGGCCATGATCAGAATGAATGGCGGACCAGGCTCGAAGGGACGAATGGCCTACTCCTGCTCCTATCTTCTATACTTCTATTTTAAAAGGCTGATGGTTGTGTTGTTGAGCGTCAATCATCTCAGCTCCTGGACATAATTGCAGGAGTTCCTCAGATCTTGTCCTGGACCCAATCAACTTCGGATGCTTCATCAATGACCGTCCCTCCATCACAAGGTCAGACGTGGGGATGCTCGCTGATGATTGCACTATGGTTGGTACCATTCTCGACTCCTCAGACACTGAAGCAGTCCATATGCATATGCAGCAAGGCCTGGACTACAGTCAAGCTTGGACTGATAAACGGCAAGTTACAGTCACACCTCACAATTGCTCGACAATTTTCATCCCCAACAAGAGAAATTCTAAACATCTCCCCTTGAAGTTCAACGGCATTATCATCGCTGAATCCTCCACCATCAACATCCTGGGGATTTGCCTTGCCCAGAAACCTGGAACAGCGATAAACATACTGTGGCTGCAAGAGTGGGTCCGGGGCTGGAAATTCTGCAACTCATCTTCTAACTCCCCAAAACCTGTCCACCATCGAGAAGGCAGAGGTCAGGGTGTGATGGAATGCTCTCCACTTGCCTGCATGATTTCAGCCCCAAACACACTCTAAAGGTTCAACAGCATCCATGACGAACCAACCTGCTTCATCATCACCCTATCCACCACATTAAACATTTACTTACTCCACTATGGTGCACAGTGGCAGCAGTTTGTACCATATACATGATGTGCCGCAGCAACTCACCAATGCTCCTTTCACAACTGCTTGCAAAACTGCAACCAGTATCACCTCGAAGGACAAGAGCAGTAGATGCATGGGAACACTGCCACCTGCATGCCTCCCTCCAAGTCACACAGCATCCTGACTTAGAACTATATTGCTGGGTCAAATGCCAGAATTCCCTCCCTAACATCACTGTCTGAGTGCCTCACCATATAGACTTCAGCGGTTCAAGAAGGCAGCTCACCATCACCTTCCCAAGCACAATTACTGATGGGCAGTAAATGCTGGCATTGCCAGGGACTCTCATATCCCAATAAGGAATAAGAAAAATAATGGGTAATTATGTGAAGAGAAACAGTTGCAGAGCTTTGTTGAAAATGCAGATGTGTTGGACCAGCTGAGTTGCTCTTGCAGAGAACAAGGATGCACAAGAAAGGTCATAGGATCTCCTTCTATACTGTAACAATTTTATGATTCTGTTATATTCTGTTGTAAAAAGAGAAATTTGGCTCCAACTGCACAATATGCTGGTTAGACCATACCTGGAATACTGTGTATAGTTTTGGTCTCAGCACATGATAAAGGATACACATTGGCCTTGGAAACAGGGCAGTGAAATTTCACCAGAATGCAGCCAAGGCTCTAATGGTTAAATTATGAGATGTGATTAATTAAAATAGGCTTGCATTCCATAGACTTTGGGAGGTTAATGGGTGATTTGATTGAGTATTTTAGGATCAGGAAATGAATGAGGAGGGTAAATAGAGAGAAACGTCATTTTCACTTGGTCATTGTGGACAGGAAGCTAACTAGAAAAAATTGTACACAATTTTAAATGGCGAGGGAGTATTCCTTTTCTCCCAGTGTGCACATTCTGTCATGAATTTACCTGTTGAAAGGCACTGAGAGGGTTTCAGAGCACAGGTACTGAAACATCTCTGTCTCCCATGTTGCATGTTTGTTGCTTTAAATGTGGTGCATTTTGCTCTCAGCTTGAATCATAGAATCACAGAATCATAGAAAGTTTAAGGCACGAAAGAGGGCACTTGGCCCTTCGTGGCAGTGTGGCAGAAAAATTATCCCCCCATTCTCATGCCACCTTCCAGCATTTGGTTCGTAGCTCTGCAGAATATCCAAACTCCTTTTGAATGAGTGAGGATTTCTGCCCCAACTATCCATTTAGATAGTGAGTTCCAGACCCGCACCATCCTCTGGGTGAAAAGACTTCTCCTCATCTCCCTTCTAACTTTTCTACCAATCACTTTAAATCTATGCCCCTCGTCTCTGACCTCATGTCTGCTGCAAACATGTCTGCTGCAAAGTTGCAAAATGTGAACCACATTGACTCATATAGAGTGAACAGTCATATACACCAAGAGTGATGAAAGCCTAAAGAGAGACAGCCAGGACAAACCAGTGCCACTAATTTGGCTGAGTTCTGTTTCATTTCTGACTTCTTAAAATTTATTTCATGGGATATGGGCATCGCTGGCAAGACGAGCATTTATTGCCCATCACTAATTTCACTTGACAATGAGGTGGTGAGCTGCCTTCTTGAACCGCTGCTGTCCATGTGGTGTAGGTGCATGGACAGTGCTGTTAGGGAGGGAGTTCCAGGATTTTGATCTATTAACAGTAAAGGAACGGTGATATATTTCCAAGTCAGGATGGTGTGAGGCTTGGAGGGGAACTTGCAGATAGTGATGTTCCCACTCATCTGCTGTCCTTGCCCTTCCAGGTGGCAGAGGTCACGCGTTTGCAAAGTGCTGTCAAAGGAGTTGTGGTGAGTTGCTGCAGTGCATCTTGTAGATGATACACACTGCTGCCACTGTGCATTGGTGAAAAAGGGAGTGAATGTTTATGGTAGTGGATGGGGTGCCAATCAAGCGGGCTGCTTTGTCCCGGATGGTGTTGAGCTTCCTGAGTGCAGCTCCAATATCATTCAAGTAAGTGGAGAGTATTCCATCACACTCCTGACTTGTGTCTTGTAGATGGCGGACAGGCTTTGGGGTGTCAGGTGTTGGGTTAATCGCTGCAGAATTCCCAGCCTCGGACCCGCTGTTGTAGATACAGTATGTATGTTGCTGATTCAGTTCTGTTTCTGGTCAATGGCATCCCCCAAAGTTGTTGATAGTCGGGGTATCACCGATCATAATTCCATTAAACTGGGGTTCCATTCCCAATGCGGTCATAATTTGTGTTATATCGGTGACCAATGGTGCACCACAGGGATCGGTGCTGGGACCCTTGCTGTTTTTTATATCGGCTGCTCAGGTGGAAAGTCCAAAATAAAAGCATGACATGTAAGAAATATTCAGCAGATCAGGCAGCTTTTGTCGAGAAATGCTCTTCACTAAAAAAGATCTTTCTCTAACACTCGTGTTGGACTATCGCAGCTGCTTCAGTGGAACTGTGACTGTATAATGGTGAATACTCTGTGTTGTGGTCACAGCAACTCCAAATCCAGACAGAGCTTGAACATAGAACATAGAACATAGAACATTACAGCGCAGTACAGGCCCTTCGGCCCTCAATGTTGCGCCGACCTGTGAAACCATCTGACCTACACTATTCCATTTTCATCCATATGACTATCCAATGACCACTTAAATGCCCTTGAAGTTGGCGAGTCTACTACTGTTGCAGGCAGGGCGTTCCACGCCCCTACTACTCTCTGAGTAAAGAAACTACCTCTAACATCTGTCCTATATCTATCACCCCTCAACTTAAAGCTATGTCCCCTCGTGTTTGCCAACACCATCCGAGGAAAAAGACTCTCACGATCCACCCGATCTAACCCTCTGATTATCTTGTATGTCTCAAAGCTTGCTTTATGTCTTAAACCAGCTGCTGCACCAACTAATGGAATGCAGCAAATAACCAATCCTTACTTCTTGAAAATGAATTTCTTTTTGATGGAAAAAAAACCTACTGTCTCCTTTTCCAGCATTTCACTTACACATGCCTGTGCTTCACGTTCCAACATTCAAACCCGCCCCTTCGCTCAGATTATTCCTTCCACTATTAACACTGACTTGCTTCCATTTCATTTCACTGTGGCGTCGCCGACTGTAACATTCACTTTCACGGTCTTAAAGCCGTTAACATTGCTCAGTTACCACCGCTGTTTCGAGGTTACACACTTTCCATTCACACCAGTGTTCATTTGGACCTTGAACTGAGTCTATACACTTAGGTCCGACCGCTCGGCAGACACATGCTACAAAAGCAGGGCTGGCCTTTGGAAGGCCAGCGGTGGGTTGTTGACAATATTTCTTTGGGCAATCTTCTTTGACAAGGGATGTGAATTGATGAACTGGGTTTTGTTTTCATGGCAGATGATGTTTTTCTCATGAAATGATGTTCTGTGATGAATTAATGGAGAAAGAAACTGGAACACACTCCCAAAGGGGTGGTCGCGGCAGGAACACTCACAACATTTAATAAGTATTTCGATGAGCACCTGAAACGCCATAGCATACAAGGCTGCGGGCCAAGTGCTCGAAATGGGATTCGAATAGATGGGTGCTTGATAGCTGGCACAGATACGATGGTCCAAATGGCCTATTCCTGTGCTGTATAGCTGTATAACTCTCAAGTTGATGAGGGTAGCGGTAATGTGATTGATGTTGTGGAGATGGAGTTTAAAAAGCATTTGGTGAAATACCACATAATCAACTTGTTAGAAAAATTAAAGTGATGGAATTAAAGGACCAGTGACAGCGCGGATACATAATTTTCTGAGGTCCATAAAACAGAGAATAGCGAGAAGAGAAGAGGACTGATTTCCAGGGTGATGGGGAAAAGCTGGATTGTGGGATTAAACTGACTGATCTTTCAAAGAGCCGGTGCAGGCTCGGCGGGTCGAGAGGTTTCCTTCTGTGCTGTAAACTACACTGATTCCATCATGTTAATTTTAACATACACTGGGAGATGCAACTCAACTCAAGGCTCAAAGACAATGATTCCCCAGAATATGTCTAATTTAAGCAATTGTCTAATGCCTTGTACCAATTATTTAATTAGAAAAGGCAGTAGCTGTTGTGCTGTGATGGCCCAGTGGTTAAGGCGTTGGACGTTAAATCCAATGAGGAATTTTCCTGCGTAGGTTCAAACCCTGCTCACAGCGGCTTTGTGTCTTTTTTCTTGAGTTGACTGCTCACTTTGCTGGTTGGAAATGTTCAAATGTCTCAGTATCAATCAGAGATCGTGGATTTGTCATAAACTGAACAAAAGGCAAAAAAATGTATGAGAAATAAACAAACAAATCAGCCCGTTGAAGGTGAAGAAATGGGAAAAAGCAGCTAATATTAAAAGGAGTAGGTGAGCTTCACTGGCGTGGGCTCAATGCATTCACTCTCGCGTTCTGGGTTTGATTCCTGGTCAGAAAGTAATCAGTCTTTTTTACTGTTATGACAACTCTCACAAACGTGACTGACAATAAAAAGAAACAGCAAATGGTTCGCAACTCTGGCAGTCATAGAGTTATGCAGCAGAAAAACAGGCCCTTCGGCCAATCGTGTCTGTGCCGGACATGAAGAACCGAATTATTCTAATCCCATTTTTCAGCACTTGGTCCGTAGCCTTGTATTCTCTGCCGTTTCAAGTGCTCATCGAAATACTTGGTAAATGTTGTGAGGGTTCCTGCCTCTCCCAACCCTTTTCAGGCAGTGTGGTCCAAATTCCAAACACCCTCTGAGTGAACTTTTTCCCTCAAATCCACTCTAAACCTCCTGCCCCCTACCTTAAATCTATGCCCCCTGGTTATTGACACCTCCGCTAAGGAAAAGGTTTCTTCCTGTCGAACCTATCAATGCCCCTCATAATTTTGTATACCTCAATCGTGTCCCCCCTCAGCCTTCTCTACTCTCAGGAAAATAACTCGAGCCATTTCAGTCTCTCTTCATAACTGAAATGCTCCAGGTCAGAAAACATCATCGTGAATCTCCTCTGCACCCTCTCCAGGGCAATCACATCCTTCCTATTGTGTGCTGCCCAGAGTACTGTGCACAGTACTCCAGCTGTGGCCTAACCAACGTTTTATACAGCTCCATCATAACCTCCCTGCTCTTATATTCTGTGCCTCGGCTAATAAAGGCAATTATCCCATATGCCTGCCCAACCACCTCATCTGCCAGTGCTGCTGCTTTCAGTGGTCTATAGACAAGTACACCAAGGTCGACCTGACCTTCTGTACTTCCTTGGGTCCTCCATCCATTGTATATTCCCTTGCCTTGTTAGTCCTCCCAAAATGCATCACCTCACACTTATTAGGATTAAATTCCATTTGCCACTGCTCCACCCATCTTACCAGCCCCTCTATATCGTCCTGTAATCTAAGGCTTTCCTCCTCACTATTTATGACACCACCAATTTTCGTGTCATCTGCGAATTTACTGATCATACCTCCTATATTCACGTCTAAATCATTCATGTACACTACAAACAGCAAGGGTCCCAGCAGTGATCCCTGCGCTACACCACTTGTCACAGGCTTCCACTCACACAAACAACCCATGACAACCACACTCTGCCTCCTGCCACTATGCAAATTTTTGATCCACTTTGCCAAATTTCCCTGGATCCCATGGGCCCTTACCTTCTTAACCAATCTCCCATGCGGGACTTTATCAAAAGACTTACTAAAGTCCATTTGACTACATCAACTGGTTTACCCTCATCTACACATCTAGTCACCACCTCAAAGAATTCAATCAAGTTAGTTAGACACGATCCCTCCCTGAGTAAGACATGTTAACTATCCCCAATTAATCCCTGCCTCTCCAAGTGGAAATTAATCCTGTCCCTCAGAATTTCTTCCAATAGTTGCCCAACCACTGATGTTAGACTCACCGGTCTGTCATTTCCTGGTTTATCCCTGGGACCCTTCTTGAAGTAAGGTAGCAGAATTCGCTGTCCTCCAATCCACTGGTATGTCTCCTGTGGCCAGAGAGGATCTGGAAATTTGTGTCAGAGCCCCTGCTATCACCTCGCTAGCCTCACATCATAGCCTGGGATACATCGCACCTGGGTCTGGGGATTTATCAAATTTTAAGCCCGCTAAAGCAGCTAATGATTCCTCCCTTTCAATGTTGATATGTTCAAGTATATCACAATCTCCCTCCCTGATCTCTACACCCACATCGTCCTTCTCCATCGTGAACACAGATGAAAAGTAATCTTTTAAAACCTCACCTATAACCTCCAGCTCCACACACAGATTGCCACTTTGGCCCTTAATGGACTCCTGTTTCGCCTGCAGATTCTCTCCCTTGGAATACTGAGCTACCAGTCCTGCCCCTCCCTAAATCATGTCTCTGTGATATCAATAATATCATAATCCAATGTGATAGTCTTCGCCCTCAATTCATCTGCCTTACTGGTAAGATTCCTTTCATTAAAATAGATGCAATCAGCCTTGCATTTTTCACTTGTGCCTTAACAATATTTGCTCTGCATTCCAATTGGTGAGTACCAAGTTTCAGAGGCCCAAGTGGAAATATGATGTGGCGATTATGGAAACCTGACTCAAAATGGACAGAATTGGGTCCCAAATGTACTTGGATACAGGGAGTGCAGAAAAGATATGATAGGAAAGAAAGGAGGAAGGGTAGCAGTATTAATTAAGGAGAACGTTACAGTGCTGGAGACTGAGGATGTCCGAGAGGGGACAAGGAAAGAATGTATTTGAGTAAAGCTAAAAAAAAACAATCGAGTCACATTTCGATTGCTGGGTGCATTCCAGAGACCACCAGCTAGTCGGAGAGCGATCGAGGAACAAATATACAGAGAGGTGCAAGAATTATGGAATAGCAATAATGGGGGATTTCATGTATCCTAATATAGATTGGGATATTACTCGTGTAAGGGGCAGAGAAATCACTCAACAGCTCTTGTTACATCTAAGGAGTGAGAAACAAGTTAATCTTCCAAGTTGATGATCATTCATCAGAGCTGGAGAAGTCAGAGATGTAACAGGCTGGAAAAAGAACAGCGACAGAGCGAGGGGAGTCATAGAAAACAAGCAAAGGGCTGTGAAAAGTTGCAAGACAGAGTGATATACTGACTGAAGAGATGCTGGTGCAAGGCAAAATGTGGGTGATAATTGGATAGGTTTTTCTGCCTGCTGTTCAAACTGGCAGAAATATTGCTCCTTATCAACCAATCGGAACTACTCGGGCAAATAAGCAGGCGGGGCCGAATGGCCTCTTTCTGTGCAGTACATTTTTATAATTGTATGTTTCTTAACACTACTGTAACTGCCTTTCACAGTCATTCTGCCATCTTGCAACCATTACAGCCAAATACACTTTCCTGTCTTGTATCTTTGTCTTCTGACATTATGACACCAAGGAAATTCAGTGAGAAGTTTTCTTGTCATTTCTATCAGCAGTTTTGGAAGCAGACCTGCTGAATGACATTTTAAATGGTGCCAACCCTTCACTGCAGCTCAGCTCATCAAAAGATTTACTGTTGTCATCGGCCTGTTAGGTATCTTCTTGCACTACATCTGCTGAACAACATTGGTTTCTGGTAGCTCCACTTTCTTCTCTGGAGGAGCAGAGGGAGCTGGAGGAAAAGCAGTGACAGAAAGGCTTTGGGATTCCAGTGGTCGTGAAAGGCTCTATATAAATGCAAGGCTTTATTTCTTTCTAAATCCATGCCCCCTGGTTATTGATCTCTCTGATAATGGAAACAGGTCCTCACTACCCACTCTATCCAGGTCCCTCATAATTTTCTGCACCTCCATTAAATCTCCCCTTAGCTTCCTCTGTTTCAAGGAAAACAAATCCAGCCTTATACCATCTTTCCTCATAGCTCATCTGGATGTAAATGAGGTTCAGGATGAGTTTCCCAGTTTTTCTCCCTGAATCTGATGAATCCCATCATTGTCATTGGAATCCTTTTAGACGTGGATCCGATGTTATTTGTCCCCCAGGAAGTGACCATTCTCATTCTGTTACTCAGAGCAGTTTCTTTTAGTACAAAGGCTGCACTGGAACTTCCCACTTTTAAAGTATTATCATTCACTGTACATTAGGCTTCATCTACAAACTTGTCTCTAACATGACCAGTGATTCAGAGGACATTTTTCACTTGTGAACCAGGAATTATGATATTCACAACAGCGTGCTGCAGAAAGGCACAGTTTGAGCACGGGTGACAGTGGTGGAGGAATGGAGAGCTGGGGTTTTCCCGTGAAAGCAGCAACAAAGTTTAAAACAATCACACTGAACACGGGGCTGTAACCCATGAGCAGGAGATTAAGAGTCTCATGCTCCACTGACTAAGATAACTAGGTAACCCACGGTGGCCTTGTCATTTTTCTGTGTTCCGAGATGTAAAAGGAAATTGATCAATAAAAGCTCAAGGATGCAACACATTCCACTCAATCATCAATAACATCATTCCCATCTTCCACTTCTTAGCTGCACCTCCTTCCAAAGATTGCGATCCATTTTATTGAGGAATTGTTTTGGGGTTTATTATTTACCTACTTTGTGTCATCATTTTGATATGAGATTCTCTTCAGTATCCACCTGAAATTGAATTGCAAACCTAACAGACAAACACGAAAAGCACAAATTGCATGGTGCTCATTTTCAGATGCAGAACAGTCAGCTTTTAAATAACATGAACACATTTTACATGGAAAGATTTCGAAAGTTGTTACTTTTGTTTGTGACTCATTCACTCCTGAGTCTGTGCTCAGAGTATGGGGAGGTTTGGCCCAGGCTGTAGTGTCCTGTGTCCCATGGATGTACAGTAATCCTCTGATTGATTTGTTGTTTTGTGTTGGCAGTGGGTGATTGGAGAGTGTGGAGGTGGAATATTGCTGCTTGTCCCGGTCTCACTCACTGTGGAGCTGGGAAAGAGTGAATAATTGATGTATTTGTTTCCATGTGTGACACGCAGCTTAGACTTGCTGTTATTAACCGAGGCAACACAGAATAATCCTTTCATAATCTCCCACAAATTTGAACAGAAATCAACAGTAATGTTCCACTTTGAGGATGACTTTCTGCACTGTCAGTGGTTGAAACGAAAGTGAATGAAAGACGCTGTGGACAGCTTGAGTGTACAGAACTGTACAGAGGAAAAGCAAATGTAACAGGTCTGTGACTTAATGCAATTTGATAACATGTATTGACGAATGTGTATCACTCAGCTTTTCCTAGTATTGCATGGAATGTGTTTTGATAAGGTTTCAATGTGGTTTTGAACTGGGGACAGTTCCCAAATACAAGACGGATGATAACTCTAACGTTATAGAAATACTGCACTGCAATCAACATAGGGAGCATAACCAGAATGTTAAACTGTTATTTTAAATTAGCACGAGGTGATTTTTTTCGAAGTCATCTTTAAATGATCTAAAAATGATTCCAAGCTCATGACATTCTGGCTATTTCAGCACCCGTGTTGAAAACATCAAATGTTTTGGCTTTTGACGTCATCAATCTTCAGGAAAATATAATTCAGGAATGTGAGATTCCAGATCCGTGGTTAGACTGGAGAAGCTGGGGTTGTTCATTTTCGAGCAGAGAAGGAGAGAGGAGAATTGATAAAAATGTTTAACTGAAGGGTTTAGATGGAAGAATTAAAGAGGAACTGTTTCTATTGGCTGAAGGATTGAAAAACCAGAGAGTACAGATTGAAGAAGATTGGCAGAAGAAAAGGTGACATCGAGATCTGCTGAAAGATCACTGACCTGAAACATTAACTCTGTTTCTCACTCCACAGATGCTGGCGAACCTGCTGAGTATTTCCATCACTTTCTGCTCTTATTTTAGATTTCCAGCAACAACTGTATTTTTGCTTTTGTGCTCAGTTTCATCCCAAGTTGGGCAAGTTTATTTTTAACTTTGCTGTTGCTTTTTTGACCGAACTCCATTTACCAGGTATAATACTTTATTGCATGCAGTTGTAGCTGAGTGGTTAAGATGATAAACTTAACAATCTGTTGTGAATTGTGTGTGAGTGCTCGTGTCCTGCTGCCTGCCTTTCTGATTATTTCAAAGTTTAACCAGGTCCCTGCAGAGCCAATCGTCAGTTACAGGTAATAAAATCCAGCACCTTTCAATCACTCCAGGATTTTCTCATTTGCATTTCAAAATGTACCTTTAGAAATGGAACAAAAATCTGCCAAATTGGAGATACTCTTTCTTTCCGGCTGTCTGTCTCTCTTTCGGTCTCCCTTACTCTCGGTGTACATATCTGTGTGTTTTGCTCTATGTGTGTCAATGTGGTTCAATTCCCTGAGGAGGTGACTGGATTTTTACCTTCACAAACTTGATTTATTTTAGTTGTGTAGCATCATTTTAAAATGTTGCAGTGGAAAGTAGCAGGGTAAAAATAATAAAAGACAAGATTGTCTCTTTCTGCATTTTCTTGAGTGGAGACTGTTCAGCGACTAACTGCCGGTGTATTAAAAAGCAGAGGATGATTTAAATTTTAACTGAGCAACATTTAAACAGATATAGACCGAGTAGTTATAGTCGAGTGGTTAGGTAATGAATACATCGAGAGAATGAATTAATAAATTTAAAAAAAACAAAGTGAAATCCCTCGGACATTAGGAATTGTTTCCACCACTGCCAGCTCTCACAGGGAACAGGAAAATAAACGTTCACTGACAACTTTTACCAGAACGGAGAGTTGAAAACCAACAGGAAAACCTCGAAAATAGAGAAGGCTGGAAGGTGACCTGATAGAATTTGCGAAGCTTTGTCCCTGTTTCATCAGGTATTCGAGGCGAAATTTAGTCACTCAGCTTCAGGTTCACATTTGCTGATCCGGAATCAAACAAACAGCAAGATTTTTATAGACCTGGAAAGAAAGATTCTATATTGAGATGCAATTCTTAAGATCATATTTTGACATCTGATGGATCAGCATTTTTGTCCAACTCTCTCTCTCTCTCTGCCATTAAATGACTGCAGTGACCACACTTTAAAAGTACTTCCTTGACTGTAAAGCCCTTTGTGAGATCCTGGGGACGTGAAAGGTGCTGTTTTCTTTATTTTCTTACTTTCTGTCTGTCAGTCTCAGTGAAGTAAAATATGGAATTGTGGAGTGAATCTGTTCCCTTCAGCATCTACTCCACACTCTGCCGTTCTCTTTCTCCTTTTCTCTCTTTTTCTCTTTGTTTCCCGCTCCTCGGTGTCTGTCTGGAATAAAATTCCTCTCTCTGGGGCTGGTGGATGAACGCAGGTCTGTGAACAGTGCAATTCTTGGTCTGATGCTTCTGTCGCGGATACGCAACTATGAGTTGTGTTCCTTCCTTTTTAGTTCAGTGGTGAGTATCCTTACCTATCACATGGGGAGTGTGGGGTCAATTTCTACATGGGGAGGTTGCACATTTTCAAGACATGGTGCAGCTTCATCTCAAAATATAATGGCGAATGTTGGCAGAGATAAACATGCAAGAGGGAATGTTCTCTTTAAGAATTTTCTGAAGCAGTGACCGTTTCATCATGAAGTGCCCTGACAGTACACAGTGATAGATAATTGTGATTTTAGTCTAATTTCTGTTCGTGCTGCTCAGTGACACTGCTTCATATCTGCCAGTCTGCCATGTTGGAACTTGTTAAAATTGATGAAGAATAAAAGAAGTACGCCTGTCGCAACAACCCTAATATAAAAGCAAAATATTGCAGATGCTGGAAATCTGAAATAAAAACAAAACGTGCTGGAAATATTCAGCAAGTCTGACCGCATCTGTGGAGAGTGCGGCAGAGTTAACGTTTAAGGTCAGCGACATTTCACTAGAACTGGCAAAGGTCAGCAATGTAATAGATTTTAAGCAAATAAAGTGAGGTGGTGCAAAAGAGAACAAAAGAACAAAGAGAATAGAAGAACAAATATTATTCCTAATGAGCTTTATTACGTTTTTATTCAGCAAGGAATGCATTTTTGTGTCATTTCATCCAGCAGCAAGAAAATTTCATTCCCTGACCGTGTTTCATTCCTTGACTAGGAATATAACCATGTCTGCGATGTAGAAAGCATTGAATTCCACAAGACCACCAGGGAATCTGCCAGAATTCACTTCAAGTGAGCTGCTCCACGCTACATTTGCTATTTCTTCACTTCAGGCCATTTTCACCACAGATTAGTTTCTCATTAAAACAATCAAATATTTACCTGAAACACAAAAGCCTTGTTCAGGCAATGACAGCACAGAATGTGTTGACATGAGCACAAAGCTGCAGATGTACAATTTTCAATTTTCAAGATGAACCAACCTCATCAATGTACAAAGCAGCACACTGCCATCATACATCAATAGAAACAACTGACACACATCAAATTCTGCCAGTTTCATGTGGGATCTCCTTTGGCTTCTATCATTGCTTTTTCTCCAGCTCTCTCTGCTCCTCCAGCTCTCAGGTGAATTAGCTGCCTGATGTGAACACATCGAATTCATGAAACCCAGATTTCCCTGGAAAGCCAGGAATGGGAATGAAAGATGGAGGACATTGGGAAACAATGGGCGTTGCAGATAATGGGATAAATAAGCACTGTGATCTCATCTTCCTGCTTCTTCCAGATACTGAATACTGGAATGTGTAAGAGTTGTTCCCATTAGCAATTATCCCCAGTCACACTCTCCTTCCAATCTTTTACCACTTGCTTATATTTCAAACGCTGCATAATTTCTCACTGGTTTTCAATGTGTATTTGGCTCTAATGGGTTGTAAGATGGTAGAATGACTGTGAAGGCAGCAGCAGTGCTGTTAACGAACATACAATAGCAGAAAGGTACAGTACAGAAGGAGGCCATTCGGTCCAGCATGATTCGTTGACAGAGCAGTTGTGATTTGTTGATCAGGAATGATATTTGTGCAGGTTGAGCAGCAGGCAGAAATATCTGCCCCATTGCCTGCCACCCATATTTTCCTGGCCTTTTCCTCACTTTCATCAGTTCATCACTCTGTGTTCTAACATGTTCCCATTTCCATCCCAAGCTCTGTCTCTATAACTGTTATCGACCAGTTACATCTCTGACTTCTTCAGCTCTGCTGCACAGTCACCGACCTGGACCTTTAATTGTGTTTCGCTCTCTCCACAGATGCTGCAGGTGGCTCAGCTGCACAGCAGGGCAGGAAAAAGAGTGGAAGAGCTATAGTGATAGGGGATTCTATCGTGACGTGTACAGATAGGCGTTTCTGTGGTGGGAAACGGTCTCCAGGATGGTATGTTGCCTCCCTGGTGCTCTGGTCAAGTATGTCATGGAGCAGCTGAAGGACATTCTGAAGGGGGAGGGTGAACATTCAGAGGTCGTGGTACACACCGACATAGGCAGAAAGAGGGATGAGGCACTGCAACAAGAATTTAGGGAGCTAGGTAGAAGATTGTAAAGCAGGATCTCAAACGGGGTATTCTCTGGATTACTCCTGGTGCCACATGCGAGTGAGGAGAGGAATAGGAGGATAGAGCAGATGAATGCGTGGCTGAGGAGATGGTGCAGGAGGGATCACTGGGTCTGTTTCTGGCGTGCAAGTTGCATGGCTTGCACCTGAACTGGAACGGGACCACAATCTTGCTGAGAGGTTTGCTAGTGCTGTTGGGGGTGCGGGGCTGGGGTGGGGTGGTGGGTGCGGGGGTGGGGTGGGTGGGGTTGCAGGGTGCTAACATAATTTGGCAGGGGGATGGGAAACAAAGTGGAGGTACAGTAGGGGGTGATGCACAGCCAAATATAAAAGACAAACTGAGTCATTGTGGAATGCAGAGCAAATATTGTTAAGGCACAAGTGAAAAATGCAAGGCTGGATTGCATCTATTTTACTGAAAGGAATCTTACCAGTAAGGCAGATGAATTGAGGGCGAAGATTATCACATTGGATTATGATCTTATTGATATCACAGAGACATGATTGAGGGAGGGGCAGGGCTGGCAACTCAATATTCCAGGGTATAGAATCTACAGGCGAAACAGGGGTCCATTAGGGGCCAAAGTGGCAATCTGTGTGTGGAGGCGGAGGTTACAGGTGAGGTTTTAAAAGATTACTTTTCATCTGTATTCACTATGGAGAAGGACGATGTGGGTGTAGATATCAGGGAGGGAGATTGTGATATACTTGAACACATTAACATTGAAAGGGAGGAATCATTACCTGTTTTAGCGGGCTTAAAATTTGATAAATCCCCAGGCCCAGGTGCGATGTATCCCAGGCTATGATGTGAGACAAGGGAGGTGATCAGAGGGGCTTTGACACAAATTTTCAGATCCTCTCTGGCCACAGGAGACGTACCAGAGGATTGGAGGACAGCGAAGATGGTACCTTTCTTCAAGACGGGTTCCAGGGATAAACCAGGTAATGACAGACCGGTGAGTCTAACATCAGTGGTTGGGCAACTAGTGGAAGAAATTCTGAGGGACTGGATTAATCTCCACTTGGAGAGGCAGGGATTAATTAGGGATAGTTAACAAGTCTTTGTCAGGGAGGGATCGTGTCCAACTAACTTGATTGAATTCTTTGAGGTGGTGGCTAGATGTGTAGATGAGGGTAAACCAGTTGATGTAGTCAAATGGACTTTAGTAAGTCTTTTGATAAAGTCCCGCATGGGAGATTGGTTAAGAAGGTAAGGGCCCATGGGATCCAGGGAACTTTGGCAAAGTGGATCAAAAATTGGCTTCGTGGCAGGAGGCAGAGGGTGGTCGTCGTGGGTTGTTTGTGTGAGTGGAAGCCTGTGACAAGTGGTGTAGCGCAGGGATCACTGCTGGGACCCTGACTGTTTGTAGTGTACATTAATGATTTAGACGTGAATATAGGAGGTATGATCAGTAAATTCGCAGATGACATGAAAATTGGTGGTGTCGTAAATAGTGAGGAGGAAAGCCTCAGATTACAGGACGATATAGAGGGGCTGGTAAGATGGGTGGAGCAGTGGCAAATGGAATTTAATCCTGATAAGTGTGAGGTGATTCATTTTGGGAGGACGAACAAGGCAAGGGAATATACAATGGATGGTAGGACCCTAGGAAGTACAGAAGGTCTGGGGGACCTTGGTGTACTTGTCTATAGACCACTGAAAGCAGCAGCACTGGCAGATGAGGTGGTTAGGCAGGCATATGGGATAATTGCCTTTATTAGCCGAGGCACAGAATATAAGAGCAGGGAGGTTATGATGGAGCTGTATAAAATGCTAGTTCGGCCACAGCTGGAGTACTGTGCACAGTACTCTGGGCAGCACACTTTCGGAAGGATGTGATTGCCCTGGAGAGGGTGCAGAGGAAATTCACGATGATGTTTTCTGACCTGGATCATTTCAGTTATGAAGAGAGACTGAAATGGCTCGAGTTATTTTCCTTAGTGTAGAGAAGGCTAAGGGGGGACACGATTGAGGTATAGAAAATTAGAGGGGCATTGATAGTTTCGACAGGAAGAAACCTTTTCCTTAGCGGAGGTGTCAATAACCAGGGGGCATAGATTTAAGGTAGGGGGCAGGAGGTTTAGAGTGGATTTGAGGGAAAAAGTTCACTCAGAGGGTGTTTGGAATTTGGACCACACTGCCTGAAAAGGGTTGGTAGAGGCAGGAACCCTCACAACATTTACCAAGTATTTCGATGAGCACTTGAAACGGCAGAGAATACAAGGCTACGGACCAAGTGCTGAAAAATGGGATTAGAATAATTAGGTTCTTCATGACCGGCACAGACACGATTGGCCGAAGGGCCTGTTTTTCTGCTGTATAACTCTATGACCGCCGAGTTGCGAACCATTTGCTGTTTCTTTTTAATGTCAGTCATGTTTGTGAGAGTTGTCATAACAGTAAAAAAGACTGATTACTTTCTGACCAGGAATCGAACCCAGAACGCGAGAGTGAATGCATTGAGCCCACACCACTCGAACACCAGTGAAGCTCAGCCACGCCTTTCAATATTAGCTGCTTTTCCCATTTCTTCACCTTCAACAGGCTGATTTGTTTGTTTATTTCTCACACATTTTTTGCCTTTTGTTCAGTTTATGACAAATCCACGATCTCTGATTGATACTGAGACATTTGAACATTTCCAACCAGCAAAGTGAGCAGTCAACTCAAGAAAAATGACGCAAAGCCGCTGTAAACAGGGCTTGAACCTGCGCAGGGAAATTCCCCCATTTGGATTTCGAGTCCAACGCCTTAACCACTCGGCCATCACAGCTCAGCTGCTGCTTGCTCTTCTAATTAAATCATTGGTACAATGCATTAGACAATTGCTTAAATTAGACATATTCTGGGGAATCATTGTCTTTGAGCCTTGAGTTGAGTTGCATCTCCCAGTGTATGTTAAAATTAACATGATGGAATCAGTGTACTTTACAACACAGAAGGAAGCCTCTCAGCCCACCGAGTCAGCACCGGCTCTTTGAAAGATCAGTCAGTTTAATCCAACAATCCAGCTTTTCCCCATCACCCTGGAAATCAGTCCTCTTCTCTTCTCGCTATTCTCTGTTTTATGGACCTCAGAAAATTATGTATCCACGCTGTCACTGGTCCTTTAATTCCATCACTTTAATTTTTCTAACAAGTTGATTATGTGGTATTTCACCAAATGCTTTTTAAACTCCATCTCCACAACATCAATCACATTACCGCTACCCTCATCAACTTGAGAGTTATACAGCTATACAGCACAGGAATAGGCCCTTCGGCCCATCGTATCTGTGCCAGCGATCAAGCACCCATCTATTCTAATCCCATTTCGAGCACTTGGCAAGCAGCCTTGTATGCTATGGCGTTTCAAGTGCTCATCTAAATACTTATTAAATGTTGTGACTGTTCCTGCCGCTACCACCCCTTCAGGTAGTATGTTCCAGTTTCTTTCTCCATTAATTCATCACAGAACACATTTCATGAGAAAAACATCATCTGCCATGAAAACAAAACCCAGTTCATCAATTCACATCCCTTGGCAAAGAAGATTCCCCAAAGAAATATTGTCAACAACCCACCGCTGGCCTTCCAAAGGCCAGCCCTGCTTTTGTAGCATGTGTCTGCCGAGCGGTCGGACCTAAGTGTATAGACTCAGTTCAAGGTCCAAATGAACATTGGTGTGAATGGAACGTGTGTAACCTCGAAACAGCGGTGGTAACTGAGCAATGTTAACGGCTTTAAGACCGTGAAAGTGAATGTTACAGTCTGCTGAGCCACAGTGAAATGAAATGGAAGCAAGTGAGTGTCAATAGTGGAAGGAATAATCTGAGAGAAGGGGCGGGTTTGAATGTTGGAGCGTGAAGCACAGGCATGTGTAAGTGAAATACTGTAAAAGGAGACAGTAGTTTTTTTTCTCCATCAAGAAGAAATTCATTTTCAAGAAGTAAGGATTGGTTATTTGCTGCATTCCATTAGTTGGTGCAGCAGCCGGTTTAAGACATAAAGCACGCTCTGTCTGGATTTGGAGTTGCTGTGACCACAACACAGAGTATTCACCATTATGCAGTCACAGTCCCACTGAATCAGCTGTGATAGTCTAACACAATTGTTTGAGAAAGATCTTTTTTCGTGAAGAGGATTTCTCGACAAAAGCTGCCTGATCTGCTGAATATTTCTAACATGTGATGCTTTTATTTTGGACTTTCCACCTGAGCAGCTTTTCTGCTGATATAAGAAACAGCAAGGGTCCCAGCACCGATCCCTGTGGTACACCATTGGTCACCGATATAACACAAATTATGACCGCATTGGGAATGGAACCCCAGTTCAATGGAATTATGATCGCTGAAACCCCGACTATCAACAATTTTGGGGGATGCCATTGACCAGAAACAGAACTGAATCAGCCACATACATACTGTGTCCACAACAGCGGGTCCGAGGCTGGGAATTCTGCAGCGATTAACCCAACACCTGACACCCCAAAGCCTGTCCGCCATCGACAAGACACAAGTCAGGAGTGTGATGCAATACTCTCCACTTACTTGAATGATATTGGAGCTGCACTCAGGAAGCTCAACTCCATCCGGGACAAAGCAGCCCACTTGATTGGCAGCCCATCCACCACCACAAACATTCACTCCCTTTGTCACCAAAGCACAGTGGCAGCAGTGTGTATCATCTACAAGATACACTGCAGCAACTCACCACAACTCCTTCAACAGCACTTTGCAATTCGACAGCGCTTTGCAAACGCGTGACCTCTGCCACCTGGAAGGGCAAGGACAGCAGATGAGTGGGAACATCACTATCTGCAAGTTCCCCTCCAAGCCACACACCATCCTGACTTGGAAATATATCACCGTTCCATTACTGATATTGGATCAAAATCCTGGAACTCCCTCCCTAACAGCACTGTCCGTGCACCGACACCACATGGACTGCAGCGGTTCAAGAAGGCAGCTCAGCACCACCTTCTCAAGGGAAATTAGGGATGGGCAAGGCAAATCCCCAGGATGTTGATGGTGGAGGATTCAGCGATGATAATGCCATTGAACTTCAAGGGGAGATGTTTAGAATTTCTCTTGTTGGGGATGAAAATTGTCCAGCAATTGTGAGGTGTGACTGTAACTTGCCGTTTATCAGTCCAAGCTTGACTGTAGTCCAGGCCTTGCTGCATATGCATATGGACTGCTTCAGTGTCTGAGGAGTCGGGAATGGGACCAACCATAGTGCAATCATCAGCGAGCATCCCCACGTCTGACCTTGTGATGGAGGGACGGTCATTGATGAAGCATCTGAAGTTGATTGGATCCAGGACAAGATCTGAGGAACTCCTGCAATTATGTCCAGGAGCTGAGATGATTGACGCCCAACAACACAACCATCTGCCTTTTAAAGTAGAAGAACAGAAGATAGGAGCAGGAGTAGGCCATTCGGCCCTTCGAGCCTTGTCCGCCATTCATTCTGATCATGGCTGATCATACAACTCACTAATCTGTTTCCACTTTTCCCCCATATCCATCGATCCCTTTGAGCCCAAGAGCTTGAAAACATACAATGTTTTGACCTCAACTGCTTTCTGTGGGAGCGAATTCCACAGGTTCACCACTCTCTGGGTGAAGAAACGTCTCCTCATCTCAGTCCTGAATTTTTTAAAATTCATTCATGGGATGTGGGCGACGCTGGCTAGGCCAGCATTCATTGCCCATCCCGAATTGCCCTTGAGAAGGTGGTGGTGAGCTGCCTTCCTGAACCGCTGCAGTTCATTTGGTGCAGGTATACCCACAGTGCTGTGAGGAAGGGAGTTCAAGGATTTTGACCTAGCGACAGTGAAGGAGCAGCGATTATAGTTCCAAGTCAGGATGGTGTGTGACTTGGAGGGGAACTTGCAGGTGGTGGTGTTCCCATGTATTTGCTGCCCTTGTCCTTCTAGTTGGTAGACGTCGCGGGTTTGGAAGGTGCTGTCTAAGGAGCCTTGCTGCATTGCTGCAGAGCATCTTGCAGGTGGTACACACTGCTGCCACTGTGCGTCGGTGGTGGAGGGAGTGAATGTTTGTAGATGGGGTGCCAATAAAGTGGGCTGCTTTGTCCTGGATGGTGTCGAGCTTCTTGAGTATTGTTGGAGCTGCACCCATCCAGGCAAGTGGAGAGTATTCCATCACACTCCTGACTTATGCCTTGTAGATGGTGGGCAGGCTTTTGGGAGCCAGAAACTGAGTTACTCGCCTCAGGATTCCTAGCCTCTGACCTGCTCTTGTAGCCATGGTATTTATATGGCTACTCCAGTTCAGTTTCTGGTCAATGGTAACCCCTAGGATGTTGATAGTTGGGGATTCTGCGATGGTAATGCTGTTGAATGTCAAGGGGAGATGGTTAGATTCTCTCTTGTTGGAGATGGACATTGTCTGGCACTTGTGTGGTGCGAATGTTACTTGCCACTTATCAGCCCAAGCCTGGATATTATCCAGGTCTTGCTGCATTTCTACACGGACTGCTTCAGTATCTGAGGAGTCACGAATGGTGCTGAACATTGTGCAATCATCCGCGAACATCCCCACTTCTGACCTTATGATTGACGGAAGGCCATTGATAAAGCAGTTGAAGATGGTTGGGTCTAGGACACTACCCTGAGGAACTCCTGCAGTGATGTCCTGGAGCTCAGATGATTGACCTCCAACAACCACAACCATCTTCCTTTGCACCAGGTATGTCTCCAGCCAGCAGAGGGCTTCCCCCTGATTTCCGTTGACCTCAGTTTTGCTAGGGCTCCTTGATGCCATACTCGGTCAATTGCTGCCTTGATGTCAAGGGCAGTCACTCTCACCTCACCTCTTGAGTTCAGTTCTTTTGTCCATGTTTGAACCAAGGCTGTAATGAGGTCAGGAGCTGAGTGAACACAAACTGAGCGTCACTGACCAATGGTTTACCCCGTATCCTTAGTCTATGACCACTGGTTCTGGACTCCCCCACCATCGGGAACATCCTTCCTGCATCTACCCTGTCAAGGCCTGTTAGAAATTTATAGGTTTCTATGAGATCCCTCTACCCGCCCCCACACACAAACAACCCGCCCCCACCCCACCACCCCACCCCCCGCCTCCACCCCTTCACCTTTCTGAACTCCAGCGAATATAATCCTAACCAATTCAATCTCTCATACGTCAGTCTTGCCATCCCAAAATTCAGTCTGGTACACCTTCGTTGCACTCCCTCGAGAGCAAGAACATCCTACCTCAGATAAGGCGACCAAAACTACACAGTATTCCAGGTGTGGCCTCACCAAGGCCCTGTATAATTGCAGCAAGACATTCCTGCTCCTGTACTCGAATCCTATCGCAATGAAGGCCAACATAACGTTTGCCTTTTTTTTAACACCTGTCACACCTGCATGCTTACGTTTAGCGACTGGCGTACGAGAACATGCAGGTCTCGTTGGATATTCTCCTCTCTCAGTTTTCTCGGCATTCAGATAATAATCTGCCTTCCTGCTTTTGCCACCAAAGTGGATAACATCACATTTATTCACATTATACTTCATCTACCATACATTAGTTTGATCAATTTGTTTACCCACTATTTTTTTCATGTTTGTACTTGCAGCTGTTCAATTTTCAGTCCGTTAACACCCTTTCTGTACGAATGCTTTGTCTTTCAACAAATCATTTACATATCTTTGCTCCATGACCTTCTGGTCAGCAATTCTGTGACGTTGTCCTATTTCCACCTTCTCCTTGTTATCTCTTGCCGCACCCATACTTTACTTGCTTATTACCTTTTACATTTCTAATATTTGCCGGTTCTGAAGAAGGGTCACTGACCTGAAACGTTAACTTCTCTCTCCACAGATGCTGCCAGACCTGCTGAGTATTTCCAGCATTTTTTGTTTTTATTTCAACTACTCCTGGATGTTCGTTTCCCATCTCTGGTCAGCCTGCAGCGATGTCTCCGTAATCCCAACTATATCGTACCCGTTTACATCCAATTGCACAATTAATTCATCCACTTTATTGCTCATACCGAACATTCCCTGGTGTGCAGCAAGGTTAGACTCAAACCAAAGATGCTGCATCACTCCAAGCAGAAGAGCCACTCACACATCAACACGAGCAGAATTTCTTATCCACAGCTGTTACATAAATTTCTAAATTCAACTTGAAAAAGCCCTTCAAAACACTCCCACAGGGGATGCAGAGACCAAGTGGGTCCACATCAGAGACGCCATCTATGTGTCAGCTATGATCACCTATGGTAAATGTATGAAGTAGAATGCAGACTGGTTTCAATCTCACTTTGAAGAGCTGGACTCTGTCATAGCCGCTATGCGCATTGCACTGTTGAACTTCAAGAAAGCCCCCAGCGAGCTAACATCTGTCACACGTAAAGCAGCCAGAAACGCAAATGACGACTGGCAACACCTATGCAGCCATATTCAGCTGGCCTCCAACACCGGAAGAATCAGAGATATGTATGATGGTATTCAGAGAGCTTTTGGGCCACCCATCAAGAAGATCGCCCCCCTCAAATCTAAATCAGGGGACACAACTACTGACCAACGCAAGCAATTGAACCTCTGGGTGGAGCACTACCTAGAACTGTACTCCAGGGAAAATGTTGTCACTCAGACCGCCCTCAATGCAGCCCAGTCTCTGCCACTCATGGATGAGCTGGATGTACAGCAAAAAAAATCAGAACTCAGTGATGCCATTGATTCCCTAACCAGCGGAAATGCCCCTGGGAAGGACAGCATTACCCCTGAAATAATCAAGAGTGCTAAGCCTGCTATACTCTCAGCACTATACGAACTGCTTTGATGTGTTGGGTCGAGGGAGCAGTACCACAGGACATGCACGATGCCAATATCATCACCCTCTATAAGAACAAAGGTGACCATGGTGACTGCAACAACTACCGTGGAGTCTCCCTGCTCAGTATAGTGGGGAAGTCTTCACTCGAGTCGCTTTAAACAGACTCCAGAAGCTGGCCGTGCATGTCTACCCTGAGGCACAATGTGGCTTTCGAGCAGAGAGATTGATCATTGACATGCTGTTCTCCCTTCGTCAGCTACAGGAGAAAGGCCGTGAAAAACAGATGCTGCTCCACGTTGCTTTCATTGATCTCACCAAAGCCTTTGACCTCGTCAGCAGACGTGGTCTCTTCAGACTACTAAAAAAGATCAGATGTCCACCAGAGCTACTAAGTATCATCACCTCATTCCATGACAATATGAAAGGCACAATCCAGCATAGCAGCACCTCATCAGACTCCTTAACTATCCCGAGCGGCGTGAAACAGGACTGTGTTCTCGCACCCACGCTGTTTGGGATCTTCTTCTCCCTGCTGCTCTCACATCCATTCAAGTCTTCAGAAGAAGGAATTTTCCTCCACACAAGATCAGGTGGCAGGTTGTTTAACCTTGCCCGTCTAAGAGCGAAGACCAAAGTACGGAAATTCCTCATCAAGGAACTCCTCTTTGCTGACAGTGCTGCATTAACATCTCACACTGAAGAGTGTCTGCAGAGTCTCATCGACAGGTTTGCGGCTGCCTACAACGAATTTGGCCGAACAATCAGCCTCAAGAAAATGAACATCATGGGACAGCTCATCAGAAATGCTTCTTCCATCAATATCGGCGACCATTCTCCGGAAGTGGTTCAAGAGTTCAGCTACCTAGTCTCAACTATCACCAGTAACCTATCTTTCGATGCAGAAATCAACAAATGCACGGGAAAGGCTTCCACTGCTATGTCCAGACTGGCCAAGAGAGTGTGGGAAAATGGCGCACTGACACAGAACACAAAGGTCCGAGTGTATCAAGCCAGTGTCCTCAGTACCTTGCTCTACAGCAGCGAGGCCTGGACAACGTATGTCAGCCAAGAGCGATGTTTCAATTCATCCCATCTTCGCTGCCTCTGGAGAATCCTTGGCATCAGGTGGCAAGATCGTATCTCCAACACAGAAGTCCTCGAGGCCGCCAACATCCCCAACTTATGCACCCTATTGAGCCAGCGGTGCTTGAGATGGCTTGGCCATGTGAGCTGCATGGAACATGGCAGGATCCCCAAGGACACATTGTGCAGCGAGCTCATCACTGGTACCAGCCGTCCATGTCTCCACTTTAAAGATGTCTGCAAACGCGACATGAAGTCCTGTGACATTGATCACAAGTCGTGGGAGTCAGTTGCCAGTGATCGTTAAAGCTGGCGGGCAGCCATAAATGCGGGGCTAAAGCGTGGTGAGTCGAAGAGACTTAGCAGTTGGCAGGATAAAAGACAGAAATGCAAGGGGAGAGCCAACTGCATAACAGCCCTGACAACCAACTTTATCTGCAGCACATGTGGAAGAGTCTGTCACTCTCGAATTGGCCTTTATAGCCACTCCAGGCGCTGCTCCACAAAGCACTGACCACCTCCAGGCGCTTACCCATTGTCTCTCGAGACAAGGAGGCCAAAGAAGAAGATTATTAATACTCCACACGTTAAGTTGCAAAGCCTAAGGCTTGTCTTTTTGACATTACTTGTCTCCTTCCCACTATTTTTCACTGTGGCCCTGTTTGATTCTGGCCCTTGATTTCTCTGCCTATCACTTTTCTTATTCCCCTTTGGTTCTTGTCCTTGATCACCCTTCCTCTGACTCCTTGCAAAGATTCCCATCCCCCTGCCATTTTAGTTTAACCCTCCCCAACTACTCTAGCAAACACCCCCCCCCCCCCCAGGACATACCTTTGTGTTAGGTATGACTTCATCTCGTGGAGCGTTTCCCCTCTCTTTCCCATTACCTCCAGTTTTGCTCGGGCTCCTTGATACCATACTAGGTCGAATGTTACCTTGATGTCAAAGGCAGACACTGTTATCTCTCTAATACAACTCTATTTTCCATGTTTGGCCAAGGTTGTAATGAAGTCTGGAATTGCGTGCCCCTGGTGGAATCCAAACTGAGCATTGGTCAGCGATGTGTTACTGAGTAAGTGTTTATTGATTGCACTGTCAACGATACCTTCCACAACTTTTCTGATGATTGAGAGTAGACTGATGGGGTAGTTAATGGATGGATTGGACTTTTCCCCATTTTTGTAGACAGGACATAGCTGGGCAAATTTCGCATTGTCAGGAAGATGTGCGTTTTGCAATTGTACTGAAACAACTTCTCTGAGGACACAGCTGGTTCGAGAGCACAGATCTTCAGTATGACAGTTGGAATTGTGTCAGGTCCCATCGTGTTTTGAATATTCAGTGCTTTCACCCGTCTCTTGATAGCACGTGGATTTAATGGAATTATCTAAAGGCTGGCATCAATGATGAGAAGGACCAATCTTCTCTTCAACCCAGGACCGAATCCGCTTCCACCACACTCTCGGTATTGGACATAGCTGTGGCCCTAGCACTGATCCTTGAGGCACTCCACGTGTTACGGTCTGATATCTTGAAAATTCTCCATTTATCCCTACTCGTTGCTTTCTGTCATTTAACCTCTAAGTCCTCCTTGCATGCTAATATATTACTTCAATTCCATGATCCTTTATCTAGTATATTAATCTTCGATGGTATCTTACCGAATGCCTTTTGGAAATCCAATTATACTACATTTCTGGTTCCCCTTTGTCTGCCCTTTCAGTTACATACTCAGAATTCTGGAATAAATTTGTCAATCAAGATTTCCATTCGGTAAAAACATGTTGACTTTGTTTGATCAGACAATGATTTTCCAAGTGCTTGTTAATACTTCCTTTATCAAAGATTAGAACATTTTCCAGACGACTGATGTTAGGTTAACTTGCCTGCAGCTCCCCATACCATATGGGGTGTGTTGTGGCTTCAGTGGTGCAATCGGTTAGCGTGTGGTACTTATACAGCAGTGTAATTAATGAACTATGCCGAGGTTGTGAGTTCAAGCCTTACCTCGAACACTGAATTTTAGAAACGGGGTGCAATGAGAAACAGCTTGACAGTGCAGAGAAGTTCGTCTGAACTGGCCAGAAGAAGGGATCGAAAACAACGATGAGGTGACATAAAAGCAACAGGAGCCACGTGCGGTGAGAGCCCTGCAAAACTTCATAGTCATTTCCAGCAGAGAAGGAGACAACTCGGTCCATGCCATCTCTGCACAGAGCAACGCAGTCAGCCTCGATGCCCGTAGCCCTGCAAGTCTGCTTTTCTCAGAATTCCTCCTGAAGGCATTTATCATTTCTGCTTCCACCACTCTTGTGGGCAGCGAGTTCCAGGTCATTATCACTTGAGATACAAAAACAGTGCTTCCTCATACTCACCCACATCCTTTTTTTTCCCACAGAACTGGCAATTTTTGGTCACTACTCCTTGTTCCGTTTCCCTTGTCTAACTTATCCAAGCCTGTCATAATCTGGTACACTTCTATTAAATCTCCCCTCTATCTCTTTTGTTCTAAGGAGAACAAGCCCAGCTCTGCCAACCTAACCTTGTAACTAAAATGCTCCATCCCAGGAACCCTTCTGCTAAATCTCCTCTGCACCCTCTCAAGGATGCTCATATCGTTCCTGAAATGTGCTGACAAGAACAGGACAGAGTTGCTGCTAACCAGAGCTTTAAAGAGGTTCACCAAAATTGTACTGACTACTTCTATTTATGAAGCCTAAGATTCCTTATGCTTAACTAAATATTCTCTCAATATATCTTGCCACCTTCAAAGATCGATGCACCTGCACCCCCAGGTCAGTCTGTTCCAGCACATTCTTTAGAACTATGCTATTACATCGACATTGCCTCTCCGTAATCCCTCTGTCAAAATGCATCACTTCACACTTGTCAGTATAAAATTCTATCTGCCACCATTCTGTCCATTCTACTACCCTATCTATGTCTGTTGACAGTGGGTGATTGGAGAGTGTGGGTTTAGAATATTGCTGCTTGTCCCGGTCTCACTGATTGTGGCATTGGGAATGAGTGAATAATTGATGTAACTGTTTTCATGTGCGACATACAGCTTAGACTTGCTGTTATTAACCGAGGTAGTGCGGAATGATCCTTTAATAATCGCTCACAAATTTGAACAGAAATCAGCTGTAATGTTCAACGTTGAGGGTGACTTTCTGCTCTGACAGGGGTAGAAAGGAAAGTGAGTGAAAGACGCTGTGGACAGCTTGAGTGTACAGAACTGTACAGAGGAAAAGCAAATGTAACAATCTGACATATTGCAATTTGATAACATGTATTGACGAATGTCTATCACTCAAGGTTTCCTGGTATTTCATGGAATACGTATTGATAAGGTTTCAACGTGGTTTTGAACTGGGGACTGTTCCCAAATACAAGAAAGATGATAACTCCAACGTTATGGGAAAACTGCACTGCAATCAACCTGGGGAGCATAACCAGAATGTTAAACTGTTATTTTAAATTCGCATGAGGTGATTTTTTTTCGAGTTCATCTTTAAATGATCTAAAAATGATTCCAAGCTCATGACATTCTGGCTATTTCAGCAGCCATGTTGAAAACATCAAATGTTTTGGCTTTTGACGTCTTCAATCTTCAGGAAATCATTTATTTAGAGATACAGCACTGAAACAGACCCTTCAGCCCACCGAGTCTGTGCAGACCAACAACCACCCATTTATACTAACCCTACAGTAATCCCTTATTCCCGACACTAGGGGCAATTTACAATGGCCAATTTACCTATCACCTGCAAGTCTTTGGCTGTGGGAGGAAGCCGGAGCACCCAGGGAAAACCCACGCAGACACAGGGAGAACTTGCAAACTCCACACAGGCAGTACCCAGAATTGAACCCGGGTCCCTGGAGCTGTGAGGCTGCAATGCTAACCACCGTGCGCCTCACGCGCACTGTGCAGCAGTGAATACACTTTTTAAATAGCATGTGATTGGCTGAAAAGTTCCTTGCGACGTACTGAGGTGATGCAAGATGCGATATAAATGCAAATTCTTTTTTGTTTTTTTGATGTCAGAAAGCACATCTTCACAGATAACCTGGAATGGGCTGGGGTAGCTGAGTGGGGACAACAATCTGGTGTCATTCCGTGGAAAGTTAGGTACTGTGATCGGAAATCATAAGGAAGGATGAACTAGATGGGGGAGCGGCCTCTCATTTGTACTTAACTCTGTGAAAGGCCTTTCTTCTGACTTCCACATGTGTTTGATACATTAAGGCATTGTTCCAGTTTTAACTGTGCAGCCTGCTCTGCTAAATGCATAGGCCAAAGTAACACAAATTATAATTCAGGAATGTGAGATTCCAGATCCGTGGATAGACTGGAGAAGCTGGGGTTGTTCATCTTCGAGCACAGAAGGAGAGAGGAGAATTGATTGAATGCTTAAATGAAGGGTTTAGATCCTAGAATTAAAGAGGAACTGTTTCTATTGGCTGAAGGATTGAAAAACCAGAGAGTACAGATTGAGGAAGATTGGCAGAAGAAGAGTCAACATCGAGATCTGCTGAAAGATCACTGACCTGAAACATTAACTCTGTTTCTCACTCCACAGATGCTGGTGAACCTGCTGAGTATTTCCAGCACTTTCTGCTTTTATTTCAGATTTTCAGCAACAACCGTATTTTTGCTTTTGTGCTAAGCTTCATCCCAAATTGGGCGAGTTTATTTTTAACTTTTCTGCTGCTTTTATGACCGAACTCCATTTACCAGGCATAATACTTTATTGCATGCAGTTATAGCCGAGTGGTTAAGATGATAAACTTAACAATCTGTTGTGAATTGTGTGTGAGTGCTCGTGCCCTGCTGTCTACCTTTCTGATGATTTCAAAGTTTAACCAGGTCGCGACAGAAGCAATCATCAATTACAGGTAATAAAATCCTGATCCTTTCAATCCCTCCAGGATTTACTAATTTGCATTTCAAAATGTACCTTTAGAAATGGAACAAAAATCTGCCAAATTGGAGACACTCTTTCTTTCCGGCTGTCTCTCTCTTCAGGCCTCCCTCACTCTCAGTGTACATATCTGTGTGCTTCACTCTATGTGTGTCAATGTGGTTCAATTCCCCGAGGAGGTGGTTGGATTTTTACCTTCACAAACTTGATTTATTTTAGTTGTATGGCGTTATTTTAACATGTTGCAGTGGAAAATAGCAGGGTAAAAATAATACAAGATGAGTTTGTCTCTTTCTGCATTTTCTTGAGTGGAGACTTAGTTTAGTTTAGAGATACAGCACTGAAACAGGCCCTTCGGCCCACCAAGTCTGTGCTGACCATCAACCACCCATTTATACTAATCCTACACTACTTCCATATTCCTACCACATCTCTACCTGTCCCTATATTTCCATACCTATACTAGGGGCAATTTATAATGGCCAATTGACCTATCAACCTGCACACCTTTGGCATGCGGGAGAAAACCGGAGCACCCAGAGGAAACCCACACAGACACAGGGAGAACTTGCAAACTCCACACAGGTAGTACCCAGAATTGAAAACAGGAAAATAAATGTTCACTCACAACTTTTACCAGAACGGAGAGGTTAAAGCAAACAGGAAAACCTCGAGAATAGAGAAGGCTGGAAGGTGACCTGATAGAATTTGGGAAGCTTTGTCCCTATTTCATCAGGGATTAGAGGCGAATTTATTCACTCTGCTTCAGGTTTACTTTTACTGAACCGGAATCAAACAAACAATAAGATTTTTACAGACCTGGAAATAAAGTTTCCATATTGAGATGTAATTCTTAAGATCATATTTTGGCATCTGCTGAATCAGTATTTTTGTCGAACACTCTGTCTCTCTCTGTCATGAGATTACAGAAGAAACCACACTTCAAAAGTACTTTATTGACTGTAAAGTGCTTTGTGAGATCCTGATGACGTGAAAGGCGCTGTTTAAATGTACATCTTTGTGTCTTTTCTTGCTTTCTGTCCGTCAATCTCAATGAAGTAAAATACGGAATTGTGAATCTGTTCCTTTCAGCATCCACTCCAGACTCTATTGATCTCTCTGTCATTCTCTTTCTCCTTTTCTCTCTTTGTTCCTCTCTCCTCAGTGACTGTCTGGAATAAAGATCCTTCCTCTGGGGCTGCTGGATGAACCCAGGTCTGGTAACAGTGCGATACTTGTCCTGATGCTTCGGTATGGAATGCACAAGTGTACAAGTGTGGGTTGTGGGTTTTTTTTCTTATTAGTTCAGTGGTGAGTATCCCTACCGATCACTTGGGGAATGAGTGTTCAGTTGCTACGTGAGGAGGTTGCACATTTTCAAGACATCAAAATGTTTCATGGTGCAGATTTATCTGAAAATACAACTGGGAATATTAGCAGAGTTAAATAATGCAAGAGGGGATGTTCTCGTTAATAATTTGTCTTGAGCAGAGACCATTCCATCATGAAGTGCCCTCACACTACACAGTGATAGATAATTGTAGTTTTAACTTAATTTAATGCTGATTTCCTTTCGTGTTGCTCAATGACACTGCTTTATAGCTGCATCATATTCAATCCAATGTTTCTCAATGTGGAAATTAAGATTCAATATTTATGTATAATTCTGAAGATTCTGAAGTCCATAAAGTATAGATGGAGCAAAATTCTTACAGTGCATTCAGGAGAATTTTTAGCCAATGCTGAGCAAACCCAACAAGAAAAGGGGCAGTTCTGGACGTAGTGTTAAGGACAAAATCTGTGTAGGTGGAAGGGGTATCAGTGGGAAAGCATTTTAGTGGCAGTGATCATAATTCAGTTAGATTTATCACAGTTAGAGAAGGATACAGATGGACCAAGCGTTAAAAGTTTAAATTGTGAGAAGGTCACTTTTACTAATCGGAGATTTGATTTGTTAAAAGAGGACTGGAAACAGCTACTTGAAGGTAAATCAGTGTCAGAGCAGTGGGAGGCATTCAATGAGGAGCAAAGAGAGTTCAGAACAAATATTCTCCGATGAAGAAAAAAAGTGAGACTCCCAAATTTAGGCTCCCCAGAGGTCAGAATCCCACAGAGAACAGGCTAACAGTCACAAATATACACTTTTGCCATTACCTTTTGATTCCTGCCACTGAGTCAATTTTGGATCCAACTTGCCAGGTGCCTTAATATCGTATAAGCTTTTAATTTGATGACCATTCTTCCATGTTGGACCTTGTTAAAAGTCTTGCTCAAATCCATGAAGACTAAATGAAGCACGTCAGTCTCATCAACCCTCATATAAAAGCAAAATACTTCAGATGCTGGAAATCGGAAATAAAAACAAAAGTGCTGGAAATACTCAGCAGGTCTGGCAGCATCTGTGGAGAGAGCAGCAGAGTTAACGTTTCAAGTCAGTGACCTTTCATCAGAACTGGCAAAGGTTAAAAATGTAATAGATTTCAAGACAATTAAGTGTGGTGGGGCAAAAGAGAAAAAAAGAACAAAGAGAACAGAAGAACAAATATTATCCCGAATGAGATTTTTATTCTTTTTATTCAGCAAGTAATGCATTCTTTTTGTGACAGTTCATACAGCAGCAAGAAAGTTTCATCCCCTGACCGGGAATGTAACCAGGTCTGCAGTGGAAAAAGCACAGAATTCTCATCACTGGAGCACCAGTGAATTTGCCAGACTTCACTGCAAGTTAGCAGCTCCACGCTGCTTTTGTTATTTCTTCACTTCAGGCCACTTTCACCACTAATGGTTTCTCATTAAAACAATCGAATGTTGAGCAAGAAGACAAAAGACTCGTTCAAGCAATGACAGCACCGAATGTGTTCACAAGAGCATAAAGCTGCAGATGTACAAGTTTCAATTTCCAAGATGCACCAACCTCATCAATGCGACTCCTGTAAAATGTGCAAAGCAACATGTTGCCATCATACATCAATAGAAACAACTGACACACATCAAATTCTGCCAGTTTCATGTGGGATCTCCTTCTTCTATCATTGCTTTTTCTCCAGCTCTCTCTGTTCCTCCAGCTCCCAGATGAATTCGCTGCTTCATGTGAACACACCGAATTCAGGAATCCCAGCTTTCCCTGGAAAGTAGGGAGTGTGAATGAAAGATGGAGGACATTGAGAAGCAATGGATTTTGCAGATAACAGGATAAATAAGCACTGTGATCTCATCTTCCTGCTTCTTCCAGATACTGAATACTGGAATGTGCAAGAGTTGTTCCCATTAGCAATTATCCCCAGTCACACTCTCCTTCCAATCTTTTACCCGTTGCTTAGATTTCAAACTGTGCACAATTTCTCACTGGCTTTCAATGTGAAGAAAGCAGAGCTGCGAGAAGCTAATGTTGTTCAGCAGATGTAACTCAGGAAGATGTCTAACAGGCCGATGATAACAGTGAATGTTTTGATGAGCTGAGCTGCAGTGAAGGGTTGGCACCATTTAAAATGTCATTCAGCAGGTCTGCTTCCAAAGCTGGTGATAGAAATGACAAACGTACAATTACAGAAAGGTACAGCACAGAAGGAGGTCATTCAGTCCAGTGTGATTCTCTGACAGAGCAGTTGTGATTGGTTGATCAGGAATGATATTTGTGCAGTTTGAACAGCAAGCAGTAAAAGCTGGCCCAATGTCTGCCATCCATATATTCCTTGCCCCATCCTCCCTTGGTGGGCTGAAGGGCCTGTTTCAGTGCCGTATCTCTAAACTAAACTAAACTAAAAGAATACATCACTCTGGGTTGTGATTTGTCACAGCCCTTCACATGTTCCCTTTAACTTTCCGAGCTCTGTCATCGACCTGTCACATCTCTGACTTCTTCAGCTCTGGTGCATAATCACTGATCTGAACCTTTAATTGTGTTTCTCTCTCTCCACAGGTAAGGCCAGAGGTGCTGACCATTTACTTGTTTCTTTTATTTTAAATGGAAGTCATGTTTGTGAGTTGTCAGGGCAGCAACTACTGACCATTTGCTGACCAGGAATCGAACCCAGGTCGTTGCAGTAAGTGCATTGAACTCCAACCATTCGACCACCAGAGAAGCTCGCCAATTGCTTCTCCCTTTTCTTCACTTCCAACAGGCTGATTTTTGTGTTTATTTCTCACTGTTTGTTCAGCTTCCACAATATCTGATTGATATTGATACATTTGAACATTTCCAATCAGCAAATAGAGCAGGCTACTCGAGGAAAATAGGACTCACTTCGCTGTGAGTAGGGTTCATACCTGCGCAGAAAAACTCACATTGGATTTTAAGTCCAACGCCTTAACTGCTCGGCCATCACAACACTGTACAATGCATCATCCAATTGCCTTAGACTACACATATTCTGGGAACCTTGAATTGCATGACATCTCCCATTTGATGTGAAAATTAACATGATGGAATCAGTGAATTTTACAACACAGAAGGAAGCCTCTCGACCTGCCAAGCCTGTGCCGGCTCTTTGGAAGATCAGTCAGTTTAATCCCACAATCCAGCTTTTCCCCATCACCCTGGAAATCAGTCCTCTTCTCTTCTCACTATTCTCTGTTTTATATCCCTCAGATAATTATGTATCCAGGCTGTCACTGGTCCTTTAATTCCATCACTTTAATTTTTCTAACAATTTGATTATGTGGTATTTCACCAAATGACTTTTGAAAATCCATCTCCACAACAGCAACCACATTACCACTGCCCTCATCAAATGTCTCCGTTACTTCATCAAAGAACACATTTCATGAGAAAAACACAAACTGCCACGAAATCAAAACCCAGTTCCTCAATTCACATTCCTTGTCTCCGATGAATCCCCATAGAAATATTATCAACATTCCGCCGCTGTCCTTCCTCAGTCCAGTCCTGCTTTTGTAGTGTGTGTCTGCTGAGCGGTCACTCAGACCTAAATGTATAGACTGAGTTCAAGGTCCAAATGAACATTGATGCGAATGGAGCATGTGCAACCTAGAATCAGCGGTGGTAACCCAGAAAGGCTTTAAGAACATGAAAGTGAATGTTACAGTCGGCTAAGCTGCAGTAAAATAAAATGGAAGGAAATCAGTATGAATAGTGGAAGGAATAATCTGAGAGAAGAGGTGGGTTTGAATGTTGGAGCCTGAAACACAGGCATGTGTAAGTGCGATTATGTAAAAGGAGACAATAGTTTTCATCCATCAGGAAGAAATACATTTTCAAGGAATAAAGATTGGTTATTTGCTGCATTCCATTATCAGGTACTGCAGCCGCTTTAAGACATAAAGCAAGCTCTGTCTTGATCGGTGTTGCTGTGACCACAACACAGAGTATTCACCATTATACAGTCACAGTCCCACTCAATCAGCTGTGATAGTCTAACACGGATTGTTAAACAAAGATCTTTTTAGTGAAGATGATCTTTCCACGAAAACTAACAGACCTGGTGAATATTTCCAACATCTCCTGCTTTTATTTCGAACTTTCCATCTGAGCAACTTTTCTGATGATATAACACAAATGATGACAGCATTGGGATTGGAAACTCCGTCTCTCATAAGACTGGAACATAAATCCACATAACCACGCTAATAGAGATTAAATTCTAGCACTGATGACTGATAATTAAAAGTGAGTTTTCTTGCTGTGCGCTCTCTGAGTCCAGGGCTTTGTAATGAGAATGAAGGAAATATGAGAACTTTCTGAGCCGTGTTCCCGGGACGATGTGACCGAGAGGTTCAGTCGACGGCCCATGAATCCATTACACCTGCACACATGGTTTTGAATTCCATCCTCATGGTTATTGTGTTAAAGAAGAATATGTTCTTTTATTCCTTTTATCAACACATCCAAGATTCCTGAATCTGAGTTCCATCCTTCCCCAGGCCGCAGTGGGGGAGTTATGTATTGCTGCCTTACTCTGTTTGCTCAAATCTACAAAAAGATCATTTCAGCCCAAACTCTTTATTGCAGGGAGATGTGGAGAGTGTAAGATCTGAGCTATGTGAAGTATCAAAGTGGATAATTGTATCCTGGTGAAAGGAATATCTCTCCACAGATGCTGCCTGACCTGCTGAATGTTTCTAGCATTGTCTGTTTTTAATTTTCTGCTTTCACGTTAACGGTTTTCTTTTATTTTTTGTTTCCTTGCCCCAAGGGCGCAGCTCCAGCCACAACTTTTCTGTGTTCTTCTCACACACAAGTTTGCTCTTTATTTTTCTGCACACGCTGTAAAGTCAGCCGTTTCCACACACATCGATCTGTGGCATTCAAAACCCTTTTCTCATAGTTTCAGAGACTCTACGTGTTTCTTCGTGAATTCACAAGGATATGGGGATTATAGAGGCTGAGAGGGAATATAAGGGGTTAATATGTTATCCAGAGGATCTAAAGACTATAAGTGTGTACAGTGACAGTAAGGGACTCTCAGAGTATATCAAAGAAATAACAGAGCATATTAGAGAAGATCATGAGCTAAAGGAGATTCGAAGTGTTTAAGGAAGGGTCAGGATCTATCAGATAGGGTAAAGAACGCTCAGGATGTATTAAAGAGGATAACGCATGACCAGGTTGCATCAGATATCCCCATCCTCAATGATAGGGGAGCCCAGCACATCACTGCAAAGGACAAGACTGAAGCATTTGCATCCATCTTCAGCCGAAAGTGCTGAGTGGATGTTTCATCTTGGTCTCCTCTTGATGTCGCCAGCATCACAGATGCCAATCGTCAGCTAATATGATTCACTCCACGTGATATCAAGAATCAGTTGAAGGCATTAGATACTGCAAAGGCCCTGAAAACATTCCGAAAATAGAAGTGAAGACCTGTGCTTCAGAACTTGCCGCTCCCCTAGCCAAGCTTTTCCAGTACAGCTACAATACTGGCATCTACATGGCAATGTGTAAATTGCTCAGGTATGTCCTGCACACAAAATGCAGGACAAATCCTACCCAGTCATTTCTGAGTCAATGTGGTTCACATTTTGGAACTTTGCAGCTGACATGTTTGCTGTTCCTTCCTCCTGTTCCACCTTGATTATTTCTGCCTGTGTGTAACTGAGGCTCCGTTTTTGGGTATGTCTTGTCCAGGTGTCCTCATCACACAGATTGCAGCACTTACTCTACTTCCAGTCCTTTGTCTGGTGGCCTTCCTGCTTCCAGCTGCTTTGTATTTGGCCGCCACGTGTCCTGAATCTCCACATAACTGCATTTCCTCATCCCTGGACATGATGCAAGGTGAAGGACCGTGAGGCTGTTTTGGAAAGTATTTGCACTTGGGAGTGTGTAAAATCGAAAGGTACCAAAAGGAAAATCTAGTCTCCAGCTTTGTGAATCTTTAGAAATGCTTTGGGAAATGGGGCTGTTACTTTATTTTGAGGTTGTTCTTGGAACAGAGATGGCTAAGGGGAGATCTGATTGAAATGTACAAAATGTTGAGGGGCCTGGGTTGAGTGGAGGTGAATGGCCTATTTACTTTAGCAGAGAGGTCAGTGACTCGGGGCAGAGATTTAAAGTGATTGGTACAAAAATTAGAGGGGAGATGAGGAACAATCTTTTCATCCAGAGGCTGGTGGGGGTCTGGAACTCACTGCCTGAAAGGGTAGTTGAGGTAGAAACGCTCGACTCATTTAAGAGGAGTCTAGATATGCATCTCAAGTGTCATAATCTTCAGGGCTACTAACCAAATGCTGGAAGGTGGGAATAGAAGGGGTGGATCATTTTTTGGCTGCACAGATGCAATGGGCCAAGTGGCCTCTTTCTGTACCTTAAACGTTCTATAATTCCGTTATTCTAAGATTCAAGATGAGAGCACAATGCACCACATTTAAAGCAACAAGAGAAAAAAGAAGTTTCTCTCTATTTCCCCTACTAATTCATTTCCTAATCCTAAAATACTTAATCAAATCACCCATTAACCTCCGATATTCCAAGGAATACAGGCCTGCTTGAATGAATCGCACCTCAGAATTTAACCATGAGAGCCTTGGCTACATTATGGTGAATTTTCACTGCCCTGTTTCCAAGGCCAATGTGTATCCTTTATAAAGGGCTGAGACCAAAACTATACACAGTATTCCAGGTGTGGTCTAACCAGCTGATTGTGTAGTTGGAGCAAAACGTCTCCTTTATATAAAAGAATAGAATTGAATCATAAAATTGTTACAGCACAGAAGGAGGTGTTTCTGCCCTTCATATTTATGCCGACTCTCTGCAAGAGCAACTCAGCTGGTCCAACACACCCGCCTTTTCCATGCAGCTCTGCACATTTTTTTCCTCAGATAATTATCCATTCTTTTTCTTATTCGTTATTGGGATATGAGGGTCCCTGGCAATGCTGGCATTTACTTCCCATCCCTAATTGCACTTGGGAAGGTGGTAGTGAGCTGCCTATTTAACCGCTGAAGTCCATATGGTGAGGTACATGCACAGTGCTGTTAGGGAGGGAGTTCCAGGATTTTGACTCAGCAATATAGTTCCAAGTCAGGATGTTGTGTGACTTGGAGGGAGGCATGCAGGTGGTGGTGTTCCCATGCATCTACTGCTTTTGTACTTCTGGGTGATACTGGTTGCGAGTTTGCAAGGAGTTGTGAAAGGAGCATTGGTGAATTGCTGCAGTACATCTTTTATATGATACACACTTCTACCACTGTGCATCGTACTGGAGGAAGTGAACATTTAAGATGGCAGATAGGGTGGTGATGAAGCAGGTTGTTTCGTCTTGGCTGGTGTTGAACTTCTGGAGTACTGTTGTGACTGAAATTATGCAGGCAAGAGGAGAATATTCAATCACACTCCTGACTTCTGACTACTCGATGGTGGACAGATTTTGGGGAGTTGGAAGATGAGTTGCAGAATTTCCAGCCCCTGACCAACTCTTGCAGCCACAGTATGTTTATCGCTGTTTCAGGTTTCTGGGCAAGGCTGATCCCCAGGATGTTGATGGTGGGGGATTCAGCGATGATAATGCCATTGAATGTCAGGGGGAGATGTTTAGATGCTCTGTTGTTGGAGATGATAATTGCCTGGCACTTGGGTGGTGTGGATGTTACTTGCCACTTATCAGCCCAAGACTGAATATCGTCCAGGTGTTGTTGCATGTGGACCTGGACTGCTTCAGAATGTGAGGCATCGAGAATGGTACTGAACTTTATTCAATTATCGGTGAACATCCCCACTTCTGAACTTATGATGGAGGGAAATTCATTGATGAAGCATCTGAAGATGGTTGGGCCTAGGACACCATCCCGAGTAACTCCTGGTTCCTGGTATTTCCTGGTTCCCCTTTATCTACCCTTCTAGTTACATCCTCAGAATTCTGTAATAAATTTGTCAAGCAAGATTTCCCTTTCGTAAAACCATGTTGACTTTGTTTGATCAGACTATGATTTTCTAAGTGCTCGTTCAGACTTCCTTGAACATCGATGAGAGCATTTTCCCGACCACTGATGTTAGGCTAACTGGCCTGCAGTTCACCATGTTAAATATATTAAACTGGGGTTCCAGTGGCGCAGTTGGTTAACGCATGGTACTTATACAGCAGTGCAATTAGCGAGTAATGCCAAGGCTGTGAGTTCGAGCTTTACCTAGAGCACAAATTTTAGAGACAGGGAGCAATGTGAAGCAGCTCAGCAGTGAAGAGAGCTGTGATCAGTGAGTCTGAACTGACCAGAAGTGGAGAAAAAAATAATTGTGAGATGACATCACAGGAAGAGGAGCCACTTGTCATGAGCACACTGCTGAACATCATAGTCATTTGCAGCACAGAAGGAGACATTTCGGTCCATGCTGGCTCTGCAGGGATCTGTGCAGTCAGCCTCAATAACGGTAATTTAAAAACAAAATGCTGGAAATATCCAACAGGTCTGGCAGCATCAGTGGAGAGGGAAGCAACGTTAATGCTTCAGGTCTGTGACCTTTCCTCAGAACTGACCAAGGTTAGAACTGTCGCCAGTTTTAAGCAAATAAAGCGGAGGTGGGGCAAAAAATAACACAAGGCAAGGTGTCGATACACGCAGCCCTGCAAGCGTATGTTTTCCTCAGACTTCCTCTCGAAGTTATTGATCATTTCTCCTTCCACCACCCTTGTGGGCAGCGAGTTCCATGTTATTACCACTTGCTATGTAAAAACAGGACTTCCTCATATTCCCCCTGCATCTTTTCCCCCCAGATGTTGCAAGCTGTTTCCCAGACTTCTGGTAGCATTTGTTAATGGGAACAGTTTTTCCTTGTCCAACGTATCTAAGCCTGTCATAATCTGGTACACTTCTATTAAATCTCCCCTCAATCTCCTTTGTTCGAAGGAGAACAAACCCAGATCTTCCAACCTAACTGAGAAACTAAAATCCTCCATCCCCAGAACCATTCAGATAAATCTCCTCTGCACCCTCTCAAGGACCCTCTCATACTTCCTGAAATGCTTTGGCCAGAACGAGACACAGTACTCCAGTTGAGGCCTAAACATGCATTACAGAGAGATTCACAATAATTGTGCTGAATACTTCTATTTATAAAGCCCAAGATTCCATGTGCTTTACTCACCATTCTCTCAATATGTCTTGCCAACTTCAAGGATCTCTGCCCCTGCAACCCCAGGTCCCTCTGTTCCTGCACACTCTTTAGAACTATGCCATTACGTCTAAATTGCCTCTCCCGAATCCTTCTGGAAAAAGAATCACCTCACACTTGTCAGTATAAACTTCCATCTGCCACCTTTCTGTCCATTCTGCTAGCCTATCTATGTCCTGTTGCAGACTGTTCATATCATGCTCACTGTTTTCTGCAGCTCCAGGTTTGGTGTCATCAGCAAATGTTGATATTCTACTTTGTATTCCAAGATTCAAGTCATTTATATAAAGTAAAACAAAAACAGTGGTCCCAGCATTGACCCTTGGGGAACACCTCTGTCTCCTATCCTCCAGTTTGAAAAACAACCATTTCCTTTGACTGGCTGTTTTCAGTCCGTCAGCCATTATTTTATCAATTGGACACAGAACCCCCTTTTCCATGAGCCACAATTTTGTTAGCAAACCTTTAATGTGGTACCTTGTGAAATATTTTCTTAAAATCCGTAAAACAACATTCAACACATTCCCTTCATCAACTTTCCCTGCTACTTCATCAAAACATTCATTTAAATTAGGCATGCATGATCTGTCTTTTACAAATCCATGCCGACTATCCTTAATTAACTTGAACCTCTCTACGTGTAAATTGATATTTTCCCTGACTATTGTTTCGAAAATCTTACCCACCACTGATGTTAAACTAACTGGCCTATAGTTGCTCGTACTGTCTTTACACATTTCTTCAATAAGGGTGTCACATTAGCCACTCTCCAATTCTCTGGCACCTTCTATCCTGACTCAAATTTCCAGAACTTGTGGGAAGTCCGTTACCTATCTTGGACTGAGTCTGAGGAGAGGTTTCTCCAACAGATGCTGATTTTGACGTTGAGCTACAATTGAAATTTCCACTTCATCAGAGATGTCTCTCTGTATCTGCCTTAGATCTGACCTCGGACTTTCTCTTGCACGAGTTTCTGGCATGATTTCTGTTTGAGTAACTATTGGTGCTCAACTCATAACCAAACTATCTGATTCATTCGACTCATTTGATTTTTCCCAACTTCCCTCTTTTTTGTGAACCTCTGAAGGTAAACCATGATCTATATGTACAAACCTAACCTTTCCACTACCAAACATCTTAACTAAATATGTGCGAGGACCACATCTTCTCCCACTATCACTGGTCACCACTTCAACCACTTGTGATGATGATTCTTCAATCTATCCTTCTGGTTCAACTTCAGACTTCTTTCTCCCACTCTAGCTCTCTCATGACTCTCTTTCTGTCTTGATTGTTTCTCTTCTACTAACAGTGTTAAATGTGGCTTCCGCAATGAAAACCTCGTTCTCGGCTGCCAGCCATGAAACAATTCAGCTGGCGTTATGCTGGGAGCAGTGTGATGGGTGTTACAATAGATAAACAGAAAGTTCAGCAGTCTGTGATCCAATGATAACTGACTTTTGTTCAGATTGATATCCAGCATTTGCTTGACAAGAGCATGCTTAACAATCTGCACTGTGTGCTCTGCTGCTCCTTTGGAAGCAGGATGATACAGTGGAACTCTCCTGTGTTTTACACCATTTGTTCTCATGAATTATGAAAACTGTAATGAAGAAAACTAAGGTCTGTTTTCAGACACAGTTTCCTCTGGGAACCCATAAGCAGAAAACAAACTACACAAAATATTTGGAGTTTTGCCAGTTGTTCCTCGATTCATCGGAAACCCCTCAACCCACTTCGAATGTCACTTTCTCAATGAACATCTGCTGTCCTTCTAATTCTGTAAAATCTATGTGCAGCCTCTGCCACACTCTAGCTGCCCATTTCCATGGCTGAAAAGGTACCGATGGCGGCTTCCTTTCTACTGCTTGACATGTTCCAGATTATTTCACTATGTTTCCAATGTCTTTCTCTAACTCTGGCCACACTAGACTCTTCTTCAAACACATCCCTAAGTGATCATCATGAAGATCACATCGCAACTGCAATATGTACTTTCCAGGGATTACAACTCTAGCTCCCCACATGACATAAATTTGATCAACCGACAACTCATTCTTATGCATAAAAAATGGCCTGTATTCTAAATCCAGTATCTGTGTTTCCCACCCATTTGTGATATAGTGGTATACCCTTTGCCAATATGGAGCCCATACGAGTTGTTCTACTAATGTCATCTGCTGTGACTGGAAACTCGTCTTCGTCTGAAGGCCACATCCCAGGAATGAGTAAAATAAAACTGCTCTGCATGGAGAGGAATCACATGCTAGTTCAATCTCTTTGAGCACATCGTAATGCATAAGCATCACACCCTCTACAAGTTGACTTTTACACAATTTGAATGCCTCATCACCCTCCTTTGTCCAATTCCACGGAAACCCTTCCTCAAGAGTTCATTCAATGGATGCAATAATGTTGCCAGATCTGGTATGAATTTACCGCAGTAATTTATGAGGTTCAAAAAAGATCTGAGATCAGCTGTGTTCTGAGGGTGTGACGCATTTCTAATTACTTGATCTTTACACTTGGCAGCATGCAACCCGTTCTTGTCTACTTTGTGACCCAAGTGCATTACAGAATTTTGAAACATTTCACATTTGTGTTCTGTCATCTGAACTCCATGCTTTTCCAAGCGTTGGAACACCTCTTTCATCTGCCGTCAAAGGTTTGCTTGTTTGGAGCACGAATATGATTGTCATCCAAATAACACACTACTAGCTCCATTCCTGACAAAATTTGGTTCCTCACCCTTTGGAAAATTCCACGGACTGAAGAAACACCAAATGGCAGCCTGTGAAACTGAAATAGACCCATGTGTGTTACGATAGTCAAGAATGACTTCGACTCAGCGTCTGACTCAAGCTGCAGATAGGCATTTGTCAGATCGAAATTCGAAAAAGTCTGGCTTCCTGTCAACATCGTGAACAGATGCTCCATGTTTGTCAAGTTATTGGGTGGATTACATTCCAGTATCTGTTGAAGGTTACCTTATGCTCAGAGCATACTCTTGCACTACCATCTGACTTTGGTACTACCACTATGGGAATAGCACAATTACTCTGCTGTACCTTAGAGATATTGTTCTCAGTCTCAAGTCATTTCAGTTCTTGCTTCACCTCCTCTCTTAGAGCATAGGGTACTGGATGCAGCTGACAATACACTGACCTTGCATTCTCCTGAGCTTGTATGTTAGCCTTGTACCCTTGAATTGATTTGCTGATTTCACTGAACACCGTAGGGTACTTCATGTTGAGATATGAATGTCACCTCAATACAAAAAAGCTCGCTCATATTTAACTTAAGTGCTGCTAACCAGTTTCTTCCAAACAAGGCTGGTTTTTCACCTTTCACAACAATGATGGTCAATTTTGCACACTGCTCATTGTATGTGACCACAACCAATACACTTCCAATTTGGGAAATATTCTCTCCTCCATAACTGTTTAACTCTACTCATGATTTTTCCAGGGGATGTTGACTCAACTTTTCACGACACAGCGACTCTGAAATTATACTAACTGATGCACCTGTGTTGACCTCCATGTTGTATTTAGTCGTTTGTGGGACGTGGGCATCGCTGGCAAGGTCAGCATTCTTTGCCCATCCCTAATTGCCCTTGAGAAGGTGATGGTGTGGTGAGCTTCCTTCTTGAACTGCTGCAGTCATTGGGGTTTAGGGACACCAACAGTGCTGTTGGAAGAGAGTTCCAGGATTTTGACCCAGTGACAATGAAGCAATGGTGACATAGCTCCAAGTCAGGATGGTGTGTGGCTTGGAAGGAAACTTGCAGGCGGTGGTGTCCCCATGCATCTGCTGTCCTTGTCTTTATAGGTGGTCGAGGTCGCGGGTTTGGAAGGTGCTGTCGAAGGAGCCTTAGTGAGTTGCTGCAGTTTATTGGAGCTTCATCCAACGATACTTGGACCACGATGCTCTGTGAATTTTCATTGGACATCCTTGTGCATCTGATCACATGGATCTCAAATGATACCTCATCAACCTGCTGCTGTTTGACAACCAAATGCAGTGAATGATGTTTCCTCCTGCCTGTGTTTTCACCGATGACCTTCTTGCGACATGCCTTGGCAAGATAACACTTCTTCTTGCAGCTATAGCACTCTGCCTTCACAACGGGACAATTCTGGGCTCAATGTTGGCCTCAGCACCGGTAACAGGATTTTATTTAACCACTGCTACTACCCTGATGGCCTCCTCCCGTTTTCTTACTAGCAACACCCACATGAACACCACCAGTTGCCGTCATTGGGACCTTCTGCTTACTCATATGCAGCTTATTTACTTCAGCAGATGACTGACGGTTGTTAACTCTCACTTCTCTCGAGTCAAATTCAGCCATGTCCATGGACAGTGCTGTTTGAAAAGCTATGTCAAAACTCACCTTTGGCAATGTCATCAACTTACTGTGAATGTGCTCACTCTTTAATCTGCAACCAAATCTGTCACACAACACACGCTCTTGAAATTCTCCAAAATTTACAATGAAGTGACAGCTTTTGGAAGGCCACAATAAACTCCCCAATGTCCTCATTGGGCAGCTGATTCCTTGTTCCAAACTGATAGATTTCTGCAATCTTCAATGGTTTCGGATTGTAATGCTGCTCAAGCTTAATCAAAATGTCCTTCAGTAGCGTGTCCTTTAGTTTTGCTGGGGTGAGAAAATTATTGAGCATCTCATACATTCCGGGCCTGCTTCAGTCAAAAATATCCCTCTGTCTTTTCCCACACTGCCTGGTTGACAGCAACATGATCAGGATCTTCGAGGGTATTGTTAACAGTGAAAAAATCTCTATCCACTCCACGTACACACTGAAAGACTCTCAGTCATGGTCATACTCCCTCAATCACGCAATAATTCCCTTAGACACAGCCATCTTGGAAGGTCAGTCCAATAATTTAATTCCGACCACAGAATGTAATTTGTAAGCATTAATTTGGGCTTCCAATGGCGGGACTGTTACCCAGCATTCCCAGCGATCTACGAATATGCCCTATTCATTCCACAGGAGCTCAGCGCGCAGGTGCAGTTCTAGCCAGTATTTCGAGCATGCGCATTGTCTGTATGATCACAGCCGTGTGAGCTCTCTGGTGCCGCATTTGCAGCTGGTAAGAGTTGATGAGGCACAGGAGGACCGGCGGGCGGCCGGAGAGGCTTCAAAAACACCTGGTGTAGGCCTCAAGCCCCGAATAAGTAGCTCCAGTTCCAGCATTTGCGGCTCCGGGGTATTCCCTGAGTTGCCCAGGTTAACGGCTGCTACCTCTCTGAAGGAAGGCAGGAAGGTTTAGGCGCCGCCATCTTGAGCAGAGAGAGATGCGCATGCGTCTCCATCTTATTGCCGGCACTGAGAGTGGGCGGGGCTTCAATGTCCCAGTGAGCAGGAGGGAAAATCATTGATTCTTTGATTTGTTTCTCACTCAGCAAACAGGGGCTGGAATACTGAACCCAGCCAGAGTAGAGGGAGGGAGAAAACTGTCAGCGAAGCAAAGAAATCGTGCAGATGATGCCATTGGTTTGGATGCCCAGGGAGGAGGGAGAGCTGTGAGACGGGGATTTACAGCTTTGGGGAACAAAAGAGGAAAAATGTTGCATTGAAGCTGGAATTGTCTGCTCTGAATTTCTATCCTGTACTTAGAGTGATGACCTTTATAACCTCCTTTATAACAGGGTATTAGAAGAGAAGGATTAGCAGACGGGAAATCTTAAACCAAGCATCACATCAAGATCTGAAAGAATCATTCGATTCATCAGCACCTGAATATCATCGGACTTTGAATGTGGAACAAGAAATGTTTGTTCTGTCTGTGGGAAAAGATTTCAAACATCAGTGTGACTGGAAAAACTGCAAGGCACCCACACCCGAGTGAGAGTGTTCCAGTGCACTGACTGTGACTGAGCTTTCACCAGTTCCACAGCCTGAAAAGACATTACACCATTCACAGAGGGGAGAAAACATACACGTGTTCTGTGTGCAGATGAGGCTTCAACTGATCATCCAACTTGGAGAGACACAAGGACATCTGCACCATGGAGAAACCTTGAAAATGTGGGGACTGTGCGAAGGGATTCAATTACCCATCTGAACTCGACTCATCAACACAATCACACTGGGGAAAAGCTGTTAACCTGCCCTGTGTGTGGGAAGGGATTCCCACCTGCTGTCACACCAGCGAGTTCACACAGAGGAGAGACCATTCACCTGTTCCATGTGTGGGAAGGGATTCATTCACTCATCTAACCTCAATGAACACCAGCAGCTTCACACTGGGGAGAGACAGTTCACCTGCAATGAGTGTGGGAAGGGATTCACTTGTTAACCAACCTCAATTCACACCAACTTCTTCACACTGATAAGAATCTTTTAAATGTTCTGACTGAGAAGAGTTTGAAAAGCAAAAATCACATGATGCAGCACCAGCGAGTTCACACTGAGGAGAGACCGTTCACCTGCTCTGAGTGTGGAAGGGGATTCGCTCAGCCAATCAACCTGCTGAGGTTCACAAGTGACTGCAGGGTTTGGATTCTGCTGTTATTGCTGCTGTTAATCACATCCAGGACTGAACCATTTTCATTCTGATAGTTGGGGTTTGTTTTTGCTGATGTTGATTATCCCAGTAACTGGGCTGAAGTTTAATATTTGGATATATCTTCAAGAAATATTAATTTCTTCAAGATAAGTGGAGACTAATTGATGAGGCAGGATCTGCAGCGGGTTTGAGGGGCTGAATGGCCTGCTCCAGTTCTATATGTACATTCTCCCCAGACTTACCCCACTCTCTAACTCTGCTCACCTGCTTGTTTCCAGTTGCAGTGCCTTCTCCCCAGTTCTCCCATGACTTTCCATTCATCAGTTGTGTTTCAGTCCAAGTCTATTCGGGACATAGAAACAGGAATCGGCCTTTTAGCCTCTCGAGTCTGTTCTGCTATTCAATGAGATCATGGCCGATCTATGACTTTACTTCATTATACCCAAATATTATTTTAATACTGGCTTCCCCAGTCTGTTACAATGGGATTGAAAAATGCCTTTCATTTACACTGTATCTTTAAAGTAGGAGAGTGTCTGAAGGTGCATCTCAGAACATAAATGGAAAAATCAGACAAAAATTGACACTGAGCCAAAGAAGGATAATTAGAATGACTGACTAAAAGCTTGGTCAAAAACGTAGGTTTTTAGTAGGGTCTTAAAGGAGGAGAGATGTGAACTGGCAGAAAGGTGTGAGGACGAAATTCCTGAGCTTCGGGCCGGTGACTGAAGGCACAGGCAATGGGACAGAAAGACAGTGAGGGATGTGTAAGAGGTCAGAGTTGGAGGAATGCAGAGTTTTCTGAGGGTTGTTCGGCTGGAGGAGATTACAGATACAGGGAGGGGTGAGGCCTTGAAGAGATTTGAACATGAGATGAGAATTTTAAAATGGGGACATTAGAGGACCTGGAGCCATTGTAGATCAGTAAGCTCAGTAATGATGGATGAGTGGAAATTTGTGATGCTTGGAGTAAACAGCAGCAGAGTTTGAATGAGCTGCAGTTTATGCATGGTGGGGGTGGGGGTCAATCAGAAGAGCATTAGAATAGACAAGGAGGCTGACAACACAGAAACACTGGAGGAGTCAAGAGAGGTGGTGGTGATGGAGAGATATGTGACATCAGCACACATGTGGAACCTGATGTCATGTCTTTGGATGATGTCACTGAGGGGCAGCTGATAAATGGGGGATAGAGGCGGCTATCGATAGATTCTTGGGAACCTTGAAAGTTAATGGGGTGAGAAGAGAAACCATTGCTGGAGATTCTTTGGCTATGATTGGATAGATCTGAATGGCGCCAAGGGAGGTCAGTCCCATTCAGCTGAACAGTGGAGGAGAGGCGTTGGAGGATGGTGTGGTCGACTGGGAGGTTAAGATGTTTGAGGAGCGATGGTGCCCCACATGCACAGAGAATGTCCTTTGTGACATGGATTCGAGCTGTTTCAGTTCTGTGTGATGGAAACCTGATTGGAAAGGTTCAAACATGGAATTCTGGGAAAGGTGGACACGGATTGGGGGCAAAAAGACATTCAGTGACTTTGGAAAGGAATGAGAGGGTGAAGATGAGGTGGTAGTTTACAAGGACAGAGAGGTTGAGGGTGGAGGTTTTGAGGAGGTGGGTGATAATGACAGTTTTAAAAGGGAGCAGGAAGTAACTGAGGAAAGGAAACTGTTTACAATGTCAGTTAGTACGAGGGCCAGGAAGGGAAGTTGTTTGATTAGTTTAGTGGTTACATTACAGGGACAACCATTAAAAGCACGGTTCACTGGCCCTATAGATTGATCAAAAGATTGGATAAGGTAGGTTACTTTATTGACACCCCTGATCACCGGGAGAACTGGTTGTGTCACATTAATATGCTCAAACAATATTCCCACAAGGAGGAGGATAAGCCAATACAGGTATTTCAGTTAAACAGGACTGTTGACAAGGAAACGGATTGTGAGGATGAGGCAAAGGCAGGCCTCGTAAATTCTCAGATTTAACCACCAACTATCCTATTAGTGAAATACAGAATATGTAGGAAAGTTAGACAAAATGCTTTTGCACTAAGAGGAAAAACGGCGTGAAGACTGAACAGTTTTTTTTTCACATAGTTTCAAAAAGCTTGTAGGGATAAGCCAGGATGTACAAATGATGTGGGTGTAGGGGGAACCATTCCTTTAAAACAACATCCTTGTCGTTTAGGTCCAAATAGACCAGCCCAAGTGGAAGCAGAGTCCAATGCAGTCCAGTACAGCTGGAATTCGCAGGTGGTCTTGATGCCTAAACCTGGTGGGATTGCACTAACTTGCCTAGACTAAAGAAAGGTCATGGTGGTCAAGAAGGCAGACTCCTGCCCAAATTATCATTTAAAGTACTGCATGGACAGAGTGGACAACACCATATGTCTTAAAGAGACAGATGTGTTGGAGGGATACTGTCAAATTCCTTTGACACCCCAGGGTAAGACAAGATCAGCTTCTGTTACCCAGGACTGGGTTTTTCCAGTGTCACGTGATGCCACACAGGTTAAGGGGTACTCAAGAAACTTCTCAGAGAATAGTGAACCCAGTAGAGGTCAGTGCTCCGAGCTCTGCAGTGCACCTGGCTGAAGTGATGGACAATAGGACACTTGGAAGGAAAGCACGAAACAGCTGGAAGACTATGCTTGGAAATTTGAAATGGGTTAATTGGGACAATCTTTGAAAAAATTGAAACTGAAAATGTTCTGGTGGAACTTGTTGCTGTCGTTCCAATATTCTTGAAAAGTGTATATCTGTAAATGTGGACGAAAATGTGTTATCATTTGTTTTTGCAATTTCATTTTTTACATTGTAATGAAACGCATTATCGGAATGGTATTTCATTCCACCAGGGGTGGAGATGTTATGATCCTACTTATTTTTTTTTGGGTCGCGGGGGGTGGATGTGTGCAGTGTGTCTTTACGAACAAAGAACAAAGAACAAAGAAAATTACAGCACAGGAACAGGCCCTTCAGCCCTCCAAGCCTGCGCCGATCCAGATCCTCTATCTAAACATGTCGCCTATTTTCTAAGGGTCTGTATCTCTGTACTTCCTGCCCGTTCATGTATCTGTCTAGATACATCTTAAAAGACGCTATCGTGCCCGCATCTACCACCTCCGCTGGCAACGCGTTCCAGGCACCCACCACCCTCTGCGTAAAGAACTTTCCACGCATATCCCCCCTAAACGTTTCCCTTTTCACTTTGAACTCGTGTCCCCGAGTAATTGAATCCCCCACTGTGGGAAAAAGCTTCTTGCTATTCACCCTGTCTATACCTCTCATGATTTTGTACACCTCAATCAGGTCCCCCCTCAACCTCCGTCTTTCTAATGAAAATAATCCTAATCTACTCAACCTCTCTTCATAGCTAGCGCCCTCCATACCAGGCAATATCCTGGTGAACCTCCTCTGCACCCTCTCCAAAGCATCCACATCCTTTTGGTAATGTGGCGACCAGAACTGCTCGCAGTATTCCAAATGTGGCCGAACCAAAGTCCTATACAACTGTAACATGACCTGCCAACTCTTGTACCCAATACCCCGTCCGATGAAGGAAAGCATGCCGTCTGCCTTCTTGACCACTCTATTGACCTGCGTTGCCACCTTCAGGGAACAATGGACCTGAACACCCAAATCTCTCTGTACATCAATTTTCCCCAGGACTTTTCCATTTACTGTATAGTTCACTCTTGAATTGGATCTTCCAAAATGCATCACCTCGCATTTGCCCTGATTGAACTCCATCTGCCATTTCTCTGCCAAACTCTCCAATCTATCTATATTCTGCTGTATTCTCTGACAGTCCCCTTCACTATCTGCTACTCCAACAATCTTAGTGTCGTCTGCAAACTTGCTAATCAGACCACCTATACTTTCCTCCAAATCATTTATGTATATCACAAACAACAGTGGTCCCAGCACAGATCCCTGTGGAACAATACTGGTCACACGTCTCCATTTTGAGAAACTCCCTTCCACTGCTACTCTCTGTCTCCTGTTGCCCAGCCAGTTCTTTATCCATCTAGCGAGTACACCTTGGACCCCATGCGCCTTCACTTTCTCCATCAGCCTACCATGGGGAACCTTATCAAACGCCTTACTGAAGTCCATGTATATGACATCTACAGCCCTTCCCTCATCAATCAACTTTGTCACTTCCTCAAAGAATTCTATTAAGTTGGTAAGACATGACCTTCCCTGCACAAAACCATGTTGCCTGTCACTGATAAGCCCATTTTCTTCCAAATGGGAATAGATCCTATCCCTCAGTATCTTCTCCAGCAGCTTCCCTACCACTGACGTCAGGCTGAACGGTCTCTAATTACCTGGATTATCCCTGCTACCCTTCCTAAACAAGGGGAAACATTATCAATTCTTCAGTCCTCCGGGATCTCACCCGTGTTTAAGGATGCAGCAAAGATATCTGTTAAGGCCCCAGCTATTTCCTCTCTCACTTCCCTCAGTAACCTGGGATAGATCCCATCCGGACCTAGGGACTTGTCCACCTTAATGCCTTTTAGAATACCCAACACTTCCTCCCTCCTTCTGCCGACTTGACCTAGAGTAATCAAACATCTGTTCCTAACCTCAACATCCGTCATGTCCCTCTCCTCGGTGAATACCGATGCAAAGTACTCGTTTAGAATCTCACCCATTTTCTCTGACTTCACGCATAACTTTCCTCCTTTGTCCTTGAGTGGGCCAATCCTTTCTCGAGTTACCCTCTTGCTCCTTATATATGAATAGAAGGCTTTGGGATTTTCCTTAACCCTGTTTGCTAAAGATATTTCATGACCCCTTTTAGCCCTCTTAATTCCTCGTTTCAGATTGGTCCTACATTCCCGATATTCTTTCAAAGCTTCGTCTTTCTTCAGCCGTCTGGACCTTATGTGTGCTTCCTTTTTCCTCTTAGCTAGTCTCACAATTTCACCTGTCATCCATGGTTCCCTAATCTTGCCATTTCTATCCCTCATTTTCACAGGAACATGTCTCTCCTTAAGGCAGCAAATGATCAGTACTGCTTTGAGAACAAGCAAGCCTCAGGAGTTCGAGAAGGTGCATTCTGGTTGCTGTTGGATACAGCCATACAGAGAGGGAGAACAAGCCAGCCTCAGACGTTACCAAGGAAAGTGCATCTTGTTTGCCCCAGATACAGCCATTATGCAATGCTGTAATTTATTACAAGGGGAATGGAATATAAAAAATGTTTTGCCACAGTTGTACAGGGCATTGGTGAGACCAAATCTGGAATATTCTGTACAGTGTTGGTCTTCTTACTGAAAGGATATAGTTGCATTGGAAGCAGTTCAGAGAAGGTTCATTCGACTGATTCCTGGGAGAAAGGGTTATCTTTTGAGGAAAAGGTGAACAGTTTGGTTCTGTATTCATTGGGGTTTAGAAGGATGAGAGTTGACCTCATTGAAATATATAAGATCCTGAGGGGACTTGACAGGGTGCATGGTGAAAGGACGTTTCCCCTTATGGGGAAGGCGAAAACTGGGGAACAGTTTAAAATTAAAGGCTCTCCCATTTAAGACAGAGTGACGTGAGAAATTTATTTCTCTCAGAGAGTCGTGAGTCTGTGGAACTCTCTTCCCCGAACTCGGTGGAGGTAGGGTCATTGAATGTTTTTAAGGCAGAGGTAGACAGAGTCTTGACAAACAAGGGAGTCAAAGGATATCGGGGGTCGGCAGGAAAGCGGAGCTGAATCCACAAACAGATCAGTCATGATCTTGTAGAATGGCGGACCAGGCTTGAAGGTCTGAATTGCCAACTCCAGCTCTTAGATCATGTGTTCATATGTTCGTACATAGGTCAGACTGAGAGCAAGGTAGAGAATTAAAATGAGAAGAAACAGGAAGCACAGGGCCATGCTTGCGGACTGAAGATGGTGTTCCACAAAGCGGTCACACAGTCTGTATTTAGCCTCCTCAGTGTAGAGGAGACCACAATTATCTACCACTGTGTAGTGTGAGGGCACCTGGTGATAAAAGTGTCTCCACTCAAGAAAGTTCTCAAAGAGAACATGCCCTCTTCTAATTTTTTGTGTGGTATTTTAAGATGAAACTATACCATATAACATTTTGATGTCTTAAAAATATACAATCACCCCATCACAGAATATAACCCCAGTTTCTCACATGGTAGACAGGGGCACGCAACATGATACTAACAGGAACTAATAGGTTCACCACTTGTGCATTACCTACAGTAGCATCAGACCAGGAATCAGACACTGTTATCAGACCTGGACTCATCCAATTGCCCCAGGAGGAGGATTTTTATTCCAGTGTTTGATCTGGGTGAGTGGCACAGCAGCACGAAGGGCCAAATGGCCTCCTCCAGCTCCTATTTCTTATGTTCATTAAACCTCAGTCTGGTTCCTCTCGAGCTGCTGAGTGAATGAATTAAATCTTTCTTGACAAATCACCAAGAAACCAGACTACAATTCATGCCCGAAACATCATTTATTGGTTACAAATCGCATTTGAGTTAAATCTGAGGAGACACATCATGGACATGCATAAAGTGTACCATCTACAAGATGCACTGCAGCAACACACCAAGGCTCCTTAGACAGCACCTTCCAAACCCACAACCCCTACCATCTAGAAGGACAAAGGCAGCAAATGCATGGGAACACCACTACCTGCAAGTTCCCCTCCAAGTCACACACCATCCTGACTTGGAACTATATCGCCATTCCTTCACTGTTGCTGGGTCAAAATCCTGAAACTTCCTTCCTAACTGCACTGTGGGTGTACCTACCTCACATAGACTGCAGCGGTTCAAGAAGGCAGCTCACCACCACCTTCTCAAAGGCAATTAGGGATGGGCAATAAATGCTGGCCGAGCCAGCGACGCCCACACTCCATGCATGAATTTTAAAAAGCGCATATAAATGTAATCAGAGTTGTCCAGCAGTTGAGCAATAATAAGGAGAGTATTTCACAAAAACAAGTTAGAAATGCAAGGGTGAGTGGCCAAAGATCAAAAAGTCTGAAAATTAGTGGCTGAAGACAAAAAGTCAGAATTTTTTTCTGACAAGGAATTATGTAATTTTAGCACTTTTAATGAAGCAAACTAGTTGTGTCATGGTAATTTTGTACAATTTTGCATATGTAATGAATAAAAGTACACTGTACTCAGAATACAATTTCATGAGACTTACCTGACAGCTGATAATTGGGTTTTACAGAGCTTCATGTTCTCAATGTCCTGCTTCTGCCTATTTTTAGATTTTTCATGTAAAAGGTGTTCTGTGAAGATGTGTCAAATTCACTGGAAAGCAACATTTAGAAGCATACTAGACTGCACATTCTGGCACCTTGGGAAGTGATGTGCAAAAATCAGTAGGTATATAAATTAATAAAAACTAAACATTTAACAAATGTTGACAATCCAGAAACTTGACGATAAGTGGGGTCCTTTTTCTTACTTTGGGCTGAGATAATCACCTGAACGAAGCAGAAAGCAAAACCAGGTGCACGACAGCTTTTCCAGATAATCTTAAGCAATGTCAAACCACACGTTAAAAAAAGATGGCCAGATTTATACTCCTTATCTTCCAGCACTATGGTGTAAAAGACAGCTTCACACAGACTCCAGGTTTACAGTGTGACTGGGGCAGTAGACAGTGAAAATGGAGATGAACAATGAATGGAATTCAGCCACACACCTGAGCAAACCGATAAGTGGAAATTCCAGATCACTTCAGTTGCTGCAATGCACAGGACATATGACGTTTAGACAACTCATGCTCAGTGCAGGACATTCACATTCAGTAACCAGTTTGTACAGTGTTTTCAGAAATTACTTTGTTTGTGCACAGCAGTGTGTGTCTAAACATACAAATTAGGAGCAGTAGTCGGCCACTCAGCCCTTCAAGCCTGCTCTGTCATTCAATAAGTTCATGTCTGAACTGATTACTCCACATTTCCACCTACCCCCGATAACCTTCCACCTCCTTGCTTATCAAGAATCTATCTACCTCTGTCTTCAAAATGCTCAAATGTAAATGGAACCAAGTTTCAAATTCCTATTGACAGACCAATGTTTTTGCTGCAGACCAGCGAATTGCCAGCTACTGATCCTGCACCATTAATTTTAAGCCATGTCAAATGAGCTGTGTCAGTTCTCCGGTGGTCTCTGCTAAGATATCCCATGAAGGCAAAAACAAATATTGGGAATTGGTCTGTGTCCTTTTTGGAAATTTACAGAACACTAACACACAGAAGTTGTGGAGGAGTATGCACATCCACCCACTTACTATCCTGCTTCAAGTTCCTTTCCACCGAATCTAAACAATAAACACAACTTAAAAACAGGTAAAAAGACCACCGAGCAGTTTTGTATTTGGTCAACTTTTAAAAAAGAACATCAGAACTGATTGCTTTAATTTTTGTCAAAGCCGGTCACGGTCGGAAAGGGAGAACCTATTGTTGGATTTCCAAAATCCCAATGTTGGAAATCTGCTGTTTCATGGACATTTCTCAGCCCTGAGTTACTTGTGAACTCGCTGGTGTGTCAGCAGGTTGGATGAAATAGTGAATCTCTTCTCACACTCTGGCCTCTCACCAGTGTGAACTCGCTGGTGTTGTCACAAGATGGGATGGAGTAGTGAATCCCTTCCTACACTCTGAGCAGGTGAATGGCCTCTCCCCAGTGTGAACTCGCTGGTGTGTCAGCCGGTTGGATGAAGTTGTGAAACCCTTCCCACACTCAGAGCAGGAGAATGCCCTCTCTCGAGTGAGAGCTCGTTGGTGTGTCAGAAGATGGGATGAAGTAGTGAATCCCCTACTGTGTTCTGAACAGGTGAATGGCCTCTCCCCATTGTGAACTCGCTGGTGTCTGAGCAGGTGGGATGAAGTAATGAATCCTTTCCCACACACAGAGCAGATGAACAGTCTCTCTGCAGTGTGACTGCGCTGGTGTACAGTGAGTTCAGATGATTGCTTGAACCCAGCCCTTTAATAAGAACACCTAAACGGTCTCTCCTCAATGTGAACACGTTGATGGGACATCAGTTCAGTAGAACATTTGTAGCAATTTCCACAATCTGGACATTTCAAAGGTCTCTCCCCAGTATGAACTCGCTGGTGTTTCAGCAGGTAGGATGACTGAGTGAATCCCTTCCCACACTCAGAGCAGGTGAACAGCCTCTCCAGAGTGTGACTGCATGGATGGGTTTCCAGCACAAATGGATGATTCAATCCTTTCCACAGTTCCCATATTTACATGGTTTCTTCCCAGTGTGACTGCACTTGTGTTTCAACAGGCCCGATGATCGGCTGAAACCTCTTCCTCACACAGAACACGTGTACAGTTTCTCCCCACTGTGATCAGTGCTTTTTCCTTCCATGTTCAAAATCCAGTGATATTTGGGTTACGATAAATTGGGCAACTCCTTCAGAACCCGATAAAATGTTTGCTTTGCATTTCACAACTGCAAATCCTCCTCTTCTAAAACCCTGTGAAATTGCTTGAAAATGGAAAAAATGTCTGTGAGAGAAGCCACAAAAACACAAAGGCAGGTTGTGAAATGGAGCTGAATGAATCTGGTAATTCATGGGACTGGCAATAGGAAAAAGTGACCATGAAAGCTGCTGGATTGATGGACAACCCCATTTGGTTCAATAATGTCCTTCAGGGAAGGGAACCTGCCAACTCGTCTGGTCCTACACAAGACTCTGCCCTCTATAGGAGGAAGGAGGGAGAGGAGAGAAAAGGGAGGGAGGGAGGAGAAGAGGGTGATTTTATGTATGTACAATTGGACCAGAACTTTGACCATAACCTCCCAAACCCTCAACTTCCATCATCTAGAAGGACCAGGGTAGCAGGTGTATGTGAACACCATCACCTCAAAGTTCCCCTCCAAGTCACACACCATCCTGACTGTCTGACATCCAGTATTGGATGAACAGAAATTTCTTCCAATTAAAGATTGGGAAGTCTTCACTTCCTGCCACGAACTTCACTCCCTCGGCACCAACTTTATCCTTCTCCCTGGCAACTGTCTCAGGCTAAACCAGACCATTCATAACCTTAGTATCATATCTGATCCCAAGATGAGCTTCCAACTGCATATCAGCACCATCACTCAGACTGCCTAGTTCCACCTCAGTAACATCGCCAGACTTCGCCACTGTCTCAGCTCATCTGCCACTGAAACTTACATTCATGTATTTGTTACCTCTCAAATTGACTATTCTAACACATTCCTGGTCAGCATCACACATTCTACCCTCCATAAACTTTAGATCATCCAAAACTCTGCTGCCTGTGTCGTTACTCGAACCACGTCCTGTTCACCCATCACCACTGTGCTCACTGGCCTACACAGGCTCCAAGTTAAATAGCACCTCAATTTTAAAATCCTCATCCTTGCTTTCAAATCTCTCCATACCCTCACGCCTCACTATCTCTATAATCTCCTCCAGCTCTAGCAGACAGAGTTTCGAAACACTCAGCAACACAACTCCAGTGAAACATCCTCGGAGGAAAAGGGGGTGCAGTGTGTGATACAACTCACAAGGACCTTGTCCGCCGCCATCACTCACACTGCTTGGCATTGCGCTTCGGCGAAAAGCAGTTCGGCACTGCGCATTGTCATTGAAAATGACGAATCAAAGGGCATCGGAGGGAGCGGGGAAGATAAGCTGTGATTGAACATGAAACTGAATGCGGTGATTAAAGCGGCGATCAGGGGAGGGAGCAGGGACCTGGATGCGACCATTGAGGCGGTTTGGATTTAAGTCGTGTTTTGTGTCAATTTCAGCAGCGCCATCTTTACTCCTGTCAGCTGCTTGAGGCACAGTTGCGTTTCAGTCGATGAGGTTGCATTTGCGCATGTACCAGTGATGCAGCACCTATTTGGTTACGTTGCCAGCAAACGCGCCATTAATATATGTTTGCTGCTTTATACCATTTTATTTTTCTGAGTATGAACCATGAACTACCCGTCCATTCTCCGACTGGTAAATGGCAGCCTATACTGCCCAGAATGCACCGCGCGCAGAAATACGGCCGATCTCCACCCCAAGAACAGCAACACGCAGGCGTCAGAAGGCTCCGCCCCACGGTGTCCGCCTGTCTCCGCGGAGCATGCGCGGTGCCTCTCCCGGAAGCTGAGCGCAGCCTCGGTCACACCGAGTTTCAACGGCTCTCAGGCCCTGAATCAGAGCCGCCGGGTTCGGCGGACGTGCGGCGAGAACCCCGGGGGAAGGGAGGGGCCGCATTAAAGTGATGGTGCAGCGACTTCAGTCTCCGAGCCGCCATTTCCCAGTTTCTTCTCCCGTTTCCACCGAGTCAGGAAGCCTGTGAGTTGATTGGCTGGTAAGTTTTGTAACTTTGTTTCCCTTTCTCCAAAATTAGGAAGTTTGTCCAAGGAGCTGGAAATTAAACATTCCAGTTTTCATCAGAATAAGGGGCAGCTTCCTGAGATTTAACTGACACCAATAGAAGGGAAGTGAGTAGCCGGTGAGCCGTATTTTATTTTTAAGTATTGAGGTTTATTATTTATTTATTTAGAGATACAGCGAGTCTGTGCCGACCATCAACCAGCCATTTATATTAATCCTACATTAATCCCATATTCCTACCACATCCCCTCAATTCCCCCACCACCTACCTACACTCGGGGCAATTGACAATCGCCAATTTACCTATCAACCTGCAAATCTTTGGCTTTGGGAGGAAACCGGAGCACCCAGCAGAAACCCACGCGGTCACAGGGAGAACCCAGAATCGCTGGAGCTGTGGTGCTAACCACTGTGCCGCTGGTAGTAGCAAGTTTATTACCTAATAGCTGGAGCAATTGCAGGGCTGCTGCAACCTCTGCAGTGAACATCCTGTGCAATAGAAAATAGAAAACATAAAACATGGCAGGCTATAAATAAAGAGCGGGGCTCAACGCCCTTACTTAGCTGGTAGCGGAGCGACGACTGGTGGACATGTGAGGAAGCTGATCCAGAGCGGCGACAGGCTCCCTGTCTCTCTCGGTGTGCGCTGAGACTCGAAAGAGGGAAAAAAAGGACTTAGTGATATCACGGGAAATTTTCAAGGTGACGGAAAGCGTCATAGACGGGAGTTTTAGAGAAGTGGTTACACCCAAAGTGCAGGCAGATAGATGGGTGACCGCGAGAAGGGGCAGGCAGTCAGTGCAGGAATCCCCTGTGGCTATCCCCCTCTCGAACAAGTATACCGTTTTGGATACTGTTGGGGGAGGGGGGGGGGGGGTGACCTATCAGGGGAAAACAGCAGCAGCCAGAGCAGTGGCACCACGGTTGGCACTGTTGTTCAGCAAGGAGGGACAAAGTGCAGAAGAGTAATAGTTATAGGGGACTCTATAGTCAGGGGCACAGATAGGCGCTTCTGTGGACGTGAAAGAGACTCCAGGAAGGTATGTTGCCTCCCTGGTGCCAGGGTCAAGGATGTCTCTGAACGGACAGAGGGCATTCTGAAGGGGGAGGGTGAACAGCCAGAGGTTGTGTTACACATCGGTACCAATGACATAGGCAGGAAGAGTGATGAGGTCCTGCAGGGGGAGTTTAGGGAGTTAAATATTAAGTTAAAAAACAGGACCTCTAGGGTTGTAATCTCTGGATTACTCCCTGTGCCATGTGCCAGTGAGGCTAGAAATCGGAAGATAGTGCAGCTAAACACGTGGCTGAGCAGCTGGTGTAGAAGGGAGGGTTTCAGATATCTGGACCATTGGGCTCTCTTCAGGGAAAGATGGGACCTGTACAAGAAGGACGGGTTGCATCTAAACTGGAAGGGCACTAATATCCTGGCTGCAAGGTTTGCTAGTGTCATTCGGGAGGGTTTAAACTAGTGTGGCAGGGAGGTGGGAACCAGAGCAGTCGGACAGCTAGTGAAGTAAATGAGGAAGACATAGTAAATAAGGCCAGTGGGACTAAGAGGAAGAGCAGGCAGGGAGATGTTGTTGAGCACAGCGGGACTGGTGGTCTGAAGTGCATTTGTTTCAATGCGAGAAGTATAACAGGTAAGGCAGATGAACTTAGAGATTGGATTAGTACTTGGAAAGATGATGTTGTTGCTATTACAGAGACTTGGTTGAGGGAAGGGTAGGATTGGCAGCTAAATGTTCCAGGCTTTAGAAGCTTCAGGTGGGATAGAGGGGGATGTAAAAGGGGTGGGGGAGTTGCATTACTGGTTAAGGAGAATATCACAGCTGTACTGCGGGAGGACACCTCAGAGGGATCAGACAGTGAGGCAATATGGGTGGAGCTCAGGAATAGGAAGGGTGCAGTCACAATGTTGGGGGTTTACTGCAGGCCTCCCAACAGCCAGGGGAGGTAGAGGAGCAGATATGTAGACAGATTTTGGAAAGATGTAAAGGTAACAGGGTTGTAGGGGTGGGTGATTTTAACTTCCCCAATATTGACTGGGACTCACTTAGTGCTAGGGGCTTTGATGGGGCCGAATTTGTGAGGAGCATCCAGGAGGGCTTCTTGAAACAGTATGTAGATAGTCCAACTAGGGATGGGGCCATTCTGGATCTGGCATTGGGGAATGAGCCCGGCCAGGTGGTCGAAGTTTCAGTGGGGGAGCATTTCGGGAGCAGTGACCATAATTCCATAAGTTTTAAGGTACTTGTGGATAAGGATAAGAGTAGTCCTCGGGTGAAGGTGCTAAATTGGGGGAAGGCTAATTATAACAATGTTAGGCAGGAACTGACGAATTTAGTTTGGGGGCGGCTGTTTGAGGGTAAATCAACATCTGACATGTGGGAGTCTTTCAAACGTCAGCTGATTAGAATCCAGGACCAGCATGTTCCTGTGAGGAAGAAAGACAAGTTTGGCAAGTTTCGGGAAGCTTGGATAACACGGGAAATTGTGAGCCCAGTCAAAAAGAACAAGGAAGCATTTGTAAGGGCTGGAAGGCTAGGAACAGACGAAGCACTTGAGGAATATAAAGATAGTAGAAAGGAACTTAAGCAAGGAGTTAGGAGGGCGAAAATGGGTCATGAAAAGTCATTGGCAAACAGGATTACGGAAAATCCCAAGGCTTTTTATGCATATATAAAGAGCAAGAGGGTAACCAGGCAAAGGGTTGGCCCACTCAAGGACAGAGATGGGAATCTATGCGTGGAGCCAGAGGAAATGGGTGAGGTGCTAAATGAGTACTTTGCATCAGTATTCACCAAGGAGAAGGAATTGGTGGATGATGAGCACAGGGAAGGGAGTGCAGATAGTCTCAGTCATCTCATTATTAAAAAGGAGGAGGTGTTGGGTGTCTTGCAAAGCATTAAGGTGGATAAGTCCCCAGGGCCTGATGGGATCTACCCTAGAATACTGAGGGAGGCAAGGGAAGAAATTGCTGGGACCTTGACAGAACTCTTTGCATCCTCATTGGCTAAAGGTGAGGTCCCAGAGGACTGGAGAATAGCCAATGTTGTTGCTTTGTTTGAGAAGGGTGGCAAGGATAATCCAGGAAATTATAGGCCGGTGAGCCTTACGTCAGTGGAAGGGAAGCTATTAGAGAGGATTCTTCGGGACAGGATTTGCTCCCATTGGAAACAAATGAATTTATTAGCGAGAGGCAGCATGGTTTTGTGAAGGGGAGATCGTGTCTTACTAATTTGATTGAGTTTTTTGAGGAAGTGACGAAGATGATTGATGAAGGAAGGGCAGTGGATGTTGTCTATATGGACTTTAGTAAAGCCTTTGACAAGGTCCCGCATGGCAGACTGGTGCAAAAGGTGAAGTTACACTGGATCAGAGGTGAACTGGCAAGATGGATACAGAACTGGCTCAGTCACAGAAGACAGAGGGTAACAGTGGATGGGTGTTTTTCTGAATGGAGGGATGTGACTAGTGGTGTTCCGCAGGGATCAGTGCTGGGACCTTTGCTGTTTGTAGTATAGAAAAATGATTTGGAGGAAAATGTAGCTGGTCTGATTAGTAAGTTTGCGGACGACACAAAGGTTGGTGGAGTTGCGGATAATGATGAGGATTATCAGAGGATACAGCAGGATATAGATCGGTTGGAGACTTGGGCGGAGAAATGGCAGATGGTGTTTAATCAGGACAAATGTGAGGTAATACATTTTGGAAGGTCTAATGCAGGTGGGAGGTATACAGTAAATGGCAGAACCCTTAGGAGTATTGACAGCCAGAGAGATCTGGGCTTACAGGTCCACAGGTCACTGAAAGTGGCAACGCAGGTGGATAAGGTAGTCAAGTAGGCATATGGCATGCATGTCTTCATCGGTCGGGGCATCGAGTATAAAAATTGGCAAGTCATGCTGCAGCTGTACAGAACTTTAGTTTGGTCACACTTAGAATATTGTGTGCAATTCTGGTCACCACACTACCAGAAGGACGTGGAGGCTTTGGAGAGGGTACAGAGGAGGTTTACCAGGATGTTGCCTGGTCTGGAGGGCATTAGCTATGAGGAGAGGTTGGAAAAACTCGGATTGTTTTCACTGGAACGATGGAGGTGGAGGGGCGACATGATAGAGGTTTACAAAGTTATGAACGACATGGACAGAGTGGATAGTCAGAAGCTTTTTCTCAGGGTGGAAGAGGCAGTTACTAGGGAACATAGGTTGAAGGTGCAAGGGGCAAAGTTGAGAGGGGATGTGCGAGGCAAGTTCTTTACACAGAGGGTGGTGAGTGCCTGGAACTTGCTGCCAGGGGAGGTGGTGGAAGCAGATACGATAGCGACGTCTAAGAGACATCTTGACAAATATATGAATAGGAAGGGAATAGAGCGATATGGGCCCCGGAAGTGCAGAAGATGTTAGTTTCGGCAGGCATCAAGATTGACGCAGGCTTGGAGGGCCGAATGGCCTGTTCCTGTGCTGAACTGTTCTTTGTTCTTTGTTTGTGATTGGTTGGGTAATTAACAACTGTTAGTCAATTTAATTAGCTTTAAAAAATAAGGGGAAAGTTGTTTTTTGTTTAAAAAAAAGACCTCGAGTGATAAAGTGAGTTCTCAGAGTGTGTTTTTCTTCAATTAGAGTAATTTAGATTGTCGTGGGTAGTGTTTGGAGTAGAACAAGCCTCTAGTGTAATTAATATTTTTTAAAGGGAGTAACTAATTAATCTAAAGGTAAGTCATGGCAGGAAAGCTCAGCCCCGTGATATGCTCCTCTTGCGCTATGTGGGAAATCAGAGATGCTTCCAGTGTCCCTGATGACCATGTGTGCAGGAAGTGGATCCAGCTGCAGCTACTGACTACCCGCATTATGGAGCTGGAGCTGCAGGTGGATTCACTGTGGAGCATCCGCGATGCTGAGGACGTCATGGATAGCACCTTTAGAGAGGTGGTCACACTGCAGGTAATGGCTGCACAGGCAGAAATGAGATGGGTGACCACCAGATGGAGTAGTAGGCGCAGGCAGGTAGTGCAGGAGTCCCCTGTGGCCATCCCCCTCTCAAACAGATAGACCACTTTGGATACTGTTGGGTGGAATGACCTCCCAGGGGAAAGCAGCAACAGCCAAGTTTGTGGTACCACGCATGGCTCTGCTGCACAGCAGGGGAGGAAAAGGACTGGAAGAACTATACTGATAATGGATTCTATCGTAAGGGATACAGATAGGCATTTCTGTGGCCACAAACGTGACTTCAGGATGGTATGTTGCCTCCCTGGTGCGAGGGTCAAGATAGTCACGGAATGGCTGCAAGACATTCTGAAAGGAGGGGGGGGGGGGGGTGAATAGTCAGAGGTCGTGGAACACATCGGTACCAACGACGGAGGTAAAAAGAGGATGAAGACCTGAAACAAGAATTTAGGGAGCTAGGTAGCAGATTAAAAAGCAGGACCTCAAAGGTTGTAATCTCTGGATTACTCCAGTGCCACATGCTAGTGAGTATAGGAATAGGAGGATAGAGCAGATGAATGCGTGGCTGAAGAGATGGTGCAGGAGGGAGGGCTTTAGCTTCCTGGATCACTGGGTCTGTTTCTGGCAAAGGTGGGACTTGTCCAAGTTGGACGAACATCCTTGCTGGGAGGTTTACGAGTGCTGTTGGGGGCAGTTTCAACACATTTGGCAGAGGAATGGGATACAGAGTGGAGGTATAGGAGTGGGTGATGCTCAGTCAAATCTCGAAGAGAAACTGAGTCAGTCTGTTAGGCAGAGCAAATATAGACCTGTTAAGGCACAAGTGACAAATGCAAGGCTGGATTGCATTTATTTTAATGCAAGACAGATGAATTGAGGGCGTTGATTAGCACATGGGATTATGATATAGTTGCTATCACAGAGATGGTTGAGGGAAGGGCAGGACTGGCAGCTCAATATTCCAGGGTATAGAATCTTCAGGTGTGACAGGAGAAGGGATAAAAGAGGCGGTCGCATTGCACTGTTGATCAAGGAGTCAATTACTGCAGTTTCTTTGTTTTCTTTCTTCTTTTGGGCCTCCTTATCTCGAGAGACAATGGATACGCGCCTGGAGGTGGTCAGTGGTTTGTGAAGCAGCGCCTGGAGTGGCTATAAAGGCCAATTCTGGAGTGACAGGCTCTTCCACAGGTGCTGCAGAGAAATTTGTTTGTCGGGGCTGTTGCACAGTTGGCTCTCCCCTTGCGCCTCTGTCTTTTTTCCTGCCAACTACTAAGTCTCTTCGACTCGCCACAATTTAGCCCTGTCTTTATGGCTGCCCGCCAGCTCTGGCGAATGCTGGCAACTGACTCCCACGACTTGTGATCAATGTCACACGATTTCATGTCGAGTTTGCAGACGTCTTTATAGCGGAGACATGGACGGCCGGTGGGTCTGATACCAGTGGCGAGCTCGCTGTACAATGTGTCTTTGGGGATCCTGCCATCTTCCATGCGGCTCACATGGCCAAGCCATCTCAAGCGCCGCTGACTCAGTAGTGTGTATAAGCTGGGGGTGTTGGCCGCTTCAAGGACTTCTGTGTTGGAGATATAGTCCTGCCACCTGATGCCAAGTATTCTCCGAAGGCAGCGAAGATGGAATGAATTGAGACGTCGCTCTTGGCTGGCATACATTGTCCAGGCCTCGCTGCCGAAGAGCAAGGTACTGAGGACACAGGCCTGATACACTCGGACTTTTGTGTTCCGTGTCAGTGCGCCATTTTCCCGCACTCTCTTGGCCAGTCTGGACATAGCAGTGGAAGCCTTACCCATGCGCTTGTTGATTTCTGCATCTAGAGACAGGTTACTGGTGATAGTTGAGCCGAGGTAGGTGAACTCTTGAACCACTTCCAGAGCGTGGTCGCCAATATTGATGGATGGAGCATTTCTGACGTCCTGCCCCATGATGTTCGTTTTCTTGAGGCTGATGGTTAGGTCAAATTCATTGCAGGAAGACGCAAACCTGTCGAAGGAGGGATGATATCTGAGAAGGTTCTTCAAATGAGGCCAGATGAGTAGAACTTGAAAACAAAAAGGGGGCAATCACTTGGCTGGGAGTGTACTGCAGGCCTCCAAACAGTCAGGGAGAGATAGAGGAGCAGAGATGTAGGCAAATCTCAGAGAGGTGTAAAAATAATGGAGTAATAATAGGGGATTTCAACTTACCTGATATCAACTGGGATGGTCTGAGTGTAAAAGACTTAAAGGGGGCGGAGTTCTTAAAATATATACAGGAGACTTTTTTGAGCCAGTACCGAGAAAGTGCAACAAGGAAAGGCGCAGTACTGGACCTAATCCTAGGGAATGATGCTGGACAAGTGGTAGAAGTGTCAGTGGGGGAGCATTTCGGGGATAGTGACCATAACTCTAAGAAAAAGACAAAGGCGGGCTGGAAATAAAAGTACTGAATTGGGGGAAGGCCGAGTTCAATATGATAAAACAGGATCTGGCCAAAGTGGACTGGGAGCAGCTACTTGTAGGAAAGTCTGCATCAGACCAGTGCGAGTCATTCAAAGAGGAAATAGTGAGGGTTCAGAGGCAACATGTACCCGTAAAGGTGAAGGGTAGGACCAACAAGTCCAGGGAACCCTGGATGTCAAGGGATATAGAGGATTGGATCAGAAAAAAAAAAGGAGGCTTATGCCAGATTCAAAGTGCTGAAAACAGCAGAGGACCTGGAGGAGTATAGAAAGTGTAGTTTGGGGGGTGGGGGAGGGGGGGGGGGGTACAAAAAAAAGTAATTAGGAGAGCAAAGAGGGGGCATGAAAAAACACTGGCAGGCAAGATCAAGGAAAACGCTAAGGCATTTTCTAAGTATATTAAGGGCAAGAGGATAAGCAGTGAAAGAGTGGGGCCCATTAGGGACCAAAGTGCCAATCTGTGTGTGGAGCCGGAGGACATAGGTGAGGTTTTAAATGATTACTTTGCATCTGTGTTCACTACGGAGAAGGATGATGTAGGTGTAGAGATCAGGGAGGGGGATTGTGATACACTTGAACATATTAGCATTGAAAGTGAGGAAGTATTAGCTGTTTTAGCGGGCTTAAAAGTGGATAAATCCCCACTCCCAGATGAGATGAATCCCAGGCTGTTATGTGTGGCAAGGGAGGAGAGAGCAAGGGCTCTGACATAAATTTTCAGATCCTCTCTGGTCACAGGAGAGGTACCAGAGGACTGGAGGACTACGAATGTGGTGCCATTATCAAGAAGGGTAGCAGGGATAAACCAGGTACTTGCAGGCCAGTGAGTCTAACATCAGTGGTTGGGAAAACATTGGAAAAAATTCTGAGGGACAGGATTAATCTCCACTTGGAGAGGCAGGGATTAATCAGGGATAGTCAGCATGGCTTTGTCAGGGGGAGATCGTGTCTAACTAACTTGATTCAATTTTTCAAGGCAGTGACTAGGTGTGTAGATGAGGGTAAAGCAGTTGATGTAGTCTGCATGGATTTCAGTAAGCTTTTGATAAGCTCCCACATGGGAGAGTGGTTAAGAAGGTCAGAGCCCATGGGATCCAGGGCAATTTGGCAAATTGGATCCAAAATTGGCTTAGTGGCAGGAGGCAGAGGGTGATGGTCGAGGGTTGTTTTTGCGAGTGGAAACCTGTGACCAGTGGTGTACAGCAGGGATCGGTACTGGGACCCTTACTGTTTGTAGTGTACATTAATGATTTAGATGTGAATATAGGAGGCATGATAAGTAAATTCGCAGTTGACATGAAAATTGGTGGTGTCGTAAATAGTGAGGAGGAAAGCCTTAGATTACAGGATGATATAGATGGGCTGGTAAGATGGGCAGAGCAGTGGCAAATGGAATTTAATCCTGAGAAGTGTGAGGTGATGCATTTTGGGAGGGCTAACAAGGCAAGGGAATATACAATGGATGGTAGGACCCGAGGAAGTACAGAGGGTCAGAGGGACCTTGGTGTACTTGTCCATAGATCACTGAAGGCAGCAGCACAGGTAGATAAGGTGGTTAGGAAGGTATAAGGGATACTTGTATCAACTAGCCGAGGCATAGAATATAAGTTCAGGGAGGTTATGATGGAACTGTAAAAAATGCTAGTGAGGACACAGCTGGAGTACTGTGTACAGTTCTGGGCACCACACCACAGGAAAGATGTGACTGCACTGGAGAGGGTGCAGAGGAGATTCGCCAGGATGTTGCCTGGGCTGGAGCATTTCAGCTCTGAAGAGAGACTGGATAGGCTAGGGTTGTTTTCCTTCGAGCAGCGAAGTCTGAGTGGGGACATGATTGAGGTATATAAAATTATGAGGAGCATAGATCAGGTCGGCAGGAAGAAACTTTGTCAGCTGAGGCATAGAATATAAGAGCAGAGAGGTTATGGTGGAACTGTATAAAACGCTAGTTAGGCCACAGCTGGAGTACTGTGTACAGTTCTCGGAACCACACTGTAGGAAGGATGTGATTGCACTGGAGAGGGTGCAGAGAAGTATCACAAGGATGTTGCCTGGTCTGGCACATTTCAGGTATGAAGAGAGACTGAAAAGGCTGGGGTTGTTTTCATTAGAGCAGAGAAGGCTGAAGGGGGACATGATTGAGGTATTCAAATTTATGAGGGGCATTGATAGGTTAGATAGGAAGAAACTTTTTCCCTTCGTGGAGGTGTCAATAACCAGGAGACATTGATTTTAAGGTAAGGGGCAGGAGGTTTAGAGAGGATTTGTGGGGGAAAAAAAAGTTTCACCCAGAGGGTGGTTGGAATCTGAAAAGCACTGCCTGAAGAGGTGGTAGAGGCCGGAACCCTCACAACATTTAACAAGTATTTAGATGAGCACTTGAAACACCATAGCAGACAAGACTATGGGCCAAGTGCTGGAAAATGGGATTAGAATAGTTAGGTGCTTGATGACCGGCACGGACACGATGGGCCGAAGGGCCTGTTTCTGTGCTGTCTAACTCTCTGACTCTATTTACAGCACAGGAGGAGGCCATTCCGCCCATTGTATCTGTTCATCCCACTTTCCAGTTGTTACGACCTCACAGATTGTCAATATGAAAAATATGAGATATGAATCCCCAGACCACACTAATAAATTACACAAGATTTCACATTTTAAGTCTTTTGTTCAAATAACTAAACTAAAAGAAATCCACAATTAACTAAATAGCACTTTGATTGTAAATTGTGGTGTCAGCTATTTACAAAGATATTTTCTTTACTTATTCAACACTTGACTATCTCACACCACACTGATACATTACACAGTCCTTTTTGATGACAAAAGCCTTTGCGGTTACGAGTCCCAAATTCCTGCCAATGGTGGGGCTGCTCCGACCTCTGGAATGCACATCCTGTGTAATGTGCCAACTCCAGATAACCATTAGTGTAGGAAGTATCATTGGGGGAGGTGGTGACATCGGGGTAATGTCACTGGAACATGGGTTCGAATCCCACCACGGCAGATGGTGACATTTAAATTCAATTAATAAATCTGCAATTAAAAAGCCATCTGGTTCATGAGATGGGAAATCTGCTGTCCTTACCTGGTCTGGCCTACATGTGACTCCAGATCCACAGCAATGTGGCTGACTCTGAAATGCCCTCTGAAATGGCCGAGCGAGCCTCTCAGTTGTCAAGGGCAGTTTGGGATGGACAATAAATACTGGCCGAGCCAGCAACACCCACATCACATGGATGAAGATAAAACAAGTTGCAGCAGCTCGAGCTCTGGTTTTCGGAGCATGAACTGCAGCTGGTGTCACTGCGGTGCAACCATGAGGTGAGAGATTTGTGGACAGCACGTTTATAGATATGGTCACCCTGCAGCTTAAGAGTATGCAGGGAGAGAGGCAATGGGTGGCCAACTGACAGTCAAGAAGAAACAGGCAGGGAATGCAGGAGACCCCTGAGTGCATCTCACTCTCCAACCAGTATTCAGTTCTGAATACTGATGAAAGTGATGGTTCATCTAAGGAGTGCAGCCAGAGTCAAGGCCATGGCAGCACAGTTGGATCAGCTTCACAGAGGGTCACGAAGCTGACTGACTGAGCAATAGTGATAGGAGATTTGATAGGGGAATACACAGGCGTTTCTGCAGCCGCAGACGTGAATCCAGGCTGGTGTGTGGCCTCCCTCAGGACAATGTACAGCAGGGTGCATGTACAGTCATCCTGGGCCAGGAAGCAGGAGGAGAGAATGTTGTGAATTTCTATCCTGGACTGACAGTGATGGTTTTTGTTAACTCCTTTTACAGGGGCTTAGAAGCAGGGGATATGCAGATGGGGAATCTCGAGCCAAACATCACATCAAGATCTGACAGAGTCACATTAGGACCTGAATATCATCGGCCTTTGAATGTGGAAGGAGAAAGGTTTGTCTGTTCTGTCTGTGGGAAAAGATTTCAGGTATCAGTGAGAGTGGAAAAGCACTGAGATACACAAAGCCCTGGTTAGACCACACCTGGAATATTGTGTTCAGTTCTGGGCCCCACACCTTCGGAAGGATATAATGGCCTTGGAGGGAGTGCAGTGTAGATTTACCTGAATGACACTTGGACTCCAAGGGTTAAATTATGAGGAGAGATTACACAAATGAGTCACAGAGTCATTACAGCACAGAAGGAGGACATTGATCTTTTTGATTCCATCCCAGCTCTCTGGAGAACAATCCAGTCAGTCCCATTCCCCCACTCTATCCCCGTCGTCGTGCAGGTTTATTTGCCTCAAGTGCCCATCTAATTTCCTTTTGTAATCATTGATCGTCTCCACTTCCACCACCCTCGTAGGCAGTGAGTTCCAGGTCATTATCATTCACTGTGTAAAAAAACTGCTTCCTCACATCCCTCCTGTATCTCAAAACCTGAATCTGTGTCCACTAATCCTTGTATCATCAGCTAATGGGAACAGCTTTTCTTGGTCTGCCTTATCTAAACCTGTCATCATTTTCAACACCTCTATCAGATCTTCCCTCAATCTCCTTTGCTCCAAGGAGAACAACACCAGCTCCTCTAACCTAACCTTGTAGTTAAATTCTCTCATCTCAGAAACCATTCTGATAAATCTCTGCACCCTCTCAAGGACCTTCACATCCTTCCTAAAGTGTGGTGACCAGAACTGGATGCAATACTCTGGTTGTGGCCTAACCAGAGCTTTATAAATGTTCAGCATAACTTCCTTCCTTTTGTGTTCAATACCTCTATTTATGAGGCCCAAGATCCCATTTGCTTTGCCAGCTGTTCCCTCAACACATCCTTCCACTTTCAGTGATCTCTGCACATGAACCCTCAGGTCCCTCTATCCCTGCAAACTCTTTAGAACTGTCCCATTAAGTGTTTGTTGCCTCTCCCTATTCCTTCTGCCAGAATGATTCACCTCACTGTGAGGGTTGTAGTCCCTGGAATTCAGAAGATTAAGGGGTGATTTGATCAAAGTTTTCAAGATATTAATTGAAACTGATAGGGTAGATAGAGAGAAACTCTTCTCCATCACCTGCAGTACTCGGCAGCATCGTCTATAACATAGAGCCAGAACTTTCATTCATCCACCCCTGGGCCCAGTGAACCTGAGCATTAATGCACCCAGGCTGAATGTACACAGAATTACAGCCCAGAAACAGGCCGTTCAGCCCCTCTAGTCTGTGCTGCTGTTTATAATCCACATGAGCCTCCTCCCAATCTAATTACATCATCCCACCCTGCCCCCACATCCCTCTATTCCCTTCTCCCTCATAAATGTATTGAGCATCCCCTTAAACACATCATTGTTATCACCTTCATCCACTCCACATGGCAGTGAGTTCCACATTCTCACCACTCTCTGAGTAGAGAAATTCCTCCTAAGTTCTCTATTTGACCTGTTAATGTCTGTATTATATTGCTGCCCCCTTGTTCTGACTCCCTGATAATTTTAAAGACCTCTATCAGATCTCCTCCTCGTCTTCTCTTTTCCAGAGAAAGGATCCCCAGCCTGCTCAATCTTGCTGGATAGTAACATCCTCTCTGGTGACATCTTTGTAAATCTATTCTGCACTTTCTTCAGTCTTCAATATCCTTTTTTAATCTGGAGACCAGAACTGCTCACAGTCCTTCTAAGTGAGGTTCTCTATAAATGTAACATTCCCTCCCTCCTGTTACATTGTATTCCTCGAGAAAAGAACATCAGCTCTTTCTTTGCTCTCTTATCCACTTGTGTTGCTCCTTTTCGTGATTTATGTGACTCTGTTCCCAGATCTCTTTGCTCCTCTGCTCCATTTAAGTTCTTACATTCTAACCAATAACTGGCCTCCTTATTCCTCCTCCCACAATGAACCAGCTCACATTTCACTATGTTGAATTTCATTTCCCATTTATCTGTCCAGTCTGCCAGCCTGTTTATGTCTTCCTGGATTTCAATGCACTCCTCCACATTATTAGTTCTATCATCCAGTTTGGTGTCAACTACAAGTTATGAAAACATCCCTCTAATTCCTGAGTCCAAATGTGGGTGAAGAACAGAATTCCCAGTGTACTTCACACTATAGTTGATGTCCTGGGCACTCGGGTTTCTGTATAATTTATTTAATAATTTTCTCCATTGTCTCTCTGGCCCTGATCTCAATGGGATGACACAAAATCATCCATTCAATATTTGGAGCTTTCAGTGGAGGATTCATTACCCAGGACTCCCGTGATAAGGGTCAGTCCCTTTTCAATGACCACAGGGGCCCGGTGTATTGGCATGGGATCGAACTGTGCACTGAGCATGTCCAGCGTAGGTAATGGAGATGGACTGAGATGGACCAGGTGGATCGGGAGGCGAGAGGAGATTGTGGGTACAGGGGAGGAATTGGAGCCGTGGGTGGGCTGGGAGGCTTTATATGCACCTGGGGTAGGCCAAGAGGCCCTGTGTTTACCTCATGGTGACAGGCCCGGGGGAGAGGGGTCACTGGCCGCCATCTTGGACAGGGCGGGGTCAGGGTGCAAGCACAGCCATCTTGGTGAAGGCACAGAGAGCAAACAGGACCTGACAAACTGTTTCCAACTGGGTCCGAGTGCCCAGGAGATGGAGCATACTGGACAATAGGGTTTTCAGCAGCTTCACCCACTCTCAGGCTGCATGTGATGTTTGCAGCCTTGAAGAGTCCATGGGCCATGTATATATTCACTGTGAGAGGTTACAGCCCCTGTATCGTTACCCGAAGGGGCTGCTTCTCAACTTAGAATCCTGGAAATTTACAGTACGGAAGGAGGCCATTCGGCCCATCGTGTCCTCGTTGGCTGACAAGGAGCCATCCAGCCTAATCCCGCTTTCCAGCTCTTGGTCCATAGTGTGATGATCCTGTATTTGTTTTTCTAGGAAGAATGCAGTGTGCCTTTAAGGCTGGAAAAGGAACAGTACTGCTTTAAGGCAACAAGCTCCAGAGACTGAGTCGAAGAATGTATTCTCGTTGCCCCGGGATACAGCCACTCAGACTGAAGATCGAGAGATGCATTGTTTCCAATTGACATTTGAAACTAGTTGAAAAAGTAGCATTTGAGACACCGTTAACAGAGACAGACATAGATTGTCATCCAGCATATACTGAAGGAAAAGAGAGCTCTCTCTTGGTTTATTTAAACCCTATTTATTATACTCTCAGAATTCTGATGTCAAGCCAGATTAATTTCGAAAAAAAAATATCCAATTCCTTTAACTACTGAACTGTAATTGTTGAAATTTATCGCTGGAGAAGAACAGCATCAATTCAACTGCTGAACTAGACTGTGGACTGTTCTACTGTTGAAGAAACTTTTATTTTCTCCCCCCATCACACGGCTGTGAGGACTTCAAGCAACATTGGACTATTCCATTTAGGAAGATTTCACTTCGGCAGGAGCATAAATATGCAAAGTCACTATTTTTTCTGTTTTAACTGTTTATATGTTAGTAGTGTTTAAGAATTTAGTTTTTCTAATTAAACAGTTAATTTGTTGATCTAAAGACACCTGGTTTGGTTAGCCTTATTCGGGGGTTAATAGATGGTACAATTTGGCTGGATCTTTAATTTGGAATGTTTAAAATGTCAGGCGATCTGTGAGGGACGGGACTGAATCAACAGTGCGTTTCTCCCACCACTATCAAAATTGTATATTTTGACTGGGGGGCTTTGACTTGAGCGGTCGGTCGTAATAATACCCTTGTAGTTTAGGGCACTTCACGTGCATATCCAAGTACTTTTTTAATTGTTGTGAGGGTTTCTGCCTTTCCCACCCTCCCAGGCAGTGAGTTGCAGATCCCCACCACCCTCTGTCTGAAAACATTTCCCCTCAAATCCCTTTTAAATTTCCTACCTCTTTCTCTAAATCTATGCCCCTGGTTATGGACCCCTCAGCCAAGGGGAATAGGTCCTTCCTATCCACTCTATTTAGACCCATCATCATTTTCTACACTTCAATTCGGTCTCCCCTCAGCCTCCTCTGTTCCAAAGAAAACAACCCTCACCTATCCAATATTTCCTCAGAACGAAAATTCTCCAATCCAGCGAACATCCTTGGAAATCTCCTCTGTATTTTCTCTAATATAGCCACATCTTTCCGACAGTGCGGTGACCAGAACTGTACACAGTCCTCCAGTTGTGTCCAAACCAGTGTTTTATACATTTCCAACATAACCTCCATGCTCTTGTATTCTCTGCCTTGGTTAATAAAGGCAAGTATCTCTTACGCCTTATCTACCTGCCCAGCCATGTTCAGGGATCTATGAACATGCACTCCAAGGCCCCTCTGTTCCTTTATACTTCTCAATATCCTACCATTTATTGTGTATTCCCTTGCCTTGTTAGCTGTCTCCAAATGCATTACCTCACACTTCTCCGGATTGAATTCCATTTGTCACTATTCTGCCCACCTAACCAGTCCATTGATATCTTCCTGCAGTTTACAGCTTTCTTCTTCATTATCAACCACATGGTCAATTTTTGTTTCATCTGCAAACTTTTTAATCAAATCCCCTACATTCAAGTCCAAACCATTGATATATAGAACAAAAAGCAAAGGACCGAGTACTGATCCCTGCAGAACCTCACTGAAAACAGCCTTCCAGTCTCACAAACACTCATCAACCATTACTCTTTGCTTCCTGCCTCTAAGTCAATTTTGGCTCGAACTTGCTGTTTTGTGTTGGATCCCATGGGCTTGTCATTCATGACCAGTCTGCCTTGTGGGACCTTATCAATGGCCTTGGTTACAGTTTAACCCCATTCTCCTAATCTCTGGCCACTCGGTGTGGAGGTGGGGTGGGAAGGTTGGAGGATCTTTTCCTGGACCTGCTCTTGGGCCTGGCTAAAACACCACCCACACCCACAGCCCTTTCGATGACCTGCCCTTCCAAAACCCCCCAGTCCCCCCAATGCCCTCCTCACCCTCACCTCATCCACCCCAAACCCACCCAGGTTTGTATCTGTCTTGTATATTTAAACATTCAGTTCTCACCTTCTCCATCTCTCTCTCTCCCTCTCGCTCAGGCTGAGAAACAATGTGTAGGTCCAGGATGTACAGGGACTATGTTGGGAGTGGGGGTGTCAGTTTCGCTGCTGCCCTGTCTTCCGTGGTCTTGTCTGTGCCGGGGTGGCCTTCTGCAACCGGTGGACACCTCAGGATACAGAGTGTCTCATGGACACTGGGAGCAATGTTCTGGTTTAGTTGGGAACGTTCCCTTTGCTTCTGTTACAATTTGTTGCTTATTTTGGCTTCTTTTAGTTTGAATGGATCACATGTTTGGGGGAAACAAGAGAGGAAAGAATGTTCCATAGAAACTAGAACTGTCTGTTCTGAATTTCTATCCTGGACTGACAGTGCTGACTTTTGTAAACTCCTTTTACAGGGTATGAGAAGGGGAGGATTTACTGACGGGAAATTCAAACCAAACATCACATCAAGATCTGACGGAAACACTCGATTCATCAGGACCTGAATATCATCGGCCTTTGAATGTGGAAGGAGAAATGTTTGTCTGTTCTGCCTGTGGGAAAAGATTTCAAACATCAGTGTGACTGGAAAAGCACCGAGACGCACACACACCCGAGTGAGAGTGTTCCAGTGACTGACTGTGGAAAGAGCTTTAACCAGTTCCACAGCCTGAAAAAACATCACACCATTCACAACGGGGAGAATCCGTACACGTGTTCTGTGTGTGGATGAGGCTTCAATTGATCATCCAACCTGGAGAGACACAAGGACACCCTCGCCATGGAGAAACCATGGAAATGTGGGGACTGTGGGAAGGGATTCGGTTCTCCATCAAAGCTGGATATTCATTAACTCAGTCACACTGGGGAGAGGCCGTTCACCGGCTCCGTGTGTGGGACGGGATTCACTGTTATCCCACCTGCTGACACACCAGCAAGTTCACACTGGGGAGAGGCCGTTCACCGGCTCCGTGTGTGGGAAGGGATTCACTCAGTTATCCCACCTGCTGACACAGCAGAGAGTTCACAAGGGTAGGTTGGAGAAGTTGGGGTTATTCTCCTTGGAGCAAAGGAGATTGAGGAAAAATTTCATAGAAATGCACAAGATTCTGAGAGACTTTGATAAATTAGACAAAGAAAAACTGTTCCCATGAACTAATGGTACAAGAACTAGGGAACACAGATTGAAGGTTTTGAGTAAGAGTTGAAGCAGGAATGTGAGGAAGAACTTCTTCTGCAGCAAGTGGTTCTGACCTGGAACTTGCTGCCAATGTGTGTGGTGGAAGTGGAAATAATCAATGATTTTCAAAGGAAACTGGATGGTCACTTGAAGGAAATAAACTTGCAGGGCTGTGGGCTGATGTGGGGCAGTGGGACTGAGTGGATTGCTCCCTGGAGAGCTGACATGGAATTGATGGGCCAAATGGCCTTGTTCTGTGCTGTAAATGATGCTGTGTCTCTGTGACTGTGTTTTGAGACAGGATATCTCAGCTCTCCACCCAGGGATTCTCAGTATGAACAGGATTCGGAGTGGGGAGGACTCACTATCCATGGTTTACTGGAAATGTTCAAGGTCATATCAAAATTGAAGGAAAAGCAGATAATTGCACAAAGATGGGTGGCAGATCAGAATGTTGGACAGAATATAGAAAAACAGTAAAGAATGACTAAAAGATTGATAAGGAGTGCAGATTGTAAACAGAGTATGGAGGTATGTGTTTGCTGAGTGGTGAGTTCAGTGAAGGGGAGAGGAGGTGTTCCTTTTTTCTACTTTTTTGTCTTCCAGTATTTGGTTCTTGTTTCTGTGCAGTGAAAGGTGCTGGTTGGTTGAGTAACTGGTCACATATTCTACTTCTAAGTAGTCTGGTAAGTTAAGGTACGGCAGTGCAGCTTGGCTGAGTGCAATGCACAGCTTGTGACATGTGGGATGTCATGGACGCACCATGTGTCCCAGACAAACATATCTGCAGGAAGTGTCACCGGCTGCACAAGCTTGAGCTCTAGGGTTTGGAGCTCGAGCAGTGGCTGGAGTCACTGTGGTGCATCCACAATGCAGAGAACTACATGGATAGCAGGTTTAGGGAGGTGATCACACCACAGGTTAGAAGCATGCAGGAGGATAAGGAATGGGTAACCGACAGACAGTCTAAGAGAACCAGGCAGGTAGTGCAGGAGTCCCCTGATATGATCTCACTTGCTAATCGGTTTTCCATTTTGGATACTGGTGTGGGTGATGGTTCCTCAGAGGAGTGCAGACAGAGCCAAGTTTGTGGCTCCACAGGTGGCTCAGCTGCACAGGAGGGGAGGAGGAAGAGTGGAAGAACAGTAGTGATGGGGCTTCCATTAGTCAGGGGAACACAGAAGCCTTTCTGCAGCCGTAGATCGGACTCCAGGATGGTGTGTTGCCTCCCTGGTGCCAGGATCAAGGATGTCACGGTACGGCTACAGGTCATTGATCTGGGGGAAGGTGAACAGCCAGAGGTCGTGGTCCACGTTGGCACCATTAACATAGATGGAAAGGGTAAATGAGGTCCTGACAACAAATTTTAGGGAACTAGGAAGGAGATTAAAAAAGCAGGGCCTCAAAAGCAGTTATCTGAGGATTACTCCCACTCCCATGTGCAAGTGAGCAAAGTAATAAGAGAATTGACTGATTGAACAGGTGATTGGAGAACTGGTGTGGGAGGGAGGGCATCAGATTTCTGAGGCACTGGGACAGGTGGGACCTGTACAAGATGGACGGGTTGCATCGAAGCAGGAATGGGACTAATATCCTCACAGGGAGATTACTCGTGCTGTTGGGGAGGGTTTAAACTAGATTGGTAAGGGGATGGAAACCTGAGAGGGAGCTCAGATTGGAGGGAAGCAAAACTGGTAACTTGTCAGGGGTATGGGAACCAGGGGAAAATATCAGACCGGAACACCAGGGTGCACAGAATACTGGGAGAGATCGATGGCACTCGAGTAGGGAATAGCAAGTTACAAGGTGGGGTCAGAGTCAGGGAGAAAGTAATAAAGTCTAAATCAGGGTTAATGTGCATGTATGTGAATGCACAGAGTGTGGTTAATAAGATTGGTGAGGTACACGTGCAGATTGCCATGTGGAAATATGATCTTGTGGCTAGAACAGAGACCTGGCTCAAAGAAGGGCAGGACTGGGTGTTAAATATTCCTGGATACAAGGTCTTCAGCAAAGAAAGGAAAGGGAAAGGGGCGGTGGAGTATTGATTAATGAGAACATTGCAGTGTTGGAGAAAAAGGATGTCCCAACGGGGTCAAGAACAGAATCAATTTGGCTCGAACGAAGGAACAAAAAAGGTGCATTTACATTGCTCAGTGTTGTCAAGAGCCCACCAGCTAGTGGGAAGAACGTGGAGGAGAAAAAAATGCAAGGACATTACAGAGAGGTGCAAAAAATATAGGGTAGTTCTAATGGGCGACTTGATTCAAACATATCGTGGGATAGTAGTAGCGTAAAGGGCAGTGAGGGGCAAGTGTTCTTCGAGTTGTTCAGGAAAGTTTTCCAAAACAGTATGTTGCTAGTCCAATGAGAAAGGAGGCATTCCTGGACCTGGTTCTTGAGAATGAGGTGGGCCAAGTGGATCAAGTATCAGTTGGGGAGCATGTCGGGGAGATTGATCATTGTATCATAAGATTTAGGCTGACCATAGAAAAGGACCAAGAACAATCCAGAGTAAGAGTAATTAACTGGGGAAAGACAACTTCAATGGGGTAAGAATGGAGCTGGCTGAATAAATGAGATTCAAAAGTTGCCAGGAAACCTGATAGCTGAACAATGGGTAACCTTCAAAAAAGAGAGAGTTCAGGCACAGTCAACATATGTTCCCTCGAAGTGGAAAGTTTGGGCAAATAAATCCAGAGCTCCCTGGATTATACAAGAGGTAGAGATTACGATAAAGAAGAAAAAGTGTGCTGTTTTCCTTGAAGAGAAGGCTGAGAGGTGATTAGGTCGAGGTATTCAAAATCTGGACAGAGAATCATACCTTACAGACAATGTCCCAGATACTGCCATCACCATCCCTAGGTGTCCCACCAGCAGGACAGACTCAGCAGAGGTGACGGCACAGTGTTATACAGTCAGGAGGGAGTTGCCCGAGACGTCCTCAGCATGAGCTCCAGACCCCATGATGTCTCATGGCATCAGGTCAAACCGAGTAGATGGAGAGAAACTGTTCCCACTGGTGAAAGGATGGAGGACGAGAGGGAACAGATTGAAAGTAATTGGGAAAAGAAACAAAAATAACATGAGGAAAAACTTTTCCACCCAGCGAGTGGTTAATGTGTGGAACGCACTGTCTGAGAGTGTGGTGGAGGCAGGTTTAATTGAAACATTTCAAAGGGAATGAGACAGTTTTATGAAAAGGAACTAATGGAGCTGCGGGCTGACAGGTCCCGGATGCTGATGGATTCATCCTCGGGCTTTCAAAGAGAAGCAAATGAGGGAGGAACTGCGCAGAATCTGTCCTCCTGCCCCGCCCCCTCTTCCTATTGGTCCGAAGCTGCCGTTAATCACACGGACATTGTGAGGTCAGAGGTTAAGTCCCGGGTGCGCAGGCGCATTGCGGACCAGTGTTTCAAGCCAGAGGGTGAAGGCGGCGGAGAGACGTTTCTGCAGCCGGTAAGTGGCGGCTGGTGGGCGGGGAGGCTTCAGAAACACCCGGTGTAGGCCTCAACACCCCCAATAACAAACTCCCGGTCCTGTGTTTGCACCGAGCGGGCGGCAGCTGCGGGAAACTGAGCTCAGTTATAAAGGGGCCTGAGGGAGGGAGGAACCATTTGGGACACAGCACAGGGCAGGAGGTCCCCCCTCCCCCACTCCCTGGTTCCACAAAGACTCCCCTTGGACTGGGCCACACCTGGGCAGGGCTGGCTCAAGGTGCGGGAAGCTGATAGGCTGAGCTGTGGACTGGGAGGAGTGGGGGGTTTGACTGACAGGCCTGGGGAGGGGGACATCAGGGCAGGTACACACACTGCTCCCCCTTTTCCTCCTGGGATCTTTTACTGGAGTTGTGTTGCTGAGTGTTTCTAAACTCTGTCTCCCTATCCCGGTAATGTCGGTGGATTGTAGGTTGCTGTGAGTGTTGGACTATATTGTCTCTCCTCATTCTTCCTCCTCCTCCCACTCCGAGTTCCAGGCTGCAGGCACCGGCTGTTTGATGTGCCTGAAACAGGAAACAGTAAACAGTGGCGCAGTGGTTAGCACCGCAGCCTCACAGCTCCAGGGACCCGGGTTCGATTCCGGGTACTGCCTGTGTGGAGTTTGCAAGTTCTCCCTGTGTCTGCGTGGGTTTTCTCCGGGTGCTCCGGTTTCCTCCCACAAGCCAAAAGACTTGCAGGTTGATAGGTAAATTGGCCATTATAAATTGTCACTAGTATAGGTAGGTGGTAGGGAAATATAGGGACAGGTGGGGATGTTTGGTAGGAATATGGGATTAGTGTAGGATTAGTATAAATGGGTGGTTGATGTTCGGCACAGACTCGGTGGGCCGAAGGGCCTGTTTCAGTGCTGCATCTCTAATCTAAATGTTTCTCTCTTCACTGAGACCTGCTGAGTATTTCCAGCATTTTCTCCTTTTATTTCAGATTTCCAGCATCTGCAGGACTTTGCTTTTGTTTTATTGCACGAGTTGCTCACAGAATCAAAGGCAGTGAAGGTGCTCGAGCTGGACGGAAGCAGTCGTGTCAGATCCTCAGTGGGTGAGAAATCGCCGAGTGCAGGGGAAGAATGAAGCTGGTGGATGTGCAGGGAGGCTTCAGAAACATCCGGTGTAGGCCTCAACACCCCCAATAAGAAGCTCCCAGTCCCGCGTTCCAAGGAGAACAATCCCAGCTTCTCCAACCTAACCTTGTAGCTAAATTCCCTCATCCCTGGAACCATTCTGGTAAATCTCCTCGACACCCTCTCAAGGACCTTCTCATCCTTCCTAAAGTGTGGTGATCAGAACTGGATGTAATACTCTAGTTGTGGCTGAACCATAGTTTTATAAAAGTTCCCCTTAACTTCCCTGCTTTTGCACTCAGTACCTCTATTTATCAAACTCAAGATCCCGTATTCTTCCGAAGAAGGGTCACTGACCTGAAACGTTAACTCTGCTTCTCTTTCCACAGGTGCTGCCAGACCTGCTGAGTGATTCCAGCATTTCTTGTTTTTGTCCCGTATTCTTTGCTAACTGTTCTCAATATGTCCTGCCACCTTCAATGATCTATACATATGAACCCCCAGGTCCCTCTGTCCCTGCACACTCTTTAGAACTGTGCCATTAAGCATATATTGCCTCTCTCTATCCCTTCTGACAACCTGGAAATTTTCAGGATGTTAGAACTGATAGTATAGATTAGGAATGTCCAGCCTTTACGCATTAGGGGCTACATTCTAAATGTTGTCCTGCATCGGGGCCGGAGGTGAGCAACTTTCGGAAAGGTAAAGGTATTAGAAATTTATTTGACTGTTCATCAATATAACAAAAATGTGCATTTTTGTGAATAAGCTTTAAATGAGGAAACTAATGTATTAACTTACTTTCCCAACACAACGTTGAACACTGATTTAGTGAGTTACCTGGCATGGTTTTTGCTTGCAGTAGCAGACATTGTCTGCCTGCACACTTGATGTAGCGATGCAGAGAATTCCAGATAGATTCCATTTGTGAGGAGAGATCTTGATCTCGCACTCTCCCTGTCTCCTGCTCTCTCTCCTTTATTTAGAGATACAGCACTGAACCAGGCCCTTTGGCCCACCGAGTCTGTGGCAAGCAACAACCACCCATTTACACTAACCCTGCAGTAACCCCATATTCCCTACCACCTACCTACACTTGGGGCAATTTACAATGGCCAACTTACCTATCAACCTGCAAGTCTTTGGCTGTGGGAGGAAACCGGAGCATCCAGCGAAAACCCACGCGGTCACAGGAAGAACTTGCAAACTCCGCACAGGCAGGACCCAGATTCGAAGCCAGGACCCTGGAGCTGTGAGGCTGCGGTGCTAACCACTGCGTCTCTCTCTCGCTCTCTCTCTCTCTCTCTCCCCCGTTCTCTCTCTCTCTTTCCCCCCCTGCTCTCTCTCTCTTCCCCATCCCCCGCTCTTTCTCTCGCTCGCCGCGCTCCCTCTCTCCCTTTGTCTCTCCCTTTCTCTGTCTCTCCCGCTCGCTCTCTCTCTCTCTCTCCCGCTCTCTCTCTCTCTCCCGCTCTCTCTCTCTCTCTCCCAATCTCTCTCTCTCTCCCTCTCCCTCCAGCTCCCGCTCTCTCTCCCGCTCTCTCTCTCCCGCTCTCTCTCTCCCGCTCCCGCTCTCTCTCCCGCTCTCCCTCTCCCTCTCCCGCTCTCCCTCTCCCTCTCCCTCTCCCGCTCTCCCTCTCCCTCTCCCGCTCTCCCTCTCCCGCTCTCCCTCTCCCACTCTCCCTCTCCCGCTCTCCCTCTCCCGCTCTCCCTCTCCCGCTCTCCCTCTCCCGCTCTCCCTCTCCCGCTCTCCCTCTCCCGCTCTCCCTCTCCCGCTCTCCCTCTCCCGCTCTCCCTCTCCCGCTCTCCCTCTCCCGCTCTCCCTCTCCCGCTCTCCCTCTCCCGCTCTCCCTCTCCCGCTCTCCCTCTCCCGCTCTCCCTCTCCCGCTCTCCCTCTTCCGCTCTCCCTCTCCCGCTCTCCCTCTCCCGCTCTCCCTCTCCCGCTCTCCCTCTCCCGCTCTCCCTCTCCCGCTCTCCCTCTCTCCCTCTCCCGCTCTCCCTCTCTCCCTCTCTCTCTCCCTCTCCCGCTCTCCCTCTCCCGCTCTCCCTCTCCCGCTCTCCCTCTCCCGCTCTCCCTCTCCCGCTCTCCCTCTCCCGCTCTCCCTCTCCCGCTCTCCCTCTCCCGCTCTCCCTCTCCCGCTCTCCCTCTCCCTCTCCCGCTCTCCCTCTCCCGCTCTCTCTCTCTCTCTCCCGCTCTCTCTCTCTCTCTCCCGCTCTCTCTCTCTCTCTCCCGCTCTCTCTCTCTCTCCCTCTCTCTCTCCCGCTCTCTTACTCTCTCTCCCCTGCTCTCTCTCTCTCTCTCTCTCCCCGTTCTCTCTCTCACTCTCTCTCCCCCCTCTCTCTCTCTCTCTCTCCCCCGCTCTCTCTCTCACCCCCCCTCTCTCTCTCACTCTCTCTCTCGCTCTCTCTCTCGCTCTCTCTCTCCCCCGCTCTCTCTCTCGCTCTCTCTCCCCCTCTCTCTCCCCCGCTCTCTCTTTCCCCGCTCACTCTCTCTCTCTCTCTTTCCCCACTCACTCTCCCCCTCTCTCTCTCTTTCCCCCCTCACTCTCTCTCTTTCCCCCCTCACTCTCTCTCTCTCCCTCTCTCTCTCTCTCCCGTGCGCTCTCGCTCTCTCTCCCGTGCGCTCTCGCTCTCTCTCTCACTCCCCCGCTCTCTCTCTCTCTCTCTCTTTCCCTGCTCTCTCCCTCCCCCGCTCTCTCTCCCTCCCCCGCTCTCTCTCCCTCCCCCCCTCTCTCTCTCTCCCTCCCCCTCTCTCTCTCTCTCTCTCTCTCCTGTTCTCTCTTTCCCCGCCGCCCCCGCTCTCTCTCTCCTGTTCTCTCTTTCCCTGCCGCCCCCGCTCTCTCTCTCTTCCCCCCCCCCAGCGTTTTCTCTCTCACCCTCGCCGCGCTCCCTCTCTTCCGCTCTCTCTTTCTCTCCCTCTCTTTCTCTCCCTCTCTCTCTCTCCCGCTCTCGCTCTCTCTCTCACTCCCCCGCTCTCTCTCTCTCACTCTGTCTCCCCCGCTCTCTCCCTCCCCCGCTCTCTCTCTCTCACTCTCCCTCCCCCGCTCTCTCTCTCTCCCTCCCCCGCTCTCTCTCTCTCCCTCCCCCGCTCTCTCTCTCTCCCTCCCCCGCTCTCTCTCTCCCCCTCCCCCGCTCTCTCTCTCTCGCTCCATGTCTGCCGGCCTCTGTCTCCGTGTCGGTCTCTGCTCCGCTCCCAGGACCCTGGCACCCTGCTCCCAGGGCCCGGTCACCCCGGCAGCCTGCTCCCAGGGCCTGGTTACCACTGCACCTTGCTGCTGGGCCTGCACCTCCTCAGACGGTGATGAAGAGCCTGAGGCCCAGGCTGAGTACATACGCAGGCAGAGCCAGTGCTTGGCCTGGGTCCTGAGCTCACGGCCGGGAAGGCTGCATTGGATATGGAGTTTGGGCGGGAAGCGCCAGCAGAGAAGCAGCTCAGCCCGGGCACCGCCATCTCACTAAAGGAGCCAAAATATCAGGTACTGAAGCTTATCTGTCATCTTGGTAAAGGAGGACATGTGCAGTGACGTGTCTCCGCCATGTTGGTAAAGGAGCTGTAACCATGGTCAGTCACTGAATGTTTTGGCAGGTCAGGTGGAAACCATTGGCAGGCTGGATTCTGACCCGTGGGCTGGATGTTCTGGAGTGTCGAACTAGGAGGTGCAGAGTAAAAGTGAGAGCCAGACCTTTCAGGAGTGAAGTTAGGAAACATTTCTACACACAAAAGGTGGTAGAAATTTTAAACTCTCTTCTTCAAACAGCAGTTGATGCGAGATCAATGTTAATGTTAAATCTGACATTGATAGATCTTTGTTAACCAAAGGTATTAATGGAAATGGGACAAAAGTCGGGTATATAGAGTTAGATCACAGATCAACCATGATCTCATTTCCTGGTGGAACAGGCTCGAGGGGCTAAATGGCCAACTCCGAGAATCATAGAAATTTACAGCACAGAAGGAGGCCATTCAACCCTTTGTGCTTGTGCTGGCCCTTTGAAAGAGCAGTTGTGCTTAGTCCCACACACCCACTTATTGTTTGTAAGCCTGTAAGTTCCTCATTCTCAAATACCTGTCAACTCCCTTTTAAAATGACTGATTGAATCAGGTTCAACCACCTTTTTCAGGCGGAGCGTTCCAGATCCTGACAACTGTCTGTTGTTACAGAAACTGCTGAACTCAATGTTGAGTCCGGAAGGTTGTCAAGTCCTGTTCCTCGAGCTCCCATTGGAACAGGGCTTGAGGCCGAGGACAGAGAGGTCAGAGTGGGAGTGGGACGGAGAATTAAAATGGGAAGTGACTGGAAACTCAGGAACACGCTTGCAGACTGAATGGAGATGTTTCTCAAAGTGATCACCCTATCTGTGTTTGGTCTTCCCAATGTAGAACAGATCTCATTGTGAGCAGTGAATATAATATACAAAATTGCAAAAATTACAAGTAAATCACTGTTTGGTTTCATCCCACAAAACCCTGTGAATAGCCCAAAGGGAGCTACTTTATTTGAAGAGTAAAAGTTACAAAGTAAAGCAAACCAATTGCTGGAATATTAAACTCCACCCCAGCTATAAAGAATATTAACACAGCAGATATAAACCCCACTGTCAGAATGAATATAGTTCAGTCCTGGATGTGATTAACAGCAGCAATAATTACAGAATGCAACAGCTACAGTCACTTGTGAACTCACTGGTGTCTCAGCATTTTGGATATCGATTAAATTCCTTCCCACAGACGGAGCAGGTGAACGGTCTCTCATTATATTATTATAATATAATACTATCTTTAATATCATCTAATAAGATATTCTTTCTTACAGTTCAGTGGGATGTAAACAGTAACCCCAGCACCTTCAGGAGAGATGGTGCGAAAGCCCCTGTGTGCAGAGTGAGCATCAAATCAATGTGTGTAAATCCTCTCCTAATACCCTGTAAAAGGAGGTAATAAAAGTCATCACTGTCAGTACAGGATAGAAATTCAGAACAGACAATTCGAGATCCTATGGAACATTTTATTCCTCTCTTGTTTCCCCAAAGCTGTCAATCGCAGTCCCACACACTCTCCCTCCTCCCTGTGCTGAAATCCAAACCCATGACACCATCTGCACCATTTCTTTCCTCCTCTGCCAGTTTTCTCCCTCCCTCTACTGTGCCTGGGTTCAGTTCTCCAGCCCCTGTGTGCAGAGTGAGCATAAAATTAATGAGTCAATGATTTTCTCTCCTGCTCACTGGGACCCTGAAGCCCCGCCCACTCTCTGTGCTGGTCCCACAAATTACCAGATTCATTCAGCTCAATTTCACAACTTGTCTTTGTGTTTTTGTGGGTTCTCTCTCACTCCCTTTTTCCTGTTGTAACTTCATGTTACAGGATATTAGAAAGGGAGGATTTGCGGACAGGAAAATCAAACATCACCTCAAGATGTGACAGTCACTCGATTCATCAGGATCTGAATATCATCGGCCTTTGATCATGGAAGCAAAAAGTGTGGAGAAACCGTACACGTGTTGTGTGTGTGGACGGGGCTTCAGCCGATCAGCTGGCCTGTCGAGACACAAGTGCAGTCACACTGGGGAGAAGCTGTGGAAATGTGGGGACCGTGAGAAAGAATTAAATTACACGTCTGAGCTGGAAACTCATCGACACAGTCAAACTGAGGAGAGGCCGTTCATCTGCACTGAGTGTGGGAAGGGATTCACTCAGTTATCAAACCTGCTGACACACCAACGAGTTCACACTGGGGAGAGGCCGTTCACCTGCATTGAGTGTGGGAAGGGATTCACTCAGTTATCAAACCTGCTGACACACCAGCGAATTCACACTGGGGAGAGGCAGTTCACCTGTACTGATTGTGGGAAGGGGTTCATTCGTTCATCCGCCCTACTGACACACCAGCGAGTTCACACTGGGGAGCGGCCGTTCACCTGCATTGAGTGTGGGAAGGGATTCACTCAGTTATCAAACCTGCTGACACACCAGCGAATTCACACTGGGGAGAGGCCGTTCACCTGTACTGATTGTGGGAAGGGATTCATTCGTTCATCCACCCTACTGACACACCAGCGAATTCACACTGGGGAGAGGCCGTTCACCTGCACTGAGTGTGGGAAGGGGTTCATTCGTTCATCCGCCCTACTGACACACCAGCGAGTTCACACTGGGGAGCGGCCATTCACCTGCTCTGATTGTGGGAAGAGATTCTGTCTGTCAGGGAACCTGCTGAAACACCAACGAATTCACACCGGGGAGAGGCCATTCACCTGCACTGATTGTGGGAAGGGTTTCACTCATTCATCCACCCTGCTGATGCACCAGCGAGTTCACACTGGGGAGCGGCCATTCACCTGCTCCGTATGTGGAAAGAGATTTACTCAGTCATCCCACCTGGTGTCACACCAGTTCATTCACATTGGGGAGAGGTCATTCATCTGCTCCGTGTGCAGGAAGGGATTCACTCAGCCATCCTATCTACTGAGACACCAGCGAGTTCACAGACAATTACAGGGGTTGGATTCTGCTGTTGCTGCTGTTAATCATAGCCAGGACTGAACCACGTTCATTCTGACAGTTGGGGTTTATTTCTGATGTCAATTGCTCCTCTTGGACTGAGCGTCTGCCCCACAGCATCTCTCATTCATGTGTGAATAGACCATCATGTCTTCAAACCTCATTTTCAATTTAAATCCACTCAGTAAATGTACTGAACAAAAGATGAACAATAAACAGATCACAGGCCAATCCTGTAACTCTATATTGACAGGAGAAAGTCTGTTCTTTAGCTCAAGAATGAGGCTGTTTAAGCTCTGTGTGTTTCTAAGCACTCGTAGACTGGAGCTGTTGGACAGACAGGCTGTTCACAACTGTTAACATGTCAGATAGTGAAGGAATTACTCCAAGTAAACTCACCAATTTATTAGCTCAGACTCCGGTCCCTGCTGTAATTAATACTCAGCATCCATTAGTGTTGATTTACAGTCAATCACTGAATCGTCTGGTTAATCTTTGTTACTTGTTTTGTGAAATACTCTCCCTATTAGTGCTGAACTGCTGGATAACTCTGATTACACTTAAATGTGTTTATACATGTTTATGAAGTGTCTGTGTGTCCAGATTTAACTAAGTTGTGATTTGTAACCAATAAATGATGTTTCGGGTATGACTTGTCATCTGGTATCTTGGTGATTTGTCGAGAAAGATTTAATTCACTCACTCAGCAGCTCGAGAGGAACCAGACTGAGGTTTAATGAACAGAAGAAATAGGAGCTGGAGGAGGCCATTTGGCCCTTCGAACCTGCTCTGCCATTCACCCAGATCATGGCTGATCTCAACTCCACCTTCCCGCACTATCCCATATCCCTTAATTCCCTCAGTACCCAAAAATCTATCAATCTCTGTCTTAAATATACTCAATGACTGAGCATCCACTGCTCCCTGGGGAAGACAATTCCAAAGATTCACAACCCTTTCAGTGAAGAAATTTCTCCTCATTTCAGTCCTAAATGTCTGATCCCTGATCCTGAGACTGTGACCCGGTGTTCCAGATTGCCCAGACAGGGGAAACATTTTCTCAGCATCGTCCCTGCCAAGTCCCTTAAGGATTGATGTTTCAGTCAGATCACATCTCCTTCTTCTAAACCCCAGGGAATATAGGTCTAATCTACTCAATCTCTCCTCACAGGAGGAGATGGAGCAGAGTGGGGGTGCTGCACAATAGTGGTTCTGTTATTGAACTAGTAATCCAGAGGCCTGGACTAATGATGCTGAGACATGAATTCAAATCCCACCACTGCAATTAAAAAGCGAGGATCAATATTGGTGACCATGAAACTACGGATTGTCCTAAAAACCCACCTGGTTCACTAATTTCCTTCAGGGAAGGAGATCTGCCGTCCTTACCCGATCTGGTTGATTCCAGACCCACAGAAATGTGGTTGACTCTTAACTACACTATGAAATGGCCAGGCTAATCACTCAGTCATATTCAAGGAAGTAGCTCAAAACCACCTTCTCGGGCAATTAGGGATAGGCAATAAATGCTGGCCATTTCAGTAACACTCACAGCCCATGAATAAATACAACAATCCCAGGAGCCAGACCAGTGAACCTTCATTGCATTCCCTCAATGGTGGTATGTCCTTCCTTAGTAAGGAGACCAAAATTGCACACACTGCTCCAGGTGGGGCCTCACCAATGTCCTGTATAATTGTAGTAAGACTTCTTTACTCTTCTACCCCAATCCCTTTGTAACGAAAGCTAACATACTATTTGCTTTCCTAATTGCTCACTGTACCTCGATGTTAGCTTCCTGTGATTCATGTACAAGGACACTGTTACATGTGCTTTGCTTTTCACAAAGGAAAAAACTTGGAGATCTGTGTTTTGCAAGCCTGAGAAAATTGAATGCTGAACTGGGTGGGGCACAGTCTCCAAGGCAACTTGTTTCCAAGCAACAACAGCAAGGACAATGATAGGTCACATGACATTGTTAAGAGTTCAATTTCACTTTGCTTTGTGAAAGATCAGTGCTGGGCAGGCAGGAGGTAGAACAAACTGGCTGGGACTTGTGTTTTTTGGCAGACTCGAAAAAGACCTCTCCCTGAAAAGAAGGCATCTCTTGTAGAACAAAATTCCACATTTGAGTTATGTCTGTGTTCTACCTGGAGAGGAAAAGACCCAGAGAAAGAGGAGTTGCTACTGTCTGTGGAGAAAGGCTCCTTTGCTGAGAGGAAGCCCTGCATTGTTAAAGGTAGCAAATTCCTATTGCTTCTGAAAAATCTCTGCCTCAAGAGTGATTCCTGTTACTCATTTGCTTTTTGGGAGATCCTGAAATCTCAAGAAAGCTACTATTGCTGGACTGCTACTTTAAAATTTAAGTAGACCTGTTGCTATACCTTTTGCTGAAAGATCTGTGTGACGCCTGCTGTAGACGAATTGCCTTGACCGTCTACTCATCACAGACTGTTCAACAAACTTGCCTGGAGAGACTTTGAGTGGCTTCTGACTTTTCAACTCTGGGCCACCTCACCGATTTCGAAATATCCTACCAGACCACCAACAATTGTATTATTCCGAAGAAACAGTTGAACACCAAAAACTCTTTCTCCCCAGTTAACTGGTTTTTGAATATATGTGTGTGTGCATGAGGCTTGGGAAGAATAAGAAGATTTTTTTTATATATATGCATTGATTCATCCCATTATTGTTTAAGATTTAGTTTATTAATAAATAGTTAATTTTGTTGTTTGAAGAAATCTGGTTTTGTGTGCTTTATTCTAGGGGATAAATAAAGTGTTTAATTTGGCTAATTTCTAGTAGATGGGAAACTTTACTAATACGCTGTGACCTGTGAAGCAGTGGGACTGAATTAACAGTGCATTACTCCCACCTTGGTCGTAACAACACCCAGGTCCCTCTGAATGCAAACATTTCTCAGTTTCTCAACATACATTTTTAAAATTGTTTTTTTTAAATTTTTCTTATCAAAGTGGATAACTTCACATTTCACCGTATTGTAATCCATCTGCCATGTTCTTACCCACTCACCCACCCAACCTGTCTGTATCTCTCTGAAGCCTCTTTCTGTCTTCCTCATTTCTTGCTTTCCCACCTAACTTTGAATCATCAGCAAACCTGCATACATTACACTCAATCCCTTCATCTGAGCCATTTCTATAGATTGTAAATAGCTGAAGCCCAAGCTACTTTCCCCTACTAGTTACAGCTTGCCAACTTGAAAATGACCCATTTATTCCTGCTGTCTGCTTTCTGTCCATTAACCAATCTCAATCCATGCTAATATATTAACTCAATCCCATGAGTCCTAACTGCGTAATAACCTCTGGTGTGGCACCTTATCAAATGCTTCTTGCTTCTTAAAAATCCAAATAAACTACTGCTTCCCCCTTATTCACCTTACTAGTTACATCCTCAAGAAACTACAACAGATTTGTTAAACGTGATTTCTCTTTCACAAGTCCATGTTGTCTCTGCTTAATCATATTATGATTTTCTAAGTGTCCTGATACCATTTCCCCGAATAATACATTCTAACATTTTGCCGACAACTGATGTGAGGCGAATTGGTTGATAGTTCCCCATTTTCTCTCTTTCTGCTTTCTCGAATAGCAAGGTTATGTTTGCTACCTTTCAATCCTTGGGAACTGCACTGGAATCTATGGAATTCTGGAAGATCAAAACCAATGCATCCACTATTTCTGCAGCTACCTCTTTTAAAACCTGATGATGAAGGTTGTCAGATCCGGGGGATTTGTTGCCACTTAGTCCCTTTAATTTTTCCATTCCTATTTCTTTACTTTTACTGATTTCTTTCAGTTCCTCATTCTCACGAGACACTTGGTTTCCTATTTCTGGAATGTTTTTGTGTTTTCTACCATGAAGACAGATACAAATCATTTGTTTAATGTCTCTGCCATTTCCCTATTCCCCATTTTAATTTCAACTGTCTCTCTCTAAAGGGCCCACATTTCCTTTCTCTAATCTCTTCCTATTTCTATAGGTATAGAAACATTTACAATCTGTTTTTATGTCTCTTGTTAATCTGCACTCAGATTTTTTTTTCCTTATTAATTTCTTGATCCTGCTTTGCTGAATTCTAAAATCCATCCAATCCTCAGGCATACCACTTTTTGGGGGATCATTATAAGTCTCTTCCTTCAATCTAATATTACCTCTAACTCCTCTTGTTCGCCATGGTTGGACCACTTTTTCTATGGGATTTCTGTGACTTAACGGATTGTACATTTGTTACAAATTATGTATTAATTCTAAAAATGCAAGCCATTGCTTATCTACCATCATATCTTTTGATGTAGTGTCCCAATCTACTTTAGCCAACTCGCCCCTCATCCTGCGAAGTTTGCTTTGTTTAGACGTAAGACCCCAGTATTGTCCCAAACTAAATTACTTTAAACCTCAATATAAAATTCGACCATATTATGGTTACACTCCCCTCGAGGCCTCTTTATTACAAGGTTATTAATGAACCCTTTCTCAACTCATTATTTCATGAAAGTGATGTATTTGATTCTGAATTCAGCCTTATGTCATCTCCCAGTGGACTTATACTGTCCTGTTAGTGCTGGGTCAGGCCTTGTCCAGCTCAAACAGCCCAGATAACAGGAGCCAACGAACCTTATTTCACTCCTCAGGGTGGTTTGTTTCTTGAGGTTCAGATTATCATTAAAATAACAACACACACTGTGTCCACCCATTGTTCTCCCAGACGCACCGTCACCTCACAGTCAGGATCATGTGTCTATGAAGGGGAGATTGTTGTCCTGTCTCGACCACCCTGAAAACCCTTGCTCCATAATGGTCAGGAGTAGACGGTCTCGGTATTATGAGAGGAGCCTCAGAGAATCAGTCCCAGTGATCCTGTAAAACAGAGGAACACATGAGTGGGAGGAGGCCATTCAGCCCCTCGAGCCTGTTCCTCTATTCAGTTATATCATGACTGAGCCATATTACAACTACCTTTACCCGTGTTGATTACATATCCCTGTAACCTTACCTAATAAAAATGTCACTCTCAAGTTTTGACATTTTCCTTTTCTCCCCATCCATAGCAGCTTTTTGGGGGGACAGTGTTCCAGATTTCACTATCCTTTGTGTGAAGAAGTGCTCCCTGACAGCACCCCTGAATGGCCCAGCTCTAATTTTAATGTTGTGTCATCTTATTCTGCATTCCACCAACAGAGGAAATCATTTTTCTTTATCGACCCTCTTAAAACCTTTAATCTTCTTTATTACATGAATTACATCACCCCTTAATCTTCATACACAATGAAATACAAGCCCAGTCTATATGACCTGTCCTCACAATTTAACCCTTTTAGTCCTGATATCATTCTGGTGAATGTTCAGTGTACCTCCTGCACAGCTGATATATCCTTCCTGAGATGTGCTGCCCAGAACTGAACACCTCACACGTTTTGTCTTTCATCACACCATTAACATACCATTTGCCTTTGTTCCATGAACTTCTGGTCAGTTATTCTCTGTGACCTTGTCCAGAAAAACACATCTTTTGTTATCTCTTGCACCATCCCCGTTTTACTAGCTTAAAACCTTTTACATTTCTAATATTTGTCAGTTCTGATGAAAGGTCAGTGACCTGAAACATTAACTCTGCTTCTCTCTCCACAGAAGCTGCCAGACCTGCTGAGTATTTCCAGCATTTCTTGTTTTTATTTCAGATTTCCAGCATCTGCAGTATTTTGCTTTTATTTACCTCACTTCAGATGATGTGTAACCAGAGTTGCATATAACTGCAGCATTACTTTCACCCTTCAGATAAAGGCAGACAATCCATTAGACATTTTAATTCCCTTTTCTCTCATTCCAGTAGTTTTTAGTGATTTCTGTGCATGAAACCCTAAATCTCTCTGTCCCTTCACAGTTCCTAACTTTTAATCATTTAGAAAATATTCTGATTCATCTTCCTCAGATCTAAGTTACCAGAATGGTTCCAGGGAGGGAGATTTTAGTTACAAGGTGAGGTTGTAAAAGCTGGGGTTGTTCTCTTTCGCACAAAGGAGATTGAGGGGAGATTTAATCAAAGTGTAAAAGATTATGACAGGCATGGATAAGTTAGACAAGGAAAACTGTTCCCATTAACTAATGGTACAAGGATTAGTGGACACAGATTGAAAGTTTTGGGCCAGAGATGCAGAGGGAATATAAGGAAGCACTTTTTTACACAGTGGGTAGTAAATGATCTGGAATTCGCTGCCCATGAGGGTGGTGGAAGCAGAGACAATCACTGATTTCAAGAGTCAATTGGATGGTCACTTGAAGGAAATAAACTTGCAGGGCTACAGGGATCAAGCAGGGGAGTAGGACTGACTGGATTACTGTGTGGAGAACTGTCATGGACTTGATGGGCTGAATGGTCTCCTCTGTTCCATACATGACTCTAATGTTAATGACCTCACACTTCCCCACATTGACCTCCTGCTGTCACTGTTTTCTCCGCTCACTAAATCTATCAATGTCTCTTTGTAATGTTTTGTTCCCTTCCAGAATACTCAATATGTCACCTAACTCAGTATGTGGGTTGATTAAGGAAAGCCAGCACGGATTTGTTAAGGGAAAATCATGTTCAACTAACTTGCTGGAGTTTTTGAAGACATCACAGAGAGGGTTGATGAGGACAATAATAATAATAATTTCAAAGAAGGGTCACTGACCCGAAATGTTAACCCTGCTTCTCTTTCCACAGATGCTGCCAGACCTGCTGAGTATTTCCAGCATTTCTTGTTTTTATTTCAGATTTCCAGCATCTGCAGTATTTTGCTTTTATTATATTGATGAGGACATGCGCGATGCCAACATCATCACCCTCTATAAAAACAAAGGTGACCGCGGTGACTGCAACAACTACCGTGGAATCTCCCTGCTCAGCATAGTGGGGAAAGTCTTTGCTCGAGTCGCTCTGAACAGGCTCCAGAAGCTGGCCGAGCGCGTCTACCCTGAGGCACAGTGTGGCTTTCGTGCAGAGAGATCGACTATTGACATGCTGTTCTCCCTTCGTCAGATACAGGAGAAATGCCGTGAACAACAGATGCCCCTCTACATTGCTTTCATTGATCTCACCAAAGCCTTTGACCTCGTCAGCAGACGTGGTCTCTTCAGACTACTAGAAAAGATCGGATGTCCACCAAAGCTACTAAGTATCATCACCTCATTCCATGACAATATGAAAGGCACAATTCAACATGGTGGCTCCTCATCAGAGCCCTTTCCTATCCTGAGTGGTGTGAAACAGGGCTGTGTTCTCGCACCCACACTTTTTGGGATTTTCTTCTCCCTGCTGCTTTCACATGCGTTCAAATCCTCTGAAGAAGGAATTTTCCTCCACACAAGATCAGGGGGCAGGTTGTTCAACCTTGCCCGTCTAAGAGCGAAGTCCAAAGTACGGAAAGTCCTCATCAGAGAACTCCTCTTTGCTGACGATGCTGCTTTAACATCTCACACTGAAGAATGCCTGCAGAGTCTCATCGACAGGTTTGCGTCTGCCTGCAATGAATTTGGCCTAACCATCAGCCTCAAGAAAACGAACATCATGGGGCAGGATGTCAGAAATGCTCCATCCATCAATATTGGCGACCACGCTCTGGAAGTGGTTCAAGAGTTCACCTACCTAGGCTCAACTATCACCAGTAACCTGTCTCTGGATGCAGAAATCAACAAGCGCATGGGTAAGGCTTCCACTGCTATGTCCAGACTGGCCAAGAGAGTGTGGGAAAATGGCGCACTGACACGGAACACAAAAGTCCGAGTGTATCAGGCCTGTGTCCTCAGTACCTTGCTCTACGGCAGCGAGGCCTGGACAACGTATGCCAGCCAAGAGCGACGTCTCAATTCATTCCATCTTCGCTGCCTTCGGAGAATACTTGGCATCAGGTGGCAGGACTATATCTCCAACACAGAAGTCCTTGAAGCGGCCAACACCCCCAGCTTATACACACTACTGAGTCAGCGGCGCTTGAGATGGCTTGGCCATGTGAGCCGCATGGAAGATGGCAGGATCCCCAAAGACACATTGTACAGCGAGCTCGCCACTGGTATCAGACCCACCGGCCGTCCATGTCTCCGTTATAAAGACGTCTGCAAACGCGACATGAAATCGTGTGACATTGATCACAAGTCGTGGGAGTCAGTTGCCAGCATTCGCCAGAGCTGGCGGGCAGCCATAAAGACAGGGCTAAATTGTGGCGAGTCGAAGAGACTTAGTAGTTGGCAGGAAAAAAGACAGAGGCGCAAGGGGAGAGCCAACTGTGCAACAGCCCCAACAAACAAATTTCTCTGCAGCACCTGTGGAAGAGCCTGTCACTCCAGAATTGGCCTTTATAGCCACTCCAGGCGCTGCTTCACAAACCACTGACCACCTCCAGGCGCGTATCCATTGTCTCTCGAGATAAGGAGGCCCAAAAGAAAATATTGATGAGGACAATGCTGTTGATGTGGGGTACATGGACTTTCAAAAGGCATTTGATAAAGTGCTGCAGAATTTATATGTATTTATATATGTGTATTTCCATCACTTTCTGTTTTTATTTCACCTTCCAGAAGATCTGATTTGCAAAAAAGTAAATCCTGGGACAGTGAGTTTAAAAGGTCTCCCGAAGGAATCATCAGCTTCTTCGCACTGTGACATTGAATGTACAACACGAATCCTGGGCTGAGTGGGTACGGGGACAGTGAACAGAAGAGGGATGGGGAATCACCAATGTTTGTGTTTTTACAATGAGGCATAAACAGATGGTGAGACAGAGAGAGAAATGGAGAGTGAGAAAGAGATTGAAATGACAGGTTAAACGCAGAGGGAGAGAGACAGGCTCTGGGGCTCTCCAGTGTTTAGTGACTGCCCAGCTGTATAGAAAACCATCCTCCCACCCCCTTCTCACACACTTCCCAAAGGCCTGATGTGTAAAGATAAATCCTGGGACAATGATAAGGAATTAACACCTTAATGGCAGTTTTAAAGAGAGTTTAGCTGCTTCTGGACAGACTGGGGCCTGGTCATGTCACTGTCCCTCTGTTGATTAGCTGAAAGATGCAGTAAATGTTCTCAACAATAATCTTGTAGGAATAAGTTCACAGATCATCAAAAAGCAGCTCCCTGGAATGTCTCTGTTCAAAACAGCCCTGGTACCTAAATTAACATGACAATGGGCAAGATCTCAGCACCTAATAATCCCTCTCACATTTTACATCTGTTCCCACTTTACAGTCTCTGGGTTTATTGTGGGGGATGTGTAAATGATGCAGAGATTGTCAATGTTTAGTGAGTGACAGAGAAAAGGCTATTGATGTGTCTTTTATTGTAAAAAGTTTGTTCTGAACAATATTTCATTTCTCTCTCCAGGAGACGTTAGCAGCTGTAACATGTCAATGCAGAGAGTGTGTGTGTTTTGACACGAGGAATCCTTGGACAAGAGCTTCCTCCAGAGCGGAATAATAATAATAAATAAATAAGACTCTCTTTGTTGCTCATTCTTACCTGAAGAAAAAAGTCTTGTGTTTTTTTAGGAGGTTTGAGATATTTTTACAACAAGGTGAAGGCGGAGGGGGCCTCAGAAACACAAAGGTTGGGAACCCATATTCCAGAGCACCCGATGTAACCTGTATATTTCACCCTCTCTATCTCTTCCTCCAACTTTATCACTGCACCTCCCTGGCTCTCAGCCTCTCCACATCTTTCAAGGCTGGAAACAAAGACAAAAACACCTCACGTCCCGCTCAGAGAACTCCTCTATGCTGATGATGCTATACTAGTCGCTCACACAGAACCTGAGCTACAAAGCGCATGGACTGTCTTTCCCATGCCTGTAATTTGTTCTCCTTGACTAGAAGCATGAAGAAAACCATGGTCATGATACAAGCTGTTGAAACTCCAGCCTTGATCACACAAATAACACCTAACTGGAAGTGATGAGCAAATTCTGCTACCTTGGTTCCACAGTGAGAAATAAATTGTCTCGTGATTGCAGAGCTCGACACACACAGAGGGAAAGAAACTACCACTTTTGGCCAACTTGTGAAAGGTGCATGGTATAACATCATGCTGACCATTAGGACCAAGCTAATAGTTTATAAGGTCTGTGATCTCAACACCTTGCTGTATGGCTATGAAACATGTGTGATTAACAGCTACCAGGAAAAGTAGCTCAATAATTTCCATCTTTGCTGTCTGTGGCCCATTATGGGTATATCCTGGCAGCACAAAATCACAAATGTGGCAGTCCTCTCAAAGGCAGAGCTCCCAAGTGTGTTGGCACTAATCAAACAGAGGTGGCTTTGGTGGATCAGACAAGTCCACAAGATAGAGGATGGTTGCAAACCCAAGGACCAAGGTAGCTGGGGCCAGACAACCAGTGGGCACCCAAGGCTCCGCTTCAAGGTTGCTTGCAAGCTTGACCTGAAGGCCCGAAATGTCGACTATCGCACTTGGGAGTCACTAGCTGACGAAGGAAGGAAATAGCAACAACTCACAGCATCACTTGACAGCTTCATGTGCAGCACTTGTGGCAGAGCCCGCGTCTCAATGATTGGCTTTTACAGCCATCAGCAAAGGTGAACAAAGAGAAGATCCCCCCTCCCCCACCCCCCCAAATGGCTTGTTTGCTTCATGTCGATCATCTTTCGTAGATGAAAGGATGACAACCCACTGTTTCCCTCGCTGTCTCCTTTCTCTCTCTCCCACTTCTCTCATTCAGAGAGAAAGAAAGGGAGAAAGAGAGAGACACACAGAGAGAAATCCACAACCAGAAACTCAACGAATGACCTCCTTCTATGCTGTAAATGACTCTATGACTCTAAAATGAGTTAAAATGGTTGCTGCACATTGGATTTAAACATCAAAATGCATCTCACTGCCTAAAACACAAGCATTATTCAAGAATTATAACAAACATTGTGAAAGCAGTCCTGATGCTGTGAAATTAATCCATTAATTAATGTGTAAAGTGTGGCCAATGTTGAAAATTCCAAAACGCTCAAGGCATTGTGTGCACAGCAAGATCCCACAAGCAGAAATGTGATGCTAGCTAGATAATTGGGAGCCACTCCTTCCTCATTCTCTTCCACTTATAATAAATCGAACCCGGGTCCCTGGAGCTGTGAGGCTGCGGTGCTAACCACTGTTCTCTCTCTCTCTCTCTCTCTCTCTCTCTCTCTCTCTAGAGTCATTTACTCATCGAGTCAGAGTTATACAGCACAGAAACAGGCCGTTTGGTCCATCGTGTTTGTGCCAGTCAACAAGGACCTAGCTATTCTCATCCTATTTTCCAGTACTTGGCCCGTGGCCTTGTATGCTATGGCATTTCAAGTGCTCATCTAAATACATCTGAAATGTTGTGAGGGTTCTGACCTCTACCAATCCTTCAGACAGTGTGTTCCAGATTCCAACCACTCTCTGGGTGATTTTCTTCTCCCTCAATACCCCACTAAACCTCCTGCCCCTTACATTAAATCTATGTCCCCTGGTTATTGACACCTCCGCTAAGGGAAAAAGTTTCTTTCTATCTACCCAATCAATGCTCCTCATAATTTTATATACCTCAATCATGTCCGCCCTCAGTCTTCTTTGCTCTAAGGAAAACAACCCTCGCCTATACAGTCTCTCATCATAGCTGAAATGCTCCAGCCCAGGCAACATCCTGGTGAATCTCCTCTACATCCCCTCCAGTGCAATCATATCCTTCCGATACTGTGGCGACCAGAACTGTACACAGTACTCCAGCTGTGTCCTAACTAGCGTTTTGTACAGCTCCATCATAACCTCCGTCCTCTAATATTCTATACATCAGCTAATAAAGGCAACGACCCCATCTGCCTTCCTAACCATCTTATCTACCTGTGCTGCTGCCTTCAGTGATCTATGGACAAGTACACCCTAGGTACTTCCTAGGGTCCTACCATCCATTGTATATTCCCTTGCCATGTTAGTCCTCCCAAAATGCATCACCTCACACTTCTCAGGATTAAATTCTATTTGCCACAGCTGTGCTTATCTTACCAGCCTATCTATATCATCCTGTAATCTAAAGCTTTCCTCCTCACTATTTACGACATCACCAATTTTTGTGTCATCTGCAAATGTACTGATCATACCTCCTTTATTCACATCTAAATCATTAATGTACACTAAAAACAGCAAGGGTCTCAGCAACGATCCCTGTGGTACACCACTGCACACAGGATACAATTGCAAAAGCAACTGTCGACCATCACCCTCTGCCTTCGGCCACAAAGCCAATTTTGGATCCAATTTGCCAAATTGCTTGGGATCCCATGGGCTCTTACCTTCTTGACCAATCTCCCGTGCAGGACCTTGTCAAAAACCTTACTGAAGAGCGTGTAGACTACATCAATTGCTTTACCCTCATCGACACACCAAGTCACCTCCTCAAAACATTCAATCAACTTTGTGAGACATGATCTCCACCTGACAAAGCCATGCTGACTTTTCTTGATTAATCCATGTCCCTCCAAGTGGAGATTAATCCTATCACTCAGAATTTTTTCCAATTGTTTCCCTACCACTGATGTTAGACTCACTGACCTGTAATTACCTGGTTTATCTCTGCTACCCTTCTTGAATAAGGGCAATTTGGTAAATTGGATCCACAATTGGCTTCGTGGCAGGAGGCAGAGGATGAGGCTTGACAGTTGTTTTTGCGATTGGAAGCCTGTGACCAGTGCTGCACTGCAAGGATCTGTTGGGACCCTTGCTGTTTCCGGTGTATGTTCATGATTTAGATGTGAATATAGGAGGTACGATCAGTACATTCACAGATGACACGAAAATTGGTGATGTCGTAAATAGTGAGGATGAAAGCTTTAGATTACAGGATGATATTGATGGGCTGGTAAGATGGACAGAGCAGTGGCAAATGGAATTTAATCCTGAGAAATGTGAGGTGATGCATTTTGGGAAGTCTAGCAAAGCAGGTTATTATACAATGGATGGTAGGACCCTAGGAAGTACAGAGAGTCACAGCGACATTGGTGTACTTGTCCATAGATCACTGAAGGCAGCAGCACAGGTAGATAAGGTGGTTAGGAAGGTATATGGGATACTTGTATCAACTAGCCGAGGCATAGAATATAAGTTCAGGGAGGTTATGATGGAACTGTAAAAAATGCTAGTGAGGACACAGCTGGAGTACTGTGTACAGTTCTGGGCACCACACCACAGGAAAGATGTGACTGCACTGGAGAGGGTGCAGAGGAGATTCGCCAGGATGTTGCCTGGGCTGGAGCATTTCAGCTCTGAAGAGAGACTGGATAGGCTAGGGTTGTTTTCCTTCGAGCAGCGAAGTCTGAGTGGGGACATGATTGAGGTATATAAAATTATGAGGAGCATAGATCAGGTCGGCAGGAAGAAACTTTTTTTTTCCCTTCGTTGAGGTCTCAATAACTAGGTGGCATAGATTTAAGGTAAGGGGCAGGAGGTTTCGAGGGGATTTGTGGAAAATAATTCTCAATCAAAGGGTGGTTGGAATCTGGAACACACAGCCTGAAGGGGTGGTAGAGGCAGGAACCCTCACAACATTTCAGAAGTATTTAGATGAGCACTTGAAACACCATAGCATACAAGGCTACGGGCCAAGTGCTGGAAAATGGGAATAGAATGGTTAGGTCCTTGATGGCCAGCATGGACAAGATGGGCCAAAGGGCCTGTGTCTGTGCTGTATAACTCTATAACTCTATGACTCTAAGACAAAAGCAGGGATGTAATGCTGGAACTGTATAAAATGCTGTTTAGTCCACTGTTGGTGTGTTGCGTACATTTCTGGTTACCACATTACAGAAAGGACATTTTTGTTCTGGAGAGAATACAGAGGAGATTTACAAGAATGCTGCCAGGGCTCGAAAGTTGCAGCAATGAGGAAATATTGAATAGGCTAGCATTGTTTTCCTTAAAACAGAGGAGGCTGAGGGGTGACTTAATTGAGGTGTACAAAATTATGAGGGGCCTAGATAGAGTAAACAGGAAGGACCTGTCTCCCTTAGTGGAGAGGTCAATTACCAGGGGGCACAGAATTAAAGTGATTGGTAGAAGGATTAGAGGGGACATGAGGAAAGGTTTTTTCACCCAGAGGGTGGTGGGAGTCTGGAATTCACTGCCAGGATGGGTGCTGGAGGCAGAAACACTCAATTCTTTTGAAATGCACCTGGACATGCACCTGAAATGCTGTAACCTGCAAGGCTACAGGCCAGGTGCTGGAAGGGGGATTAGATTGCGCAGCTAGTTTTTTCAGCCACCATGGACACGACAGGCTGAATGGCCTCCTCTGTGCCATAATTCTTCTATGGTTTTAAATCACATTAGCGAACCAGAAGGGTTTTTCCACCAATCAATGATAATTTCAAGCCACCTTCACTGAGCAGAGTTAAAATAAGCTGGATTTGCATTAGTTAATGAAGTCCAAAATGCAGCAGTGGCTGCCTTGGTGGGATTGAAATCTCAGCCCCTGAGTACAAACCATGGCCTGTGGATTATAAATGCAATGACAACACAACAGCATCATGAACCCAAAGGAACCACAAAAAGTATCGCTGGTCAAAGCATTGGCCTGCATGGGGATTAAACCCACAACCTTGGTGTGATGAGCACCACACGCCAAGCAGCTGAACTAACAGGCTCCAATGTGGATAGTCCGTGTTAATGTTAATATTTCAGGTCTGTGACCTTTCATTCGAACTCTTGCTCTCTCAACAGATGCTGATGTTTTGATTTGAGATTTCCAACATGTACAGAACATTGCTGTTATTTCTATGTTCAAATGGCTTTGACAAAGTCTATTCATCCACAAACCCTGGATTACCAATTCAACAACCCAACCACTCGGCCTGCAGTTTGAATGAATTGTGCTTGGAAATTCATCTCACTTCCATCTTCCAAAGCGAAGACCTCGATTCATAGGATAATCCTGAAGAAAAGCACCTTTTAATCAGCCATCAATTATTTAACAGCCAAAGCCACTGTCAAGTGGTCGTGTGGCCGAGCAGTCTAAGGTGCTGGATTTAAGGTTCCAGTCTTTGTGTGGGTTTGGATTCCACTGCTGCCACAGTCTGTGTTCAGGCTTTGTTTGGACAGTGTTCTGATGGTTCTTAGTGAATGAGTCCAAATCATCCATGTGTCCAGTTTCATTATCTTGGTTCCTGAGCTCATATTTCAAAGCATGACTGGTGCTCACAAACTCTGTGGGCCTGCAAGTGCAGTTTTATATTTACACTTGTCTTTTAATAAAGCTTCAATGTTAAGACCTTCTACGAGAACATTTTAAAAAGCCTCAATAGCTGTCAATGCTATTAGCAGCTCTGCAATTCTTTCAGATAACTCAACTTTAGAAAAGTCTCAATCCCCACCATTGTCCCCACAGTGACTGACAAATTAGTCAATTGTCTCTCTACACTGCTGTCAATGTGACATAAATTCCAACTGATGTCTCTTGAAATTGATTTTCACATGGATTTGTTCTTCTAGCGTGCTATATATTTTCTTAGGCTCTTTCTGATCATCTTCTGATAAGCCTGAGGTATGTAGTTTATGAAGACCTTCGATTCCAATAGCTATCTGAATTTGAACTGCGAGTTTATCTGGTTCTGGTGCAGCCAAATCAAGGAACCATAGCTTTATCATATGTTTGAAAAGTTTAAATTTGGGAAGAGGATTGTGGCTTTCAAATTCATACGTGGGAATTTAACTGACATCTTGCTGACATTTCTGGGATTTTCCATGATTTCCTAGGTAGGAAGAAACTTTCCAATTTTCATTCACTGGAAGGTTTCAATGTGTTACAGATCTAGCTGCCTGCAGTACTTTTACTTACCATCACCTGTTTCTGAACTCTATGGCACTGAGGGTCTGTGGCCCTGTTGCTCCCCTTCACACAGTTTTTCAGGCACTGTCCACAAAGTGGTGTTTTGGCGTGAACAGCACCATGATGTCTCAAATAGCTGTAATGGCTGTGATGGTTTTTTTCAGCATTTTATTTTAAGCCTGCCTTTGAATCGATCAGCACTGGCCTTTTCCAGTCTTTTTTAAGCCTGCTTTTGAATTAACTTACACTGGCCTGAACGAAGTCAACTGATCACACCCCCTTTGACACTGAACCGGTGTCCCCTCAGTACAGTTACTCACTGTTCCCAATGGAGTACTGCCTGCTGATAGTGTTTCACCTCTTAGAGCTCTGTTGACAGCTTCTGCTCCCCTTGCAGAATGCTGCTGTAGTCCCAAACTCAATCTAATACTCTCCCAATGTGCCTTCAAAACTCAAAATCTTCGACAAATCATTCACTGTGACCATATTGTGTTTCCTCTGTCCTTCAATCGCAACCACACCAATCAGACAGATCGGACTGTTAAACTATATTGTGAGTTCTTTATTTAAAGATTGCTTCCATTAATGTGCGTAGCATTAAATCGACTACGCGATGTGTTTCAACCTTGGATTACCTTGCCAAGGTCAAAGCTGACCTACTGTTTCTGCAGGAGTGTGGAATACCACACCTCAGCAGCTACAGGCAGTGGTCGCGATGGTGGTCCCACGGGCCATCGATCTGGTCGGGGGGTAATGACTGCCGTTCCTCCGGCCTGGGTATTCTGCTGCGGGGAGGTAACTTCACCATCTCCGAAGTTAAGGAGGTGGTGGGCGGCCGCCTCCTCGTAGCAGACGTGATGTACAACAACGCTCCGCTCCGGTTGATCAACGTGTCCGCCCCGGTACAACGCAGCGAGCGGCTGACCGTCTTCCAGCAGCTCCCACTGCTGCTGGCGACGTCCAGGCCGGTCATCCTAGGCGGTGACTTCAACTGCATCATCGATGCGGCTGGACGATCCGGCAGTGACGACAGCAAACTGGACGCTACGTCCAGATTCCTAATAGAAACAGTTAAGGATGCCAAACTGCACGACGTCTTCAGCAAACCTGCAGACGGAGCGCAGCGCAGATACACATGGTCAAGATCGGACGGGTCTGCCCGTTCCAGGATTGACTTCCTGTTTGTGTCCCGTGCTGTCACGGTCGGATCCACCGACGTCAAGCCGGTGTTCTTCTCCGACCACTGCCTCTTACTGGCCGACTGTCACTTACAGGACGACCAGCGGGTTGGCAGAGGGACGTGGAAGCTCAATGCGACACTGCTGACCCCAGAGAACGTTGAGGAACTCAAAAGGGATTACAAAGGTTGGAGGACCGTGAAACCCCTCTTTGAGTCTCCAGTTCACTGGTGGGAAGCGATTAAGGAGAACATCAAGAGGTTCTTCATCCACAAAGGTGTTCAGAAGGCGAGAGAGAGACAGAGGGAACTGTCCTGACTCCAGAAAATTATGCAAAATCTACTCCGGTTGCAGTCAATGGGGGTCGAGGTCAAGGAGGACCTCCAAGAGGTGAAGAGCCAGCAGGCCTCGCTCTTTGCCAAGGAGGCCTCCAAGATCATCTTCCGGTCCAGAGTCCGCTCCATCGAGCAGGATGAGACGTGCTCGCGTTACTTCTTCCAAAAGGTACACAGAGAGAGCTCTGTTATCAGCAGCCTGAAGGAAGAAGATGGCTCGGTAACGTCTTCGCAGCCCGACATACTCAGGATCAGCAAATCCTTTTATGCTGGGCTGTATGACGCGAAGCCCACAGACAGCAGAGCCTCCCAGTCCTTCCTGTCATCTATCACAGAGGTCTTAGATGACAGCAGGAGGGAGGGACTGGACAAGCCGCTAACTCTGGACGAGCTGACAAAGGCCGTCGAGTCTTTCGAGACGAGTAAAACTCCCGGGAGCGACGGCTTACCGGTCGAGTTGTACTCGGCCCTGTGGGACTGGGTCGGCCCGGACCTGCTGGAAGTATACGAGAGTATGCTCCTGGCCGGCAGCATGTCAGAATCCATGAGAAAAGGCATCATCACCCTCATTTACAAGCAGAAGGGGGAGAGGGCAGAAATCAGAAATTGGCGGCCCATCTCACTGCTTAATGTTGATTACAAGATTCTGTCCAAAGTCATAGCCAGTCGAGTCAAGTCTGCTCTGGAGTTGGTGATTCACCCCGATCAGACCTGTACTGTACCCGGCAGGAAGATCTCTGATAGTCTCGCGCTACTCAGGGATACGATCGCCTACGTACGGGACAGGAGGGTGGACACCTGCCTCATCAGCCTGGACCAGGAGAAGGCTTTTGACAGGATATCGCACACCTACATGATGGACGTGCTTTCCAAAATGGGGTTTGGGGAGGGAATCTGCAATTGGATCCAACTGCTCTACACAAACATCAGTAGCGCAGTGTCAATCAACGGGTGGGAATCGGAAAGTTTCCCGATCAAATCTGGAGTCAGACAGGGCTGTCCTCTGTCCCCGGTCTTGTTTGTTTGCTGTATTGAACCCTTTGCTGAGTCTATTAGGAAGGATGCGAGCATAAGAGGGGTGACAATCCCAGGCAGCGGAGGCACTCAGGTCAAAACCTCCCTGTACATGGATGACGTCGCCGTCTTCTGCTCGGATCCGCTGTCCGTGCGCAGACTGATGAGCATCTGCGACCAGTTCGAACTGGCCTCAGGAGCCAAAGTTAACCACGGCAAGAGCGAGGCCATGTTCTTTGGCAACTGGGCTGACCGATCCTTTGTCCCCTTCACCGTCAGGTCAGATTACCTGAAGGTGCTGGGGATATGGTTCGGAAGGGCCGGGGCGTGCACCAAAACATGGGAGGAGCGAGTAGCCAAGGTACGACAAAGGTTGGGCATGTGGGGGCAGCGATCTCTCTCCATTGTGGGTAAGAACCTGGTCATCAGGTGCGAGGCGCTCACGTTGTTGCTCTACGTGGCGCAGGTCTGGCCCATACCCCACTCCTGCGCCGTGGCGGTCACCCGAGCCATTTTCCGCTTCGTCTGGGGATCTAAAATGGACCGGGTCCGGAGGGACACGATGTTCAAATCTCTGGACATGGGCGGGAAAAATGTACCCAACGTGGCCCTCATCCTGATGACCACCTTCGTGTGCGGCTGCATCAAGCTATGTGTAGATCCCCAGTACACAAACTCCAAGTGTCACTACGTGCTGAGGTTCTATCTGTCCCCGGTGTTGCGAAGGATGGGCCTGGTCACATTGCCGCGGAACGCACCATGCAGTTGGGCGGCGCCGTACCACCTATCCTTCGTGGAGCAGTTTCTGCAGAAAAACACCTTTGACCACCGGTCCATCAGGCAGTGGTCTGCACGGAATGTCCTCAAGGCCCTACGGGAAAAGGAAACGGTGGATCCTGTCGGATGGTTCCCCGAGCAGACCGTCAAAGTCATTTGGCGGAATGCCTCATCACCAGAACTTTCAAACAAGCACCAAGACGTAGCTTGGCTGGTGGTGAGAAGGGCCCTCCCCGTCAGATCCTTCATGCACACCCGAAGTCTCGCCCCCTCCGCACAGTGCCCCCGCGTTGGCTGTGGTGGGGAAGAGACGGTCGCCCACCTCCTCCTGGAATGTGCCTTTGCAAAGCAGGTGTGGAAAGAGATGCAGTGGTTTTTGTCAAGGTTCATCCCAAGCAGCTCTGTAACACAGGAGTCTGTGCTCTACGGGCTGTTCCCAGGGACGCACACCGAGACAAACATCAACTGCTGCTGGAGGACTATCAATTCGGTGAAAGACGCCCTTTGGTCTGCCCGAAACTTGCTGGTCTTCCAGCGCAAAGAGTTGTCCACCACCGAATGTTGCAGACTGGCACATTCCAAGGTCCAGGACTACGTGCTGAGGGACGCACTAAAGCTTGGGGCAGCCGCAGCAAAGGCTCAATGGGGAAAGACCACAGTGTAAGGTTCCCCCACCAAGCTGGACTGAGGGGCTGGATCAATGGGAAACCCCTCGAACTGTATCGTTAATATTCTCAATTGCTGTAAATGTAAAACTGTAATTGACATGACAATTGTGAAACGGAAAGGTTGGGAAGAAACACATGACAGTATTGAAGGAAACTGATCTCCCTTGCAATGTTTGTATTTTTTGGTGCTGTTTGGAAACTGTTTGGCAATGTAATTTTTACAGATGTTTATGAATAAAGTATATTTGGGAAATAAAAAAAAAGATTGCAGCAGTAGGTGTGGAAAGAGATGCAGTGGTTTTTGTCGAGGTTCATCCCAAGCAGCTCTGTAACACAGGAGTCTGTGCTCTACGGGCTGTTCCCAGGGACGCACACCGAGACAAACATCAACTGCTGCTGGAGGACTATCAATTCGGTGAAAGACGCCCTTTGGTCTACCCGAAACCTGCTGGTCTTCCAGCGCAAAGAGTTGTCCACCACCGAATGTTGCAGACTGGCACATTCCAAGGTCCAGGACTACGTGCTGAGGGACGCATTAAAGCTTGGGGCAGCCGCAGCAAAGGCTCAATGGGGAAAGACCACAGTGTGAGGACCCCCACCAAGCTGAACTGAGGGGCTGGATCCATGGGAAACCCCTCGAACTGTATCGTTGATATTTTCATTTGCTGTAAATGTAAAACAGTAATTGGCATGACAATAGTGAAAGGGAAGGGTTGTGAAGAAATTCATGATAGTATAGAAGGAAACTGATCTCCCTTGCAATGTTTGTATTTTTTGGTGCTGTTTGAAATTGTTTGGCAATGTAATTTTTGCAGATTTTTATGAATAAAGTATATTTTGGAAATAAAAAAAAAGATTGCAGCAGTATACAAATATTGCTGGAGAGCTCTTACTAGTGTGTCTTGCTTGGTCAATAAAACACATTCCAACTATTGTGTCACGTGTCAGACAACATCCTACCCTCCCTGATGATGTATACAAATTATGGACAAACCCACTCAAAGACACACGACAACAACAGCCACCATCAGCGATCTGTAGACATGCACTCCAAGGTCCCTCTGTTTCTCTATATGTCTTCCATTTATTTGTATTCTCTTGCCTTGTTAGCCTTTGCCAAATACATCACCTCACACCTATCCGGTTTGAATTCCAATTGCCACTATTCTGCACATGTCACTCGCCCATTGATATCTTTTTGCAGTCTACAGCTTTCTCTTCATTATCACCCATAAAGCCAAGCCTCCTTCGACAGCACCTTTCAAACCCGTGACCTCTACCATCTTGAAGGACAAGGGCAACAGATGCATGGGAAGACCACCACCTACAAGTTCCCCTCCAAACCACACCCCATCCTGACATGGAACAATATCACCGTTCTTTCACTGTCACTATATCACAATCCTAGAACTCCCTCCCTAACAACACTGTGGGTGTACCTACACCACATGGACTGCAGTAGTTCAAGAAGGTGTCTCACCACCAACTTCTCAAGAGCAATTATTGATGGGCCAGCGATGCTAACATCCAGGAACCAACAGAAAAGGGAACATCGAAGAACGTCAATTCTCCTGGGTGACAATCAGTTATTTGGTAATTTGAGAAAACGTAAGGCAGCAAAAACATCCAAAGCAATTTCCAAATGAAGCCAGCATTTATTGTCCATCCCTAATTGCCCTTGAAAAGTCAATGGTTTGCTCGGTCATTTCAGAGGACAGTTAAAAGTGAACCACCTTGCTGTGGGTCTGGAGTCACATAGAGGCCAGAGCGGCAGATTTCCTTCTTGAAATAGTATCAGTGAACCAGAGAGGTTGTTTCAGCAATGGATGACAGTTTTGAGCCACCTTCACTGAGCAGAGTTGAAAAGGGCCAGATTTGCATGAGTTCATGATAACTGGAACGTATCCACTGCTGCTGCGGTTGGATTTGAGCTCATAGGCCATGGGTGCGAGCTATGGGCTGTGGATTATCAGTGCCATAACAACACCATGTACCCAAAGGAAGCACATAAATCACTGCTGGTCGAAGGATTGGTCTGTATAGGGATTGAATCCATGACCTTCACAGTATTAGCAGCACACGCTCGCCAAGTGAACTAACAGCCCCCCATGCAAGGCCTGGATGTTAATATTAATGTTTCTGGTCTGTCACCTTTCATCAGAACTCTGTTCCTCTCTCAACTGCTGAGTATTTCCAGCAGTTACTGTTTTGATTTCAGATTTCCAACATGCACAGAATTTTACTCTTATTTCTATTTTCAAATGTTTTTGGCAAAGTCGATCTATCCAGAAACCCTGGATTACCAATTCAACAATGCAACCACTCAACGTGCAATTCGAATGAATTGTGCTTGGAAATTCGTCTCATTTCCATCTTCCAAAACAAAGACCTCGATTCACAGGATAGTCCTGCAGAAAATAAAGGTCAAATAAATCAGCTTTTGTTTGAACACATTGTTGTAGATTTGTTGTCTTTCCCACCTGAGTGTTTAGCATCACCTGGCTGGAGTTCAGAAAGGACAATCTGGGGGAGGGTCGTACAGCAGGAACAGAACTTCAGCCTGAACACAGTCCTTCAGGATCATGGCACTTTGGTCTTTCTCATGTCTCTTCACTGACAGCAAAGTCCCCGTGTGGGTTAATCCTGAGCCTGTAAGAAATGTGTCCCAGCCGCTCTCTTCCATGTTCAGAGCTCCTGGGCACGGAACAGAAGGCTCCTTTACAACTGTGTTTCGAGTCAGGAAGAACAACAGTGAATGCTGGAACAAAAACAAGAAATGCTGGAATCACTCAGCAGGTCTGGCAGCATCTGTGGAAAGAGAAGCAGAGTTAACGTTTCGGATCAGTGACCCTTCTTCGGAATGCTGGAAATGTGCTGTCAAATCAGAGATTGGTGTAAAACTGTGACCTGTTCCTGACTGAAAGTGAAACGGCAGGTATAAGTTTCCAGTCTGAAAATTAATATTGCATTACTCTGTGGAGATTTAATGTGTTTGTGTGACAAGTCCTGAGTCTCCAATTTTAACACAGGTGTTAACTCATTTAAAATAAACCTTTTGAAATGAAACAAATTTAAGTCTGCATTAAAATAGCAGAAGCAGGAAGTCACTTCTGGTACAATTATACAACAGATATTTAATCTCCAGATAAAGAAGGACCTGCAGCGTGTTTCCAGGAATTCCATGTTTTATTGATGTGTGAGTGTTAGCCACCAGGATAACTAAAAATACACAGAACATCCACAGGAGTGCTATCATGTCAGTTACTCTGGGATCACTCCCACTGTGAAACTCCACCACTGACCCTGCTGAAGGTTGTAGGCTGAGGGAGTGGAGCCTCCAGGAGTGGACTGTGGTGTGAGAAAGCTGGGTTTCAGTATCCTGACAGATACATGGTGAGAAACCAGAGGAATCCTTACTAAGGAACCATCTGGGGTTTTACCTGCCAATGTTGGTCTATGGGTAAATGATGCCTGACTCCCTCAACTGTCTTAAATTTAACGCAGTTTGGAACAAGTTGAATTCAGTTCCCAGAAGAATACGGACAAATATCACCTGCAGTGAGATCACGGCGTAGTGGTACAGTAGTTAGCACCGCAGCCTCACAGCTCCAGGGACCTGGGTTCGATTCTGGGTACAGCCTGTGACCGTGTGGGTTTTCTCTGGGTGCACCGGTTTCCTCCCACTGCCAGAAACGTGCAGGTGATCGGTAGGTTGTCTGTTGTAAATTTCCCCTAGTGTAGGTAGGTGGTAGGGAAAATGGGATTACTGTAGGGTTGTATAAATGGGTGGTTGTTGCTCGGCACAGACTCGGTGGGCCGAAGGGCCTGTTTCAGTGCTGTATCTCTATATCATAATAAAATGAAATTGAGCGAGATGGAATCAGCCATTAGAGAAACTGAGAGATCTTTGGAAAAGAATATGGTGCACAATGATGGTAATAGTGGCAAAAGCTTTTCCAGCTACATCAGGAGTGAGAAGATGGATACAGATTGTTTCGAGACACTGAGAGACAGTTCAGGACAGATTGAAACAGATTACCAGGCTATGACAGAACTGTTAAATGACTATTTCACATCAGTCTGCACTCCTGTGGATGATGCTCAGATTCCAGCTGTGGGATGTGCTGCTGACAATAACATCATAAATATTAAATTAGAAAGGGATTGTCATCCTGGATAAAATAGAAAATCTCAAACCTGATGGTGTTCCAGGTCCAGATGATATCTACCCAAGGGTGTTTAAAGAGATGGGACGGGTGATCTGTGAGCCCCTTGTCTGTATCTTCAACAGCTCAGTAGAGTCAGGGATTGTTCCCTGAGATTGGAAGGTTGCTCACGTAGTTCCCATTTTCCAAATCAGAGACAAATCAGAGCCAGGGAACTACAGATCCATCAGTGTGAGCTCGATCACAGGGAAGATGTTTGCAGGGATCCTAAGAGATGCTGTTTCTGATCACTGGGGAAGAGAAGGAGTCATTACAGATACTCAACACGGCTTCAGAAAAGAAGATCATGTCTTACATACGTGTTTGTGTTTTGTTTAGAAGTTGCTGTGTTGGTGGGTGAGGGGAATCCGTTTACATTGTCTATCTCAGGGTGTAATCCAACAACATAGAGGTTGTGGGGCTGAAGGAGGTGAGCTGTGGTCTAACTAGTGTTTTGTTCCAACATAACCACTCTCCCATTTTCCATTGACTTCAATGTGATGGAAACTGGCAGTTTGAACCTGTCAGCATTTGAACGATATTTTCAAATGACTCGAGGGTTTCTTACAGTTGGGATCATTCTTTATTCTGTCCCCTCGAGGTGTTAGAGAACAGACATTCTCCTGCATATAGCAATCTCGTGTGCTGGGGCAATGGTGACATAGTGGTAATGTCATTTGATGCTGTCCTGTTGGTATGGGTACAAACCACACCATGGCAGCTGGTGGAATTTAATTTCAATGAATTTTTAAAAATTCTGCACTTGAAAGCTAGTCTTAGTAATGATGTTATAAAACTATCAGTGATTGTTGTAAAAATCCATCTGATTCACCAATATTCCTTATGGAATGAAATAATGCTGTCCTTATTTAATGTGGTGTATATGTGATTCCAGACCCACAGCAATATTGTAACAGAGTTCACTGTTTGGTGTAGTGTCTTGCAAAGTTTAAGCTTAATTAGAAGTGATTATAAGTAATAATGCTTTCAAATATTGTTATAGTAACCATAATATGTGTAAGCTCAGTTAAACATGGTCTGAGGCTGAGAAGCAAAGCCTGATGCTGAACCAAGGTTATGTTAAAAAAAAACTGGCAGAGCAGCGAAAAAGAAACCTTGAATTAAATGTGAAAAGAATGTCCTGATATGTTTGAAATTAACAGATCGTGAAAAACTGAATATTAATTAAGTTACAATAAAAACAGAAGATTAAAAGCTTCGAAGATCTGTTATCACTCGAGTAAAAGACATTGCTGTACCTCATGTAACAACTGTATGAATTTCTAGATAAGAAATAACAAAGGTGCAAGAAAATGGAACAAAGAGATACCAGAAAACTAAGCATAAATTTCATTTTAAAGTTTTGAAAAATGATGATGGAACAGAATGAGTGAGATAGTCCAGGCGTGTGTCAGCTGCTACAGAGGCTCAAAGGCAAAAAAGGGGATAAAAGAATAGATATTGAACATGAGAAGCAGAACGAGAAACCCAGAGGAAGAAAGAAGAGAATCTTCAGAGAACAGAACCCAGGAAGAGAAAGAGAGACCGGACCACAGTTACTCGGAGGGCTACCGCCGAGGTTCTGAGTATCAGCCTGTGATTATTGTCTTTGTTAAGTATTACTTCTTTGCACTGAATGTAAACTGCTGAATAAATCGACAACACTTATAACCAATATATACCTGTACCCATAGTGATTTGTTGTAGTCACGAACAAGTCACCCTTGTTGGATTAAATTGAACCCTGAATCCAGGAAAGCTACAACTGGCACCCCAGATATCAATGAAGGACGTCTTCCCACTTGGGTAACAAATAGACATTTATCAGGATGATCCTGTTATCAGGACGATGCAGAATTCTGTAAAATTAGGAGTCTGATTGAGGTTCACCCGGTCAAGCACAAATGTCACAAGGTGGGGAACCAGAAGCTATTGGACTAGTAGTACACATGCCCAGTCTTATGAATGGAACCATGTCTAATCCTCTGTTTAGAACAGAAAACATAGGGGTTATGAGGGAAAGTGTCATTAATCGATTCCTGACATCACTTCAATGGTTGATCTAGTTAGAAGAACTAACTTGGATAGAACGAAACCTACAGGGATACAGAACAAGCATGGATATCCTCATTTGCCCATATGATTTATATGATCACTAAAGAGACACATGTGCTTTTAATTGGAATGGGAAGGGGCTGAACTGTATTGTGGAAGTTACAGGTTCATCAGATGTGAGAACTAGAACGGCCTATGTACGAGAAGGGAAGTCTTGTTTTATCACCTTCGAAGACTATTACCATCACGGGAACTTAAATGTTCAAATTGGGACCGACTGTATTACACCGATCAAAACCACAGTGATAGGGGGAAAACTCACCTCGCCATTGAGATGCCTGACCAACAGGTCTTACCAGCAAAAGATGGCTAGAACATAAACCTGGAGGTTTATGTCACTAAATTTGGGTACCACATCCCTGAACTACCTATAACCTTAACAACATTAATAAGTCAAGTGAACACCTCCCAACACCGTTATTACACACTACAGCAAGGAAATAAAACTATAGCTAAAGATATTCCAGGGGTAGGGGATTCATCACATTGGTGGGAAACAGGGTTAAACATGGAAATTCCCCCCTGGATTAGAATAATTTCACATGTATTGATTATAACCCAGTTATTGGCACTAATATACTTACTGATCCACACTTGCTACTTGAAGCACCTGGTGTGCCAGACAAGATCACAATTAAACATAATCACTGCACAAAATGTCTTGGAAATGAGTAAATATGTAAGTTCAAAGTATGCAAGAATTGCCCTTGAGGTGGGGATATTGTAAGATAATTCACTGCTTGGTGTATTGTTTCAAACCCACTAAGATCACCCAGATAGGGAATTATATCATGTTCCCTGTACCTACTCAAAACATTACTGAAATCAGAGTTGACTTTGGAATGCAGGAGGAAGCATTAAAGACAATAATTCAGTGGAGACACCCCATACCCCCTCTATCCTTAGATTTATAATCCATAATTAAAATATTGTAACATCCCAAAAGCACTGGTTTATGATGTGACAAGAACATGAACAATGAGACAAAGGAATTGGAAATCTGGGGGAAATAGACTTAGGTGGGAAACAGTTGTGAATACAAGTCAACATCCCTGACTCAGAACTATTTCTCTTCTGTTCATGTTGATACAAACGATGGTCACAATTGTAATAATAGTCTTCCTCTGTTACTTGAAAAATCTTACCTCAAGACAGCTGAAGCACACTGAATTGAGCTGGAACCCAGCTCTTGTGTCTAAAAGAAAGTAATAGTCAATGAAGAGTTGTGAGGGGTAAATATGTTGTCATATATTTCACCCTCAAACTTGGGAGTTGTAAGTAGGTTGGGTAGCGAGACTTTAGCTTAACTTGACCATTTTCACACTGTATCCTCTGGAACAACTAACAAGGTTAAGTAAGCCATTGTAATACTAACACATGAGTAAAAAAGTTAATTTTGTGTCTTGTTTCAGCAGCTACATTAATCAAATGAATGTATTAAGCAGTAACCCATCAAGAAACAATGATTACAAAGCAATGGACCTTGGTTGGTTTGTAATTAATGAATTAAGAATCATGCTGGAACGAATGGGCTTTAATTTAAAAGTATTATTTAAAAACTAAGTCTTAAGCTTGTAAGAAATTCAGTAGCAGTAGGACTTCGTAAGTCACTGTGACACAAATTCAGCAGAACAAGTTTTGTGACCCTGATCACATTCATTAACTTTGCTAAAAAGAATCAATTTCTGTACAAATTCAAAAATAAAAACAAGAAATGCTGGAACCACTCAGCAGGTCTGGCAGCATCTGTGAAAAGAGAAGCAGAGTTAACGTTTCGGGTCAGTGACCCTTCTTCGGAACTGACAAATATTAGAAAAGTCACAGGTTATAAGCAAGTGAGGTGGGGGTGGGGCAAGAGATAACAAAGGAGGTCTAGATTGGACCAGGCCACATAGCTGACCAAAAGGTCACGGAGCAAAGGCAAACAATATGTTAATGGTGTGTTGAAAGACAAAGCATTAGTACAGATTAGGTGTTAATACACTGACTATTGAACAGCAATTGCTGCTTTCACATGCGTTCAAATCCTCTGAAGAAGGAATTTTCCTCCACACAAGATCAGGGGGCAGGTTGTTCAACCTTGCCCGTCTAAGAGCGAAGTCCAAAGTACGGAAAGTCCTCATCAGAGAACTCCTCTTTGCTGACGATGCTGCTTTAACATCTCACACTGAAGAATGCCTGCAGAGTCTCATCGACAGGTTTGCGTCTGCCTGCAATGAATTTGGCCTAACCATCAGCCTCAAGAAAACGAACATCATGGGGCAGGATGTCAGAAATGCTCCATCCATCAATATTGGCGACCACGCTCTGGAAGTGGTTCAAGAGTTCACCTACCTAGGCTCAACTATCACCAGTAACCTGTCTCTAGATGCAGAAATCAACAAGCGCATGGGTAAGGCTTCCACTGCTATGTTCAGACTGGCCAAGAGAGTGTGGGAAAATGGCGCACTGACACGGAACACAAAAGTCCGAGTGTATCAGGCCTGTGTCCTCAGTACCTTGCTCTACGGCAGCGAGGCCTGGACAACGTATGCCAGCCAAGAGCGACGTCTCAATTCATTCCATCTTCGCTGCCTTCGGAGAATACTTGGCATCAGGTGGCAGGACTATATCTCCAACACAGAAGTCCTTGAAGCGGCCAACATCCCCAGCTTATACACACTACTGAGTCAGCGGCGCTTGAGATGGCTTGGCCATGTGAGCCGCATGGAAGATGGCAGGATCCCCAAAGACACATTGTACAGTGAGCTCGCCACTGGTATCAGACCCACCGGCCGTCCATGTCTCCGTTATAAAGACGTCTGCAAACGTGACATGAAATCGTGTGACATTGATCACAAGTCGTGGGAGTCAGTTGCCAGCATTCGCCAGAGCTGGCGGGCAGCCATAAAGACAGGGCTAAATTGTGGCGAGTCGAAGAGACTTAGTAGTTGGCAGGAAAAAAGACAGAGGCGCAAGGGGAGAGCCAACTGTGCAACAGCCCCAACAAACAAATTTCTCTGCAGCACCTGTGGAAGAGCCTGTCACTCCAGAATTGGCCTTTATAGCCACTCCAGGCGCTGCTTCACAAACCACTGACCACCTCCAGGCGCGTATCCATTGTCTCTCGAGATAAGGAGGCCCAAAAGAAAAAAAGAATTGAACAGCAGCAAGTGCAAACCTGAAAAAAAACAGTGGGTAAGCAAACTGAACAAACTAAGATGAAATGAAATAAATGCAAAAAAAAATTCTAAAAAAGTAAAAAAGAATGTAAAAAAAAAGGAAGAAAAAATAACTAAAAATGAAAGTAAAATGGGGGGCTGTCATGCTCTGAAATTATTGAACTCAATGTTCAGTCCGGTAGGCTGTAGTGTGCCTAATCAGTAGATGAGATGCTGTTCCTCGAGCTTGCGTTGATGTTCACTGGAACACTGCAGCAATCCCAGGACAGAGATGTGAGCATGAGAGCAGGGGGGGAGTGTTGAAATGGCAAGTAAACGGAAGCTCAGGGTCCTGCTTGCGGACTGAGCGGAGATGTTCCGCAAAGCGGTCACCCTGTCTGCCCTTGGTCTCCCCAATGTAGAGGAGACCACATTGTGAGCAGCAAATACAGTATACTACATTGAAAGAAATACAAATAAATCGCTGCTTCACCTGAAAGGAGTGTTTGGGGCCTGGGATAGTGAGGAGAGAGGAGGTAAATGGGCAGGTATTACACATCCTGCGATTGCAGGGGAAGGTGCCATGGGACGGGGACGAGGTGGTGGGGGTAATGGAGGAATGGACCAGGGTGTCGCAGAGGGAATGATCCCTTCAGAATGCTGACAGGGGAAGGGAGGGGAAGATGCGACTGGTAGTGGCATCACGCTGGAGGTGGCAGAAATGGCGGAGGATGATCCTTTGGATATGGAGGTGAAAAGTGAGGACAAGGGGAACCCTGTCACAGTTCTGGGAGGGAGGGGAAGTGGTGAGGGTAGAGGTTCGGGGAATGGGCTGGACGCAGTTGAGGGCCCTGTCAACCACAGTGGGGGGAAATGCTCGGTTGAGGAAAAAGGAGGTCATATCAGAAGCACCGTCATGGAAGGTAGCATCATCAGAGCAGATGCGTCAGAGACGGAGAAACTGGGAGAATGGAATGGAGTCCTTACAGGAGGTATGGTGTGAAGAAGTGTAGTCGAGGTAGCTGTGGGAGTCGGTGAGCTTATAATGGATATTAGTAGACAACCTATCCCCTGAGATGGAGACAGAGAAGTAGAGGAAGGGAAGGGAAGTGTCAGAGATGGACCATGTAAAGGTGAGAGAAGGGTGGAAATTGGAAGCAAAGTTGATAAAGTTTTCCAGTTCGGGGTGGGAGCAGGAAACGGCACCGATACAGTCATCAATGTACCAGAAAAAGAGTTGGGGGAGGGGGCCTGAGTAGGACTGGAACAAAGAATGCTCGACATATCCCACAAAAAGACAGGCATAACTAGGACCCATGCGGGTACCCATAGCGACACCTTTTACTTGAAGGAAGTGCGTGGAGTTGAAGGAGAAGTTGTTCAATGTGAGAACAAGTTCAGCCAGGCGGAGGAGGGTGGTGGTGGATGGGGACTGGTTGGGCCTCTGTTCCAGGAAGAAGTGGAGAGCCCTCAAACCATCCTGGTGGGGGATGGAGGTGTAGAGCGATTGGACGTTCATCGTGAAGAGGAGGCGGTTGGGACCAGGAAACTGGAAATTGTCAAAATGAAGTAGGGCGTCAGAAGAGTCACGGATGTAGGTGGGAAGAGACTGGATCAGCGGAGAAAAGATAGAGTCTAGATAGGAAGAAATGAGTTCAGTTGGGCAGGAGCTGTACAAATTCATACTGTCCAAGGAGATAACAACCATAATGAATAGAACTCTTCATAGGTTTTTATCTCAATTACTGGCAAAATGCTTTATCAATTAAGCCTCAATTAGAGTTGGGTCGGAACTGACATTACAGGACCTGGACCAACCATCGGGCAAACTAGAAAGGTGGTCTGATGGCCAAAAAGGGGATAAAAGAACAGCTATTGAACATGAGAAGCAACATGTAAAAAATCCAGAGGAAGAAAGAAGAAAACCTTCAGTCAACATAACACAGCAAGAGAAAGAAAGACTGTGCCACAGTCACTCGGAGGGCAAACGCCAAGGATCTGAGGTTCAGACTGTGACTATTGTTGTTGTTAAGTATTACTTCATTACACTAAATATAAATTACTTAATAAATCGTCTACACTTCATACCAACATATACCTGCACCCATAGAGGGTGGTTGTGGTCAGGGACAAGTCACCCTTGTTGGATTAAATGGAATCCTGAAAGTAGCAGGAAAGCTACACTTTTTTGACAAATCACCAAGATAGCAGACTACAAGTCATGGTCAAAACATCATTCATTAGTTACAAATCACACAACTTAATTAAATCTGGGCACACAGACACTTTATTGACATGTATAAATACATATAAATGTAATCAGTTATCCAGCAGTTGAGCTGGATAGGAATCGTATTTCACAAAACAAGTAACAAATACCGGGGTGAGAGTGGCAAAAGATCAAAAGGTCTGAAAATTAGTGGCTGAACACTAAAAAATACTGATTTTTTTGACAATGAATCATGTAATTATAACACTGTTATTCAAGCAAACTAGTTGAGTCATGGTAATTTTGTACAATTTTGCATATGTAATGAATAAACTTGCACTGCACTCAGAATACAATTTCATGAGACTTACCTGACAGTTGATAATTGGTTTACAGAGCTCCATGTTCTCATCAGGTGGCAGGACCGTATCTCCAACACAGAAGTCCTCGAGGCGGCCAACATCCCCAGCTTATACACACTACTGAGTCAGCGGCGCTTGAGATGGCTTGGCCATGTGAGCCGTATGGAAGATGGCAGGATCCCCAAAGACACATTGTACAGCGAGTTCACCACTGGTATCAGACCCACCGGCCGTCCATGTCTCCATTTTAAAGACGTCTGCAAACGCGACATGAAGTCCTGTGACATTGATCCCAAGTCGTGGGAGTCAGTTGCCAGCGTTCGCCAGAGCTGGCGGGCAGCCATAAAGACGGGGCTAAAGTGTGGTGAGTCGAAGAGACTTAGCAGTTGGCAGGAAAAAAGACAGAAGCGCAAGGGGAGAGCCAACTGTGTAACAGCCCCGACAAACAAATTTTTCTGCAGCACCTGTGGAAGAGCCTGTCACTCTAGAATTGGCCTTCATAGCCCCTCCAGGCGCTGCTCCACACACCACTGACCACCTCCAGGCGCTTACCCATTGTCTCTCGAGATAAGGAGGCCAAAGAAGAAGAATGTTCTCAATGTCCTGCTTCTGCCTATTTATAGCTTTCTCACGTAAAAGGTGTTCTGTGAAAATGTGTCAGCTTTAATGGAAAGCAATATATATAAGCATACCAGATGGCACGTTCTGGTACCTTGGTAAGCGATGTGGACAAATCAGTAGGTATATAAATTAATAAAAAGTAAACATTTATGAGACATTTACAATCCAGAAACATGAACATAAGCAGGGTAATTTTGTTATTTTGTACTGTGACATAATCACCTGAACGATGCAGAAAGTAAAACCAGGTAGGGAGGATTGTTTACCAGTTACACAGCCTGTCCAATTTACTGTCTATTAACTTAAATGGACAGGAATATCACATACATTCTGTTAGGAGCATGTGATACTCCTGATCCAATTTTCTTTACGACAATTATTTACCTCCCAGCACAAAAGAGGAAAATAACCTTCTTAATCTTCGCAAATGCGATGCCTCTATAGATAGAATTGCTTGTTTTTAAATATCATCACTTATGGTAGATTTTATCATTTAAAATAATTAGTCACATTATAATGATTGTAAATTAAAATAATCTTGTTTGCAGTGCAGATCTCATTATAATCTTTTTGAAAACTAATGAAAAATGTGGTTTTCCTCTTCAAATGGTCCAAATATTATGCAACATAAAAATTTTCCCAGCTCTTGCGAGTGACAGTGGAAAAGTAATGAGACTAGTGTTGTACCTCTAGGAAGCAAATCCTGCACTCCGGGTCCCAGTACTTTGTGGGACGTCCTGCCCCATGTGTCTAAAGATCTGCAGGTCGAGAATCAGCCTGTTCAGTGACCTGAAGACCCATGGAAGAAATTCGCAACCTTGAGTAGACATCATCCTCGAATCGAGGGACAGCCGACGACAACCTCTACAGTAACAAGTTTGAGGTTCTGTTGCATCATCGCCAAATCAGGCTCAAAAGTTTGGTAAAGGCCCTGTGACAATGCAGCAGGTCCAATGGACAGCTGTATATCCCAACAGTGATGAACACTCTGGCTCCTGTTCTCCTGCACCAATTGGTCCAGTGACAGCTGCATTTAACAGCAAGGTGAGCTGAAAATCATAACTATAGTGTTGGCTTGGAGAAAGGCAGCATTCTGTATATACTGAAGATTTACTACATTGGTCTCTGGGATGAGGGGGTTGTCCTATTATGAGGGGCTGAGTAAATTGGGCCTATATTCTCTGGAGTTTAGAAGAATGAGAAATGAACTAATTGAGACACACTAGATTCTGAAAGGGCTTGATAAGGTAGAAGCTGAGAGATTGTTTCCACTGGTCAGGGAATCGAGAACGCGGGGGCACAATCTCAGGATAAGGGGCCAATCATTCAGGACTCAGATGATGAGAAATTACTGCACTCAAAGCATCGTGAATCTTTGGAATTCTCTACCCAAGATGGTTGTGGATGCTCCATTGTTGAATATATTTAAGGCTGGGATTGATAGATTTTTGGTCTCTCAGAGAATCGAGTGATATGGGCAGCGGGCAGGAAAGTAGAATTGAAACCCAAGATCAGCCATGATCATATTGAATAGTGGAGCAGGCTCAATGGGCCATATGATCTACTTCTGCTCCTATTTCTTGTGTTCTTGTATATACATGTTCATACATGTACAGAGTATTGTGCCATCAGCCTGAGAAACCCAGTGACCATTTATAGTGACTGCAGAGAGCTCACAGTTTCACTGTAACCAATACACAGCACTTGTGGTGCAGGACAGTCTTTTCCAGATAATCTTCAGCAATGCCAAAACACACATTGAAGAAAGATGGCCAGAGTTATACTCCTTGCCCTGCATCACTGTGGTGTAAAAGACAGCTTCACACTGACTCCAGGTTGACAGTGTGACTGGGGCAGTAGACAGTGAAAATGGAGATGAACAATGAATGGAATTCAGCCATACACCTGAGAAAACCGATAAGTGAGAATTCCAGATCACTTCAGTTGCTCCAAAGCACAGGACATATTAAGTTTATACAGTTCATGTTCACTGCAGGATATTCACATTCAGTAACCAGTTTGTGCAGAGTTTTCAGAAATTATTTCAGACACACACTGCTGTGTAAATGGAAGCAAGTTTCAAATTCCTATTGACAGACCAATCTTTTTGCTGCAGACCAGCGACTTGCCAGCTACTGATCCTGCACCATTAATTTTAAGCCATGTCAAATGAGCTGTGTCAGTTCTCAGGTGGTCTCTGCTAAGATATCCCATGAAGGCAAAAATAAACATTGGGAATTGGTCTGTGTATACACACATCTCCTTTTTGTCTATTTACAGAAGACTGACACACTGAAGTTGTGAAGGAGTGTGCAGTTCCACACACTTGCTTTCCTGGTTGAAATTCATTTCCACCAAGGTGGAGGACTATAAAAAATAAAGATGACTTAAAAAAGGTAAAACAGATCACCGAGCAGCTTTGTGGTTGGCCGACTTCAAAAAAATCATAACTGACAGTTGCAATTTCTTTCAAAGCCGGTCTTGTGGTTAAGGTGGGATTGGGAGAAGCCAATGGTGGATTTCCGAAACCCCAATGTCGGAAATCTGCCATTTGGTGGAAATTTCTCATCCCTGAGTTACTTGTGAACTCGCTGGTGTGTCAGCAGGTGGGGTGAAGTAGTGAATTCCTTCCCACATTCTGGGCAGGTGACTGGCCTCTCTCCAGTGTGAACTCGCTGGTGTGTCAGCAGGACGGATAAATGATTGAATCCCTTCCCATATTCGTTGCAGGTGAATGGCCTCTCCCCAGTGTGAATGTGCTGTTGTGTAGTGAGGTTGCCTAATCGCCTGAACCCAGTCCCGTAGTGAGAGCACCTGAACAGTCTCTTGTCAGTGTGAATACTTTGATGGGACATCACTTCAGCAAAACGTTTATAGCAATTCCCACAGAATGGACATTTAAAAGGTCTCTCCCCAGTGTGAACTCACTGATGTGTCAGCAGGTAGGATGATTTAGTGAATCCCTTCCCACATTCACAGCAGGTGAACGGCCTCTCCAGGGTGTGACTGCATGGATGAGTTTCCAGCTCAACTGGATAATTCAATCTCTTTCCACAGTCCCCATATTTACATTGTTTCTTCCCAATGTGACTGCAGTTGTGTTTCGACAGGGCAGATGATTGGTTGAAACCTCATCCACACACAGAATATGTGTACAGTTTCTCCACACTGTGATCGGTACTTTTTCCTTCCACGTTCAAAATCCAGTGATATTCGGGTTACGATAAATTGGGCGACTCCTTCAGATCCTGATCTGACATTTGCTTTGCATTTCACAGCTGCAATTCCTCCCCTTCTAAAACCCTGTGAAATTGATTTAAAACTGAAAAAAAGAGTGTGTGAGAGAACCCACAAAAACACAAAGGCAGGTTGTGAAATGGAGCTGAATGAATCTGGTAATTTATGGGGCCATCACTAGGAAAACGTGACCATGAAAGCTGCTGGATTAATGTACAACCCCAACTGGTTCACTAATGTCCTTCAGTGAAGGGAACCTGCCACCCAGTCTGGACCTACACAAGACTCTGCCCTCTATGGGAGGAAAAAGAGAGAGAGGGAGAGGGGCAGGGAGAGGAGAGGGAGTTTATATATCGACAACTCGACCAGAACTTTGACAGAACCTCCAAAAACCTCAACTTCCATCATCTAGAAGGACCAGGGTAGCCCGTGTATATGAACACCATCATCTCGAAGTTCCCCTCCAAGTCACGCACCATCCTGACTTGTCTGACTGACATCCAGTACTCGATGAACAGAAATTTCATCCACTTAAATATTGGGAAGTCTGAAGCCATTGTCTTCAGTCCCTGCTACAATCTCCACTCCCTAGCCACCAGCTCAATCCCTCTCCCTGGTAATCGTCTGAGGCTAAACCAGACCATTCATAACCTGGATGTGGTATTTGACCCTGAGATGATCTTCCGACTGCATATCAACACCATCACTCAGACCACCTATTTCCACCTCAGTAACATCACCAGACTTCACCACTGTCTCAGCTCATCTGCCTCTGAAACTTACATCCATGTATTTGTTACCTCTCAACTTGACTATCCTGGATGGCCTCCCACATTCCACCCTCTGTAAACTTGAGATCATCCAAAACTCTGCTGCCTGTGTCCTGACTCGAACCAAGTCCTGTTCACCCATCACCACTGAGCTCACTGGCCTACACAGACTCCCAGTTAAGCATCACCTCAATTTTAAAATCCTCATCCTTGCTTTCACATCTCTCCATACTCTCACGCCTCACTATCTCTATAATCTTCTCCAGCCCTACAACACTCTGAGAGATCAGAGCTCATCTAATTCCGGAATCTTGAGCATCCCCGATTTTCATTACTCCATCACTGGTCGCCATGCCTTCAGCTGCCAAGGCATTAAGCTTTGGAAATCCCTCCCTAATCCTCTCCGCCTCGCAACATTGTCTTCCGTGCTTCAGACACTTCTTAAAACCCAGCTTTTTAATCCAGCTTTTGGTCATCTGCCCTAATATCTCCTTATGTGGCTCAGTGTCAAATGTTGCTTTCTAACACTCCTGTGAAATGCCTTGTAACATTTTATTACATTAAAGATGCCGTATAAATACAAGTTGATGTTAAGTTGGACATTTATCACCGTTCCTTCATCATCACTGGGTGAAAATCCTGTAACTCCTTCCCCAACACCACTGTGGGAGCACCTTCAACACAAGGACTGCAGCAGTTCAAGAAGGCCCACCATCAGCTTCTCAATGGGCAACTGCGAATTGGCAATATATGCTGGTCTGGCTAGTGACGCCCATATCACAGGAATGAAGTAATAACGTGTGTATATGTAAACTGGATTGAAAGCCTCTACAGAAATACTTGTTAATGAAATAATACTCTTTTACATCGAGTGGTTGTGTCTGTTTAGCAACCTCATCTCCCCTGAATTCTACCTCCCTTGACAGCCTCACTATGAAAATTGTTGCACCCGACTGGGCTCAAAAGTACTCGGAATTAAAGCCAGCAGTTGCTCCCCCATCCCCACTCCAGCTCAAATTGATGGAACAAAAAAGACCAACACAGGACATCAGGGACTGACTTCCACATCCAACACCCACCCTGATACAACCTGCTCTTAATTCGTCCATCTGTGTTTCTCGACTCAATTCTGTGAGAAAAGCTTGCAATAAAACAAAAGCAATATACTGCAGATGCTGGAAATCTGAAATAAAAGGCGAAAATACTGGAAATATTCAGCAGGTCGGGTTGCATCTGTGCAGAGAGAAACAGAGTTAACGCTTCAGGCACATCAAACCACCGCCGGTGCCTGCAGCCTGGAACTCGGAATGGGAGAAGGAGGAAAAATGAGGAGAGGCAATATATTCCAACACTCAGCAACCGACAGTCCACCTCCATCACCGGGATAGGGAGACAAAGTTTAGAAACGGTCAGCAACACGACTCCAGTAAAACATCCCAGGAGCAAAAGGGAGAGCAGTGTGTGTACCTGCCCTGATATCCCCCTCCCCAGGCCTGTCAGTCTAACCCCCCACTCCACTGCTCAGCCGAGCAGCTTGCAGCTTCCTGCACCTTGAACTAGCCGTGTCCTGGTGTGGCCCAGTCCAAGGAGAGTCTTTGTGGAAGCAGGGAGGGGGGGACCTCCTGCCCTGTGCTGTGTCCCAAATGTGTCCCTGTGCTGTGTCCCCCAGGCCCCTTTATAACCGAGATAAGTTTCCTTCAAAGTTTTGCCCTGTGATGTTAAAGTTTAGTAATCCTTAGTTCCTGCAAAAGAGCAGGAAATCTGGCGGCCATTACCGTCAGCAAGAGAAGCCCGGCAGCTGCCCTGCCCTGCCCCGCCCCGCCGCCAGTCGTGTGCAAACGCGGGACCGGGAGCTTCTTATTGGGGGTATTGAGGCTGCAACAGCTGTCTCTGAAACCATCACTGGGACTGCGCCTGCTCAAACACTGTTCGGCATTGCGCATCCTCAAGCACTGTTCGGTATCGCGTTTGCGCGAAACGCTGTCTTGCGCCTGCGTACTGCTCTCCTGCGTTCTCAATAGGGAATATTCTTAACCGCGGAGAATCTTGGGTAGAAACCGCGCCATTGAACGGTCCAATTCGAGCGGCGGAGCAAACCGGAAGGGAGAAGTGAGGAATCGACGCGGTGATTGAGCGGGGAACTGAATGCGTCGATCGCGGGAGGGACCTGAATGCGGTAACTGATGCGGCGATTGCGCTATTGTGGAGGTGATGTTGGGTTTAATTTGCTTTTCGTGTCCAGTGAAGCAGCGCCATCTTTAGACAGCTGCCTGTGACGTCGCAGACAACAGCGTTTTGGACGATGATGGTGCATTTGCGCACCTGCAGCAAACGAGTCCGAAAATTAAAATCGTTCCCAAAAGAAGCTTTTTAAAAACATTGATTCATGGGATGTGGGAGTCGCTGGGCAGGCCAGCATTTATTGCCCATCCCTAATTGCCCTTGAGAAGGTGGTGGGGAGCTGCCTTCTTGAACCGCTGCAGTCCATGTGGGCTAGGTACACCAACAGTGCTGTTAGGAAGGGAGTTCCAGGATTTTGACCCAGAAGTAGAAGAATATTGAGGGAAATTTCTCCAGACTGAGGGTTGTTAAGATCTAGAATATACCGTCTGAATGGATGTTGCAATCAGATTGCACAGCAACATTCTTGAAGAGGACAAATTTCCAGGGTGATGGAGAAAAGATGGATTATGGGATTAAACTGCCTGTTCTTTCGGGCCCCTGCTGAGGAATACGAGCGAACAACCCCACTGCCCTGTGGTTGTCTCAGGAGAGACTCAGGCCAGGAGAGTAAACCCTCACAGAAAATCATGAGAGGAACCCCTAATGCGGTCATGTGTCACCTTTGTCATGTTTCCAGCAGTTCCTGCAGCCAAACTGCTGCCAAACGTTGAGCTCTGCCCTCCTTTGGACCCCTCTAGGAAGGCTGACAGGGGTGTTTTGATGCTTGAGCAACTC